>NC_088419.1:17080825-17388325 GCF_034236695.1 Oncorhynchus nerka | reverse complement strand
GACCATGTTATGATTTACAACATCCTCCCTAGTCGACAGTTGATAGGAGATCCCCAACTGCCCCGTTTCCATGGTGAAGCCGGTGAGGCCATATGATCACCTCACTTGGCATGTCAGCTCTTGTAGATCTTGTAATGCAAACAATACATGAACTGATACTCTATGTCAGGCCCCAATGCATCCCCCCTCACCCCTTCCAGGGTGTCAATGGCGTCATGACAACAGGTGCAAAGCCCCCCCCCCCCCCTCCCCACTAACTGAAACTGACAGTAACTGGCAGTATTTGCCTCCCTCTCAGGCCCTGTGTGTGTTAACGTTATGTTACAGGGTTTATTTGAAGGAGTGCAGATGTCCAGCGAGACACATGTTCAACATTTATCATCTTTATTTGGCCGCCATCTTTGGCGCTGAGGAGAGTGATGATAGCTATTTTTCAGAAGGAATGCTGTGTCGATTGTCTTGGGAACATTTTTAATGTTTCCCTCACTATTTAAATTATGAGAAATATGACATTACCTCCAGGACTTTAGGTGATCTAGCCCTACAGACAGAAACAGAAGAACAGGACTTTAGGTGATCTAGCCCTATAGACAGAAACAGAAGAACAGGACTTTAGGTGATCTAGCCCTACAGACAGAAACAGATGAACAGGACTTTAGGTGATCTAGCCCTACAGACAGAAACAGATGAACAGGACTTTAGGTGATCTAGCCCTACAGACAGAAACAGATGAACAGGACTTTAGGTGATCTAGCCCTACAGACAGAAACAGATGAACAGGACTTTAGGTGATCTAGCCCTACAGACAGAAACAGATGAACAGGACTTTAGGTGATCTAGCCCTACAGACAGAAACAGATGAACAGGACTTTAGGTGATCTAGTCCTACAGACAGAAACAGATGAACAGGACTTTAGGTGATCTAGCCCTACAGACAGAAACAGATGAACAGGACTTTAGGTGATCTAGCCCTACATACAGAAACAGATGAACAGGACTTTAGGTGATCTAGCCCTACAGACAGAAACAGATGAACAGGACTTTAGGTGATCTAGCCCTACAGACAGAAACAGATGAACAGGACTTTAGGTGATCTAGCCCTACAGACAGAAACAGATGAACAGGACTTTAGGTGATCTAGCCCTACAGACAGAAACAGATGAACAGGACCTTTAGGTGATCTAGCCCTACAGACAGAAACAGATGAACAGGATCTTTAGGTGATCTAGCCCTACAGACAGAAACAGATGAACAGGACTTTAGGTGATCTAGCCCTACAGACAGAAACAGATGAACAGGACCTTTAGGTGATCTAGCCCTACAGACAGAAACAGATGAACAGGATCATTAGGTGATCTAGCCCTACAGACAGAAACAGATGAACAGGACCTTTAGGTGATCTAGCCCTACAGACAGAAACAGATGAACAGGATCATTAGGTGATCTAGCCCGACAGAGAAACAGATGAAGTGCAAAGCCCTCCCTACAAACTGATATCCAATTCAAACGGAAAATTCAAATGGCAAACAAATGATATGGTTTGAATGGTTGGTTGGGGGCTTGTAGTGTCTCAGTGTTTGACATCAGGCCATGAAAGTCTATGCTATGATAATATGGTCACCTATTTTGCCACCCTATCAGATTAATATGCAAAATGTCATTGTCGGAGGAGGAGAGAGAGGTGGAGAGATGAGACAGAAAGAAGGAATAACATCAGAATATTAGCTTGAGACAATTTGGATGGACATGATTTGTTGTTTGATAGTTCAATACAGTAATATTTTCCTCCAATAGACACGTAGCAGACTTGTTCCAGTCAAAACTACCAGTCGTGACCTGCCATTGTAATAAAGGATAAGGCATTATACCTGCAGATGTTAACTTAAGTGTCATAGGATATAAACGTATTTGTTTTCCACTGACTCATCCTGTTGCTGTCTGCTGTTTACCCAGGGGGCCTCAGCTGCTTCAGACAGAACCACCAGAACCTGTGTGACCACTCCCTCCACCTCCACGAGAGCCTGGACGCCGGCATAGGCGTCAGTGGGGCCTCCGGCCACACGGGGGCACTACCTCACTCCATGTCCCTGCCCTCCACGCCGGACATCGAGGACGCCGAGCTGACGCCCATCCTGCCCTTCCTGTACCTGGGCAACGAGCACGACGCGCAGGACGCCCACAGGCTACAGCGCTACAACATCGGCTTTGTGCTCAACGTCACCACCCACCTGCCGCTCTACCACTATGACACAGGCCTGTTCAGCTACAAGCGGCTGCCAGCCACCGACAGCAACAAGCAGAACTTGAGGCAGTACTTTGAGGAGGCGTTTGAATTCATCGGTACGCAGGAAAAGTCAGCTAAGTCTAGTCATTGCATGGTGGTATGTACAGTGGAAGTGTATCCGGGAGGGCAGGGGCGGAGGTTGCAGTCGGTGGCAGCGGTGGGATCTCATTTCTCATTGAATCGATTCTGTTTTATAATGTTCTTTCAAGCCACATTAGGATTGGAGTTAGTCGGTGATTTAGCTTGGTTGATACATATTCAAATGGCTTGTTTTTATCGATCAGAGGCTGTGCAGGTTGTCTGACCTTAAAAATTATGGATTTGTTAACACTACCGTTAGTATACAGTATTGCACAGTGTAGGTTTTGAGTGAGTGGACTGCAGTGAAAAATATGACATCAGTTACATGACTAAAACATGAATGTGATGTTGTTGAAGTCATGTTTTATGTTACCATGACGAGTTCTATTCTGACGAGTTGAAAATGCTCCTCTCTCTCCTCTCTCTTCAGAGGAAGCACGGCAAGCGGACATGGGCCTCTTTATCCACTGCCAGGCAGGCGTGTCTCGCTCGGCCACCATCGTCATTGCCTACCTGATGAAGCACACCTGGATGACCATGACTGACGCTTACAAGTTTGTCAAGACCCGGCGGCCCATCATCTCCCCCAACCTCAACTTCATGGGCCAACTGCTGGAGTTCGAGGAGGATCTGAACAACGGCATCACACCACGCATCCTCATGCCAAAGCTCATCGGTGTGGAGACCATGGTTTAGGAGGACACCTGCCATTCCTGGTTTAGGAGGACATCCCACTCACTCTACGGGCTACTCTTGACAGGCTGATTCTGAGAGCAAAATCACTTTATTTCAGAATCTCCAAGTCATGCTCTTCTGGGATTGTCACAGGAGTGTCAAGGTTCTGGGTCAACGGCGATGAGAAACACCCCAGAATACCTGCTGTTCCGAACTGGCTGGCTTTCTGGAGGAACAAGAGTGTTGGGGAGAGAAAACGGTCAGTGGGAAGCTGTAGTGCATGACCATGGAGGAGCAAAAACATGTAAGGAAAGGAAAATAGATGAACTATTTCTGAAGAAAAAAAACAGCATGTACTGTGGGGACTTAGCAGGTTAGCAGTGAGAGAAACGGACTCTTCAGACTCACACTGTGCTGTGGCTCACGGTTATTGTTGCAGGCAGGCTGGGGCCGAGCTGGCCGAGGCGGTGCCTGTCAGAAAAGATGAAGACTTGTTTGGTGTGTTAATGTTCTTGTTCTATTTTTATACAGGGGTTTATGGGGGTGACCATGACAAGCCCAAAGTGGCTTACTGTGCAATAATGTCTGAGTGGAATGCGGCTGGGAGCCTGATCTTATGTGTATATATGGGTATTCAATGACGATAAAACATTTCCATTTCGCCACTGATTTGACATGAAGTAACCTTTTTTGAATTAATTGTTGTTATCGATTCTGTATTTTTTTTACGCATACCATTGAGCTGTTACACTATATATATAAAAGTATTTGGACACCCCTTCAAATTACTGGTTTTCGGCTATTTCAGTCACACCCGTTGCTGACAGGTGTATACAATCGAGCACACAGCCATGGAATCTCCATAGCCTAACATTGGCAGTAGAATTACCTTACTGAAGAGCTTAGTTGCGTTCAACGTGGCACCGTCATAGGATGCCAGCTTTCCAACAAGTCAGTTCTTCAAATTTCTGTGGGCGGCAGGTAGCCTAGTGGTTAGAGTGTTGGGCCAGTAACCGTAAGGTTGCTAAATCGAATCCCCAAGCTGACAAGGTAAAAATCAGTTGTTCTGCCCCTGAACAAGGCAGTTAACCCACTGTTCCTAGTCTGTCATTGTAAATAAGAATTTGTTCTTAACTGATTTGCCAAGTTAAATAAAAGTAGAAATGTCTAGGAGCAACTACGGTTCAGCCGCGAAGTGGTAGGCCCACACAAACTCACAGAACGGGACAGCGTAGTGCGAAGAAATAGACTGTCCTCGGATGCAACTCTTGAGTTCCAAAATGCCACTGGAAGCAATGTCCGCACAATAACTGTTCATCGGGAGCTTCATGAAATGAGTTTCCATGGCTGAGAAGCTGCACGCAAGCCTAAGATCACCATGCACAATACCTAGCTTCGGCTGGAGTGGTGTAAAGCTCACCGCCTTTGGACTCTGGATCAGTGGAAATGCATTCTCTGGAGTGATGAATGCCGCTTCACCATCTGGCAGTCCGACGGACTAATCTGCGTTTGGCGGATGCCAGGAGAACGCTACATGCCCCAATGCATAGTGCCAACTGTAAAGTTTGGAGGAGGAGGAATAATGGTCTGGGGCTGTTTTAGTTCTAGTGAATGGAAATCTTAAGGCTGCAGCATACAATGAGATTTTAGACGCTTCTGTGCTTCCAAATTTGTGGCAACAGTTTGGGGAAGGCCCTTTCCTGTTTCAGCATGACAATGCCCGCGTGCACAAAGCAAGGTCCATACAGAAATGGTTTGTCGAGAACGGTGTGGAAGAACTTGACTGGCCTGCACAGAGCCCTGACCTCAGCCCCATCGAAAACCTTTTGGATGAATTGGAATGCAGACTGCGAGCCAGGCTTAATCGCCCGACCTCACTAATACTCTTGTGGCCAAATGGAAAAAAGTCCCTGCAGCAATGTTCCAACATCTAGTGGAAAGCCTTCTCAGAAGAGTGGAGACTGTTATAGCAGCAAAGGAGGGACCAACTCCATATTAATGCCCATGATTTTGGAATGAGATGTTCGACTAGCAGGTGTCCACATACTTTTGGTCATGTAGTGTACGTTTGGCACAAGTTTGATTGATAAAATATGTTTTTTATGTCAAATTCTTGGCACTAGTGTGCCTTAGTTGTCTGTGCATATTTGTTTAATTCTGTTTACTCTTCAAAAATACATGAAACC
Organism: Oncorhynchus nerka; assembly: GCF_034236695.1. Classification (NCBI taxonomy): domain Eukaryota; kingdom Metazoa; phylum Chordata; class Actinopteri; order Salmoniformes; family Salmonidae; genus Oncorhynchus; species Oncorhynchus nerka. The sequence goes on along the minus strand of NC_088419.1, from coordinate 17,383,099 downwards.
ATTCACATTGTCTGTGTGTTTTGTTTTGTCACTGTGTTTTTCCATCTCCCAACACCATCAACCATACCATTTGTTTTTAGTAATACATTTACTGCCATAAAGAGCTTTGTACCACAAGTTTACTGAAAGCAGATTGCTCCTCAAACAAAATGGTGGTTATCCTGTTTTAAGTATTACTTCAGTTGTAAAGTAGATTTGAGGACTATTCACTGCCTGCTATAGTCTCTCCTGTTCCTTTTGAAATAGTTTTCCCGCTTCTAACTTGTCCCATTTGAACGTAGTGTCTAACCTGTAGATATATTTTGGTGTAGTTGCCCTTGTAGTGTATGTTACTACATTTGCTCTCTGAGTATGGCCTAGTATGATTTACTACATCACAAGGTAACAGCTGTCCGTGAATTGGGCCTCTGGCATCAAATGAGACATTGTATCCAGAGACTGTGGTAGAAGCAAGGTACTGTAATCCCTTTCTAATATTTTGAAACCTCCCAGCCCTGCCGCTAAGCTAACGAGCAGCTCTTGTTCTGCTGCCTCGCGTAACGCCAAGCTCGGCTGTCACGTGCAGTACTAGTGCCTCTATTGATGCCTTAACTAACTCCTGTCTTTTCACCACGGGGCCTGTTTGCGCCACTGTACAGTGCAGGCCATCATCGCATGCAGACAGAAGCAGCCGAGCAGGCTGGGGTCGACTTCACGGCCTGCGGATACAAACCAACCCTTCAGCATCAGTAGTCAACTCTGTGATACGTTCAAAGCGATATTTACACAGTTTGTTTCTTGGTAAGTCTGAAACAAATCTTCTTTAAAACAAAAGTATACACCTCACACACATGGTTATGGGCTTAAAGAAATAAGTAGAAATGTATTTGCATCCCAATTTCACACTTTATAATCAGCACAGAAGACTGAAATATAACAAAATTGTTTGACATAGAAACACCAGATTTTCAGCGTGAAAAAAAAGAAAGTTGAGTAATTATGAAAAATACGAATAAGATTCCACCGATCAGGCCACTAGAGGGCGATTTTGTCATCTGACTGCAGGAAAGGGGTACTAATGTGACTCTGATCTGCTGCTGAATCATTAGAAAGGAGAAGTGAGAACCTATGTGAAGTGTAGGCCGCATAGAACTCTCTGTTACGGTGGCTGTGGGAGTGTGCATGATCCCTCGCGGAACTTTTGAATATCAACAAAAGATGAGTCATTGAAATGTACCCTTGCATAATGCATGCTGTTTCAAACAAGACGACTTGCAGCCACTTAGCTGCTAATTATGTTGATGCTTAGTTTTGGACCTAGCTAGCATTAGTGTTAGCGTTAGCGTTAGCGTGACAACTCAACAAATGACATATTAGACAACGAAAAATAAAACAAGAGTCGTATTCATTAGGGCGTTTCTCAGTCCAAGTGATCCCTCCCTGTTTCGGTCCATTTTCTTCCATTTAGTGCCTAATGAATACCACCCAGAAACAAGGACATAACATGGAATCGTACAGTAATGTCTGAATCAATGAGGAAAATGCACTTTTTTGTTTGTTATGCCTTTGCACGCTAATCGTAATATTTGTTTCGTAGTGTCCTTGAGGTTTGAACCGTAGTTACTTTGCATATAGTTTGTATACCGTTGCTACTGCTGCACCCAAAACATATAGTCCTCTCAAGAAAGAACGAGATCGTCGAGGGAGACGGCAAAGTAAGTGTTTGCACAGGTAATGAGAATACATAGCATTTATTTAACCACAAAAGATCTCTATGTATAAGGTTGAGAAATGACATTTTCAGAATTCTCACCTATACCTCCTGTCTTCGGTTGCTATGATCATGTACATTGGCTATGATATGGTTGCTATGATCATGTACATTGGCTATGATATGGTTGCTATGATCATGTACAGTACATTGGTGTTTATTGGTGCTCTACAAACACTGTATTTGGGTATGATAAAGGTCTATAACAGTTTACCACACATTTGTAGCTAGTACATTTATATGAAATGATAACCATCTACAATAAAGTCCACATCCTAAAAAAATATAGAACTGACATTTATATCCACTGGTTCCTAATCCTGTCCTTAATGGCACATATTGGGTTTTCATTTGTAATTACAGTACATGGTATTGGATTGATACATGTAAACGGTGTACATTATTCTTCTTCTCTGGTTGGGAAACAAAGCATGTCTGTTGTGTGTCCCCAGTCCATTCTCTGTCCAATGATGCTCTCTCACTGTGGAGGTCAAGATTTCATGCTTTTGGTTGCGCCCCGAATGACATCCTATTCCCTGTATTGTAAACTTCTTTTGATAGGACTTGTCAAAAGTAGTGCACTAAATAGGGAATAGGGTGCCATTTGGAATGTACATTTGTGTTTTGTCAAGGTGGTTTTGAGTGACAGCCCCCTGAAAGGGGATCATATAAACCTGTCATATTTGATGTGGGACTGTTTATGACTAGACCTGTTTAAGAGTTTCTGCTTTGGGCTCGGAGACTCTGGGGAGAGCAGGGGGGTCACTATACAAGTGTATGTACTGTACAGTCAGTCATTGTGTCTGTCTATAGTTCCGCAGTTAAAGTACATACACTATATTCACAACTTTCTTTCTATGCATATATCTATTACTATTTTTGCACTGACCTATGGATGGACAGCTGGATTTTATTTTTTCACACAAAGGGTGCTATTATAATGGAGGCCTTCTCCCTGACAACAGCTTTTTGCATGACCTGCTCAATATTCCCCCTTATGAAGGATCTATGACCCTCTCCTCCTCTATGCTTAAATCGTTTCGGTTTAAGCACTGTCATTTTGTAATCCCTTACCCTACTTGTGATGTTTGAAATAAACAGAGAGGCTAAAAGTTTACTCTGGGGTTACTTGTGTTTTTGTGCATGGATATCTTCTTCCGTTTGATTCAATTGCCTGGTCGCATTGACTGTAAGCACACACAATTTTCTCTCTATTTAATTTTTATGTACATTATCAAACATCAACAATAACAACAACAACAGTTTGACCACAGTGTAACGCCACCACGCCGTCCATAAAGAGTGGCCCTTCTCCAAGTTATCCCAGCCTCCTGAAATGTGAATAGCCACGTCGCCGCTACACCGAAACAGAGTTGTGAATTATTTTCACTCGTCCATTGAACCCTTTGTCACATAGCAGCAAGACTTATGGGGCCTGTATTTACTCCGACCCTGCAGGAATCCACTGCCGCATGGCTAGGGGGTATGGGGGGGTTTGACTAGCACCAAGCAGGTCAAGTTCTCTCCATAGGAACAGGCCCAGAAATAGTTTTTAGTGTTGTTTCTAATTACGAGTGATGAGCGTCCCTGCCTCATTAATCCTTTGCTATCAGCACTGGGCAGGCCGACGGCACCAGAATAACTCTGATCCTAGAGCCGCTGCATGCTGCTCCCCCCCCCCCCCCCCGACCCCCGGCCCCCCCAGCCCCAACCCCTGCCCCAGCTATGCTTCATGGCGGTATCAGGAAAGTCTCTGGGCCCGAGAGGAGGTCCTATCTCTTGGAAACACATATACAGTATATACATGCTGGAAACTTGTGTACTGTAAACATACAAGCTTACACACACACACACACACACACACACACACACACACACCGTGGACACACACACACACACCGTGGACACACACACACACACACACACACACACACACACACACACACACACACACACACACACACACCATGGATACACACACACGCACACACACACACACACACACACACACACACACACACACACACACACACACACACACACACACACACACACACACACACATGGTTGTGAACACTCCGCTGCCTCCCAGACAGAAATAAACCAGGGAGGATGTTTCAGCCTGAGTCCTGCTGCACTGGCAACAGTCAAAACAGTTTCCTGTGTCATAGCAGGGATGAAATCGACCTGCTCGCATGCTATCCCTTCAAGTCTAGTTAAAATACAGTAACATAAATACTGTAACTGCCCTTTTAACGGTGTTGCTTGCTAAACTTTATGCTCTCTAAAAACTAGAAGGCTTCCAGATGTTTCTATTACAGCCTGATTTTTTTTTTTTTTTTTTTTATTTCACCTTTATTTAACCAGGTAGGCTAGTTGAGAACAAGTTCTCATTTGCAACTGCGACCTGGCCAAGATAAAGCATAGCAGTGTGAACAGACAACACAGAGTTACACATGGAGTAAACAATTAACAAGTCAATAACACAGTAGAAAAAAAAATGGGCAGTCTATATACAATGTGTGCAAAAGGCATGAGGAGGTAGGCGAATAATACAATTTTGCAGATTAACACTGGGGTGATAAATGATCAGATGGTCATGTACAGGTAGAGATATTGGTGTGCAAAAGAGCAGAAAAGTAAATAAATAAATAAAAAAACAGTATAAAAACAGTATGGGAATGAGGTAGGTGAAAATGGGTGGGCTATTTACCAATAGACTATGTACAGCTGCAGCGATCGGTTAGCTGCTCGGATAGCTGATGTTTGAAGTTGGTGAGGGAGATAAAAGTCTCCAACTTCAGCGATTTTTTGCAGTTCGTTCCAGTCACAGGCAGCAGAGTACTGGAACGAAAGGCGGCCAAATGAGGTGTTGGCTTTAGGGATGATCAGTGAGATACACCTGCTGGAGCGTGTGCTACGGATGGGTGTTGCCATCGTGACCAGTGAACTGAGATAAGGCGGAGCTTTACCTAGCATGGACTTGTAGATGACCTGGAGCCAGTGGGTCTGGCGACGAATATGTAGCGAGGGCCAGCCGACTAGAGCATACAAGTCGCAGTGGTGGGTGGTATAAGGTGCTTTGGTGACAAAACGGATGGCACTATGATAGACTGCATCCAGTTTGCTGAGTAGAGTGTTGGAAGCCATTTTGTAGATGACATCGCCGAAATCGAGGATCGGTAGGATAGTCAGTTTTACTAGGGTAAGCTTGGCGGCGTGAGTGAAGGAGGCTTTGTTGCGGAATAGAAAGCCGACTCTTGATTTGATTTTCGATTGGAGATGTTTGATGTGAGTCTGGAAGGAGAGTTTGCAGTCTAGCCAGACACCTAGGTACTTATAGATGTCCACATATTCAAGGTCGGAACCATCCAGGGTGGTGATGCTAGTCGGGCATGCGGGTGCATGCAGCGATCGGTTGAAAAGCATGCATTTGGTTTTACTCGCGTTTAAGAGCAGTTGGAGGCCACGGAAGGAGTGCTGTATGGCATTGAAGCTCGTTTGGAGGTTAGATAGCACAGTGTCCAATGACGGGCCGAAAGTATATAGAATGGTGTCGTCTGCGTAGAGGTGGATCAGGGAATCGCCCGCAGCAAGAGCAACATCATTGATATATACAGAGAAAAGAGTCGGCCCGAGAATTGAACCCTGTGGCACCCCCATAGAGACTGCCAGAGGACCGGACAGCATGCCCTCCGATTTGACACACTGAACTCTGTCTGCAAAGTAATTGGTGAACCAGGCAAGGCAGTCATCCAAGAAACCGAGGCTATTGAGTCTGCCGATAAGAATATGGTGATTGACAGAGTCGAAAGCCTTGGCGAGGTCGATGAAGACGGCTGCACAGTACTGTCTTTTATCGATGGCGGTTATGATATCGTTTAGTACCTTGAGCGTGGCTGAGGTGCACCCGTGACCGGCTCGGAAACCAGATTGCACAGCGGAGAAGGTACGGTGGGATTCGAGATGGTCAGTGACCTGTTTGTTGACTTGGCTTTCGAAGACCTTAGATAGGCAGGGCAGGATGGATATAGGTCTATAGCAGTTTGGGTCCAGGGTGTCTCCCCTTTGAAGAGGGGGATGACTGCGGCAGCTTTCCAATCCTTGGGGATCTCAGACGATATGAAAGAGAGGTTGAACAGGCTGGTAATAGGGGTTGCGACAATGGCGGCAGATAGTTTCAGAAATAGAGGGTCCAGATTGTCAAGCCCAGCTGATTTGTACGGCTCTAGGTTTTGCAGCTCTTTCAGAACATCTGCTATCTGGATTTGGGTAAAGGAGAACCTGGAGAGGCTTGGGCGAGGAGCTGCGGGGGGCGGAGCTGTTGGCCGAGGTTGGAGTAGCCAGGCGGAAGGCATGGCCAGCCGTTGAGAAGTGCTTATTGAAGCTTTCGATAATCGTGGATTTATCGGTGGAGACCGTGTTACATAGCCTCAGTGCAGTGGGCAGCTGGGAGGAGGTGCTCTTGTTCTCCATGGACTTCACAGTGTCCCAGAACTTTTTGGAGTTGGAGCTACAGGATGCAAACTTCTGCCTGAAGAAGCTGGCCTTAGCTTTCCTGACTGACTGCGTGTATTGGTTCCTGACTTCCCTGAACAGTTGCATATCACGGGGCTATTCGATGCTATTGCAGTCCGCCACAGGATGTTTTTGTGCTGGTCGAGGGCAGTCAGGTCTGGAGTGAACCAAGGGCTGTATCTGTTCTTGGTTCTGCATTTTTGAACGGAGCATGCTTATCTAAAATGGTGAGGAAGTTACTTTTAAAGAATGACCAGGCATCCTCAACTGACGGGATGAGGTCAATGTCCTTCCAGGATACCCGGGCCAGGTCGATTAGAAAGGCCTGCTCACAGAAGTGTTTTAAGGAGCGTTTGACAGTGATGAGGGGTGGTCGTTTGACTGCGGTTCCGTGGCGGATACAGGCAATGAGGCAGTGATCGCTGAGATCCTGGTTGAAGACAGCGGAGGTGTATTTGGAGGGCCAGTTGGTCAGGATGACGTCTATGAGGGTGCCCTTGTTTACAGAGTTAGGATTGTACCTGGTGGGTTCCTTGATGATTTGAGTGAGATTGAGGGCATCTAGCTTACATTGTAGGACTGCCGGGGTGTTAAGCATATCCCAGTTTAGGTCACCTAACAGAACAAACTCTGAAGCTAGATGGGGGGTGATCAATTCACAAATGGTGTCCAGGGCACAGCTGGGAGCTGAGGGTGGCCGGTAGCAGGCGGCAACAGTGAGAGACTTATTTCTGGAGAGGGTAATTTTCAAAATTAGTAGTTCGAACTGTTTGGGTATGGACCTGGAAAGTATGACATTACTTTGCAGGCTATCTCTGCAGTAGACTGCAACTCCGCCCCCTTTGGTAGTTCTATCTTGACGGAAGATGTTATAGTTGGGTATGGAAATCTCTGAATTTTTGGTGGCCTTCCTGAGCCAGGATTCAGACACGGCAAGGACATCAGGGTTAGCAGAGTGTGCTAAAGCAGTGAGTAAAACAAACTTAGGGAGGAGGCTTCTGATGTTGACATGCATAAAACCAAGGCTTTTCGATCACAGAAGTCAACAAATGAGGGTACCTGGGGACATGCAGGGCCTGGGTTTACCTCCACATCACCCGCGGAACAGAGAAGGAGTAGTATGAGGGTGCGGCTAAAGGCTATCAAAACTGGTCGCCTAGAGCGTTGGGGGCAGAGGATAAGAGGAGCAGGTTTCTGGGCATGGTAGAATATATTCAGGGCATAATGCGCAGACAGGGATATGGTGGGGTGCGGGTACAGCGGAGGTAAGCCCAGGCACTGGGTGATGATGAGACAGGTTGTATCTCTGGACATGCTGGTTGTAATGGGTGAGGTCACTGCATGTGTGGGAGGTGGGACAAAGGAGGTAACAGGGGTATGCAGAGTGGGTCTAGGGGCTCCATTGTGAACTAAAACAATTATAACTAACCTGAACAACAGTATACAAGGCATATTGACATCTGAGAGAGACATACAGCGAGGCATACAGTAATCACAGGTGTTGAATTTGGAAAGCTAGCTAAAAACAGTAGGCGAGGCTAATCCGCTAGCACAACAAACAGCAGGTAAAATGGCGTTGACTAGGCAACGGGGCCGACAGGTAAGACAAACAAGCAGAAAGGAGTACCATGATTAATGGACAGTCCAGCGTCGTCAGCTATGTAGCCAAGAGATCAGTGTCCAGGGGGCAGCGGTGGATGGGCAGGGGGCTGGGCTGGCGAGTGTTATCCAGTTTTTTTAAAAAAACTAACAATGACTAACTAGCTTGTAGCTAGTTAGCTGGTTAGCGTCTGGAGGTTCTTGAGTGTGTCATAAAAATAAAAATAAGAGTAAAAGTAATAGCGATTCCGTATCACATTGGGTGAGGCAGGTTTCCGGAAGGTATAAACAAATTAAAAATCAAAAAGAGATAGAAAGTAAATTGGGTCAGAGAGTGATTGGGACGCGGTGGTTCAGACGGTTAGCAGGCCTGTGCTAACAAGCTAACAGTTCGTAGGCCCGAGCTAGACAAGGTAGCAGTTAGCGGACCGGAGCTTGACAAGCTAGCCGTTAGCAGGCCGAATTAGCAAGCAGGGAGATAGCGAGGGCTAGAGAGTTAACCTTTGGGGGACGTCGCGATGGGGTGAGTCTGTTTATTCCTCTTCATGCGGTGAGCTGAAGATACAGCGATTCAGAAAGCTCGCGGGCCTTGGCCAGCAGATGGATCTTTGGCGATGTCGCAGCGGAAAAGCCTGTTGAAAACCCCCTCGGACGATTATGTCGGCGGACCAGTCGTGATGGATCGGGCGGGGCTCCGTGTCGGCAGTAGAGGGTCAGTAGAGGGTCCAGGCCAATTGGCAAATTAGGTATTTTTGGACCTCTTCGGCTAGTCGGGAGATGGGCTTAGCTCCAGGCTAGCTCCAGGCTAACTGGTGCTTGCTCTGGGACAGAGACGTTAGCCAGGAGTAGCCACTCGGATTGCAGCTAGCTATTTACGATGATCCGGTATAAAGGTTCAGAGCTTGCGGTAGGAATCCGGAGATGTGGTAGAGAAAAAGCAGTCTGATATGCTTTGGGTAGATGTCGCGCTGGTGTCCTAGTTAGCGTTGAAGACCGCTAGCAGTGGCTAGCTAGTAGCTAGTTAGCGGCTAGCTTCTGATGAGGGTTCCGATTCTAAAGTATAGAAAAAGCAGATCCGTACCACATTGGGTGATGCGGGTTGCAGGAGAGTATATTCAGCCTGTAGTTGGAAAGTGAGATTAAAATATGTACGAAATATATACAGAAAAAAAAAAAAACGAGGAAAAACTATATTTACACTATACAGGACGGGACAAGACAAAACACACGTCCGACTGCTACGCCATCTTGGTACGAATCGAATGATGAGATAAGATGCGAGCTGGTTGATTTTAGGCACTAAATAGCTACACCATTGTTCATTTCGTGCTGTCTAATGTAGTGTATAGTTTTTTTAGGACGCTACTGTATTAGCCTGGCTAGCCTTGGCCCCAAATTATGAATTACCCAAGTACTGAAACACTCAATAACTTGAAAAGGCTGATCACAAGAAACTTCACAAATATGAGTCGCTGTAGAACTTTTTGAGGATCTGGGAAGTGGGGAGAGAGCATGACAGTGTGTGGAGAGGAGAGGGAAACAGTCTCTCTCTCTCTCTCTCTCTCTCTCTCTCTCTCTCTCTCTCTCTCTCTCTCTCTCTCTCACCTGCTGTCTCGATCCCTGAATGCTCGGCTATGAAAAGCCAGCTGACATTTATTCCTGAGGTGCTGATCTGTTGCACCCTCTACAACCACTGTGATTATTACTTGACCCTACTGGTCATCTATGAACATACAGTACTAACATCTTAAAGAACGATCTGGCCTTTGGCTATGTACTCTTATAATCTCCACTCAGCACAGCCAGAAGAAGACTGGCCACCCCTCAGAGCCTGGTTCCTCTCTAGGTTTCTTCCTATGTTTCTTTTTTCTAGGGAGTTTTTCCTGGCCATTGTGCTTCTACATCTGCATTGCTGGGTTTCTGTATAAGCACTTAGTGACAACTGCTGATGTAATAAAAGTATTGATGGATGGATGGAGAGAGAGAGAGAGAGAGAGAGAGAGAGAGAGAGAGAGAGAGAGAGAGAGAGAGAAAGAAAGAAAGAAAGAAAGAAAGAAAGAAAGAAAGGAAGAAAGAAAGAAAGAAAGAAAGAGAAGGAGAGAGAGAAAGAGAGAGAAAGAGAAGGAGAGAGAGAAAGAGAAGGAGAGAGAGTAAAGGAGTAAAGGAGAGCAGGTGTTCATGTGGAAGTGAGGAGGACAGGGAAGGACAGGGAGCCATACACCTGAGGAAGAGACACATTTTCAAAACATATGGGTTCATTGATTATCTGTCATGTTTACAACTGTCCAATGGTCCAAACTACATTTATCTAATCATAACTTTATTGATGAGACTGTGAAGTGACATGGTGTTTTACAAATGGAAAAGTAATCTTGGTGCAGAGTGCCAGGGGAAAATGATGTTGTCCTGAACCGATTCATATTTGATCCTGATGGCCTCCTCCCGGCCACACACACGCACGCACGCACGCACGCACGCACGCACGCACGCACGCACGCACGCACGCACGCACGCACGCACGCACGCACGCACGCACGCACGCACGCACGCACGCACGCACGCACGCACGCACGCACGCACGCACACACACACACACACACACACACACACACACACACACACACACACACACACACACACACACACACACACACACACCCCTAATCCCACTATCAGACCAAAGCCCTCCTCCCTCCCTTTACATCTCACCTCAACCCTGGGAAATCCCCCACCCAGCCTTTATATCAACCTAACCCACTCAGTATCTGCACAAATGGGTAATTAAAATATATATTATCTCTCTCTCTCTCTCTCTCTCTCTCTCTCCCTCTCTCTCTCACCCACACACATCCACGTTTGTATTATTATCCCTGTGGAGACCAAAATGTATTCCCATTCAAAATCCCCTTTCCTTAACCCCTAACCCATAACCCCTAACACTGACCCTAAACCAAACCCTTAACCTAACCCTAACCCTAACCATAATCTTAAACCTAACCCTTAACCTAACCCTAACCTTAACCTTAACCCCAAACCCCTAAGACTATTTGCAACCCTAACCCTAATTGTAGCCCTAACCCTAAACCTAAACCTAACCCCTAAACCTAAAATAGCCTTTTTCCTTGTGGGACCGGAGAAATGTCCCCACTTGTCTGAATTCTCATTGTTTTACTACTGGTACCAACAAGGATTGTAAAAACAAACCACACACGCACGCATGCACACACACAGAGTTGAATTGAAAGTTGTGAATGTAAACAGTGAGATACGCAGTCAAATGGCCTCCCTATCAGTGTCATATACAGGGTAAACCAATAGGTCTATCAATTACTTCTGTTTCCTTGGATACTTCCATCAACAACAGCTGCAGAGTTTAACAAACTAGGCCCATGCAACCCAATCACACTGGCCAACATATCACCCCTGAAAAATGCCTTGATGATGAAAATAGACAAGTATTTTTGTGATGGGGAATCTAAGAAGCTAATCATATCATGGGACAAAATCACCAGTAAATCATCCTACGGTGAGAGTCATAGAAAGGCTACTTATTACTGCACACTGGATTTTGGTGTCTGAAATTACAGCCATTGACCTTAGCTGTGGTTGGCAAAGTGTCAACTCTGCAAACCTCATGCCCAGGTTTTGAAATAACTTAGAGAGGATTGATGTAGTTGATAAATTTAGGTTGTTGTAACGTTCCAGTTTAGTTGTTGGACATAGGTATATTTTTCCCATAGTAACTGGACCCACATTCAAACTCTGTCCTTGCAAAGCTTTGAAAACAATTCACATTCTTTTAGAGGTAATAAATTGCGACACATCATTCAGGGGCCCCCATCTGTTTTGAATGTTACTTTGGCATTAATACGTGTCACATATCAGTTTGCAAACAATGTAAAAAATCTTTGAGTTAATAAAGCCGCATACCAACAGTCTTTTTTTGCTTTCTTGAGTAAGGCAGCTCCAAAATGCAGGTGTTTCAGCCTAGCTCAGTGCTTTCTGTGATGGTGGGGCAGCCAGGGGTTTGTAATGTTCTTATAATGTGTGTGCTGGGAGTCGGGAAGCAAGTTCAGGGAGTGAGTCATTTAATAAATAAATGAAAACACAATACAAAACAAGAAACACGAACAAAGCACAGCCATGAAACAGAAACAATGGTGCCTGGGGAAGGAACCAAAGGGAGTGACATATATAGGGCAGGTAATCAAGGAGGTGATGGAGTCCAGGTGAGTCTAATGATGCGCAGGTGCGCGTAACGATGGTGGCAGGTGTGCGCCATAATGAGCAGGTTGGTGACCTACAAGCCAGAGAGGGAGCACACGGGACAGTACCCCCTCACAGGCGCCTGACTCCAGCCACAGTACGCCGACCAAAATGACGATCCCGGGGATCAGGAGCAGGAAACCTGTCAGTCCGACTGAGACGCGGGAGCATGGCGACCTAGAGCGCCTTAGAGAGCATACGTGATGGTACCCCCTCCCCGGCGCGTTGGCTCTAGCCGCAGGACACCAACCAAAGGGACGATCCCGGGGATCAGGAACAGACTGGTCACCCCTGCTGATGTGTGGGAACCTGTCGAACCAGCTGAGGCGTGAGAGCCTGATGAGCAGGCTGTGACCTCCCCGGTTACCTCGGTCGAGACACGGGAACCTGTCCACCCAGCTGAGGCATGGGAGCCTACCGAGTCCGATGAGGTATGGAAACCCGTCGAGCCAGCTAAGGCAGGGGAACCAGTCGAAATCGCCGAGACATGGGAATCCGACAAACCGGCTGAGGCCTCCCGGTAGCTCCGGTTCTGACACCCGGAACCGACATCAACATGAAAACAAAAAGAACTCCCTGATGCTTACATTGGTGAGGCGTCATTGTAACGGTTTTCTTCCGCTGAAGGAGAGGAGGACCAAAATGCAGCGTGGTTAGAGTTCAACATGTTTAATCAAGATCATACATGACAACACTACAAAATACAAAACAACAAATGTGAAAACCGAAACAGTCCTCTGGTGCAAAGACAGAAGACAATAACCCACCAAGTACCCACAGAATATGGCTGCCTAAATATGGTTCCCAATCAGAGACAACGATAGACAGCTGTCTCTAATTGAGAACCAATCTAGGCAACCATAGACCTAGAAACTACCTAGAAAGGAAACAGCCCCATAAACATACAAAAAAACCTAGATCAGAAAACACATAAGTCCCCCATGTCACACCCTGACCTAACCAAAATAATAAAGAAAACAAAGATAACTAAGGCCAGGGCGTGACAGTCATTCCATAACATGTGTGCTGGGAGTCGGGAAGCAAGTTCAGGGAGTGAATCATTTAATAAATAAATGAAAACATAATACAAAACAAGAAACACGAACAAAGCACAGCCATGAAACAGAAACAATGGTGCCTGGGGAAGGAACCAAAGGGAGTGACATATATAGGGCAGGTAATCAAGGAGGTGATGGAGTCCAGGTGAGTCTAATGATGCTCAGGTGCGAGTAACGATGGTGACAGGTGTGCGCCATAACGAGCATTCTGTCACTCATGGGGATACTACGTTACTGTAAAATGTACGGGTAGAGCAAAAAAATTCAAGGCCCTTGAGTGCTACCATAGAGTTACAGTAGAAGTGTCCATCCAAGAAGCCTCAAGGTCATTGGCCATAGATAAATAACATCAAATCACGTTATAGCTACCGTAGCTTTGATTGGACTGATCATATCAACATCAGACTTATAAAATCTTAGCTAGCAAGCTAGACAAGCAGTCATAATCGTGAATCGCATTGACAATCAACTGGCAAATTATTTTCATGCTTGTCATATGAAGAGAAATTATAGATAACAGTGCTCATCGGACATTGGACATAAACATTACACAACAAGTTGGACATCACAAATTTAACAATGGGTGGTTTGGAAGGAATCAGTGGGTAACTGCAAGCATTGCAAAGCAATCACTAGCCTGCTATTCAGTGGAGTGGGTGTGTGGTCCAAATCTGGGTTTAAGGGTCTATTTTCCAAGCTTAAAAGGATAAACACTCACATGCCATGGACCAGAAAAGGTTGAAAACATTCACCATGCTATCAATCCAGCATGACTTCTGCCGCGTTCAAAACAACTGAAAACTCGGAACTGGGAAATCTCACACTTCAGTGAGTTTAAGACAACTGGGAACTCAGAAAAACACTAGGTCCGATTGGGAAAATACGTTTTAAATGGTTATCCAACTCGGAATTCCAAGTTGGGAATTCTGGCCTCTTTCTAGAGCTCCGACCTGAAGATCGCAGACTCCGACCTGAAGATCGCAGACTCCGACCTGAAGATCGCAGACCTGATTCAACCTTGTTTTCCCATTTGTATTGAAAGAACCATAAATCTGGAGAATGCCAGACTTTGGTAACAAAGTTTGATGACAACATTTTCCCACGAGGACCGCCGCGCCACCTTCCTGTTCAAGTGAGCAGCGCACAACAAGGTGAGTCCAAAAATGTATTGTATGCTGCTCCATAAATGATGTAATGTGCCAGGGAGATATGTATACTGTAGCTAAGAAAGTAAAACTAAGTGTATGTTGTGTAGTAAGCTGTTAGTAGCCCATGTGCCTCACCCTGATAATGTGGTCCCTTTTGCCCTGATAACTTAACCTGCTGTTCTGACTTGGTGGTGCACATGTAGCCTATAGCCTGTTTTAGAGAAATGTAATCATCTAATATTTTAAGAGCTTTCATTGTCTGCTTATATGCCCACTTTATTTATCCTACGGTTTTGACTCGGTGTACAGGGAGAATACTGTAGAGAATACTGTAGAGAATACTCTAGAACAGCCCATGTTCTGATTTCTGACGCTGTACATTTCAAAAGTGCTGAACAAATAATTATATTGACTACGTCCGTCCTAGCTCGCTCATTGTCTTCATCTAAATTACGGATTGCCTCTTATCCGCTTGTTGTCCCCTTATGCCATAGTTTGTACATCTCAATTGTCAGTAGAAACCACATTTGTTTAAGCAGGTCAGCCATATCAGCTATGTTTTTTTTAAAGGCAGTAAATGAGGCTGAATGAACTGTTTCGCTGCCAGACAAGGCTCTGCTGATATCCAGGTGTAGCGGTGGTAAGGATTCCCTCCATGGTGCTGAAAAGTAAGCTCTGCTGTTGGGACAGCTTTATGTAGGTCCTAACAGTTTGTGAGCACCGTTTGTCACCATTATAGTGCAATTAATGTATTGTTTAGTGTTGTGTAGTAGCTTTGCTGGCATGCATCCCCAAAAATGTTTTTGAGTTTGCCCCACCAAGATTTACATGCTAAAATCACTACTGGATGTAATTTGAATACATGGACCGAGGATCTTTAGCTCAGTAACCATGTGCCCAACGCAACTCATATTTTTAGGGTGTCATTTGAAACAATCACAATAAAGCAGCTATTCCTATTTAGAAAACAGATCACATCATCATAATGATAATGCATAACGTCATCATCGACATTATTATGATTTGATCACTACATCCCCATAGAAGCCTGCTGTATATTGGCCTGTAGGACGGTAAAATTTTTCTGTCCCAGTAGTCCTAGTACCTAAAAAATGGAACACTCTCCCTGACATACCTCTTTTCCTCAGGTCCTCATTACCTGGCTCACTACACACTTTTTTTTCCCAGAATGGAAACATTGCTGGAGCTGAATCAGGGCTTTTATAAATAGCACTGGCTGTGACAACAATACAGTGACTCTCAGTGTGGGTGATAGCCTACTGTAGCTCGGGGAACCTGGCTTTGGTCTACAGCATGGCAAAACAGTCAGTCCCATAGAGAAATAAAGGAGTTCGTTGCTCCCCTCTGGTGGACAGATTATGTACTAGCAAACGAATTACATACAATATTATTCAAAACCAAGCCCATAAAACTATTTAGTAAAGAGGGCCCTGTTTTCTGAACGAAGCAAGTGTTTGAAACATCAGGGAGTGATTTCAAGGGTGAGTGCAAGAATAAACAACTATATAATCTCATAAGCTTACAGTCAACGTCATATGGTTGTTATGATCCCTGATCCACCTCTACGCAGACGACACCATTCTATACACTTTCGGCCCGTCATTGGACACTGTGCTATCTAACCTCCAATCGAGCTTCAATGCCATACAACACTCCTTCCGTGGCCTCCAACTGCTCTTAAACGCTAGTAAAACCAAATGCATGCTTTTCAACCGATCGCTGCATGCACCCGCTTGCCCGACTAGCATCACCACACTGGATGGTTCCGACCTTGAATATGTGGACACCTATAAGTACCTAGGTGTCTGGCTAGACTGCAAACTCTCCTTCCAGACCCATATCAAACATCTCCAATCGAAAATCAAATCAAGAGTCGGCTTTCTATTCCGCAACAAAGCCTCCTTCACTCACGCTGCCAAGCTTACCCTAGTAAAACTGACTATCCTACCGATCCTCGACTTCGGCGATGTCATCTACAAAATGGCTTCCAACACTCTTCTCAGCAAACTGGATGCAGTTTATCACAGTGCCATCCGTTTTGTCACTAAAGCACCTTATACTACCCACCACTGCGACTTGTACGCTCTAGTCGGCTGGCCTTCGCTACATATTCGTCGCCAGACCCACTGGCTCCAGGTCATCTACAAGGCCATGCTAGGCAAAGCTCCGCCTTATCTCAGCTCACTGGTCACGATGGCAACACCCATCCGTAGCACGCGCTCCAGCAGGTGTATCTCATTGAGCATCCCCAAAGCCAACACCTCATTCGGCCGCCTTTCGTTCCAGTACTCTGCTGCCTGTGACTGGAACAATTGCAAAATCGCTGAAGTTGGAGACTTTTATCTCCCTCACCAACTTCAAACATCAGCTATCTGAGCAGCTAACCGATCGCTGCAGCTGTACATAATCTATTGGTAAATAGCACACCCATTTTCACCTACCTCATCCCCACAGTTTTTATTTATTTACTTTTCTGCTCTTTTGCACACAAATATCTCTACCTGTACATGATCATCTGATCATTTATCACTCCAGTGTTAATCTGCAATATTGTAATTATTCGCCTACCTCCTCATGCCTTTTGCACACATTGTATATAGACTCCCCTTTTTTTTCTCTACCGTGTTATTGACTTGTTAATTGTTTACTCCATGTGTAACTCTGTGTTGTCTGTTCACTCTGCTATGCTTTATCTTGGCCAGGTCGCAGTTGCAAATGAGAACCTGTTCTCAACTAGCCTACCTGGTTAAATAAAGGTGAAATAAAAAAATGTAAAAAAATAAAAATGAGTGATTCATGTTGTCACACACTGCTTTAAGGCTTGCATCGCTCACACCTCTATGTGTAGTAAATGTGCCAACGTATCTATGACCATGGTCTATGCTACAATGACAACACAGCATAACCTTACAGTATGACTAGGTTTTTCGCTTTTAGAAGTCTTAATGGTTACTTAAACGTACATAGGCTTTCTTGGTCTGACATACAGTAGCAAAACACCGAGACCTGCTGTATTTTCGCTGTCTAGGCTTCAGGCTCGAGATCTGAATCACTGAGCTGAGTTTGAGATTGGGGATTTGTGGGGGATTTCACAAGGTTTGCTGAAAAATACAAAACCACCACATGCAAGTCTTCTACAGTAAGCTACGTTCTTCAATTTTCTCAGCTTGTCGCTTATGTAATCTCTCTCCCTCATACATACTTCATCCCTTCTCTTACATCTCTTACACCTCTGACCTACTCCAATGTGTTTGTTCCATATCCTTCCATTTCACTCCATACCCCTCCTGTTCACTCCTCTTCACTCCATATCCCTCCTTACCCCTCCTGTTCACTCCTTATCCCTCCTCTTCACTCCATATCCCTCCTTACCCCTCCTGTTCACTCTATATCCCTCCTGTTCACTCTATATCTCTTCTGTTCACTCTATATCCCTCCTCTTCACTCCATATCCCTCCTGTTCACTCCTTATCCCTCCTCTTCACTCCATATCCCTCCTTACCCCTCCTGTTCACTCTATATCCCTCCTCTTCACTCCATATCCCTCCTTACCCCTCCTGTTCACTCCTTATCCCTCCTCTTCACTCCATATCCCTCCTTACCCCTACTGTTCACTCTATATCCCTCCTCTTCACTCCATATCCCTCCTTACCCCTCCTGTTCACTCTATAATCCTCCTGTTCACTCCATATCCCTCCTGTTCACTCCATAGCCCTCCTGTTCACTCTATATCCCTCCTGTTCACTCTATATCACTCCTGTTCACTCTATATCCATTCTGTTCACTCTATATCCCTCCTGTTCAATCTATATCCCTCCTGTTCACTATATAACCCTCCTGTTCACTCTATATCCCTCCTGTTCACTCTATAACCCTCCTGTTCACTCTATATCCCTCCTCTTCACTCCTTATCCCTCCTGTTCACTCTATATCCCTCCTGTTCACTCCTTATCCCTCCTCTTCACTCCTTATCCCTCCTGTTCACTCTATATCCCTCCTGTTCACTCCTTATACCTCCTGTTCAATCTATATCCCTCCTCTTCACTCCTTATCCCTCCTGTTCACTCTATATCCCTCCTGTTCACTCCTTATCCCTCCTCTTCACTCCTTATCCCTCCTGTTCACTCTATATCCCTCCTGTTCACTCCTTATCCATCCTGTTCACTCTATATCCCTCCTGTTCACTCCTTATCCCTCCTGTTCAATCTATATCCCTCCTCTTCACTCCTTATCCCTCCTGTTCACTCTATATCCCTCCTGTTCACTCCTTATCCCTGCTCTTCACTCCTTATCCCTCCTGTTCACTCTATATCCCTCCTGTTCACTCCTTATCCCTCCTCGTCACTCCTTATCCCTCCTCGTCACTCCATATCCCTCCTGTTCACGCTATATCCCTCCTGTTCACTCTATATCCCTCCTGTTCACTCTATATCCCTCCTGTTCACTCTATATCCCTCCTGTTCACTCATTATCCCTCCTGTTCACTCTATATCCCTCCTGTTCACTCTATAACCCTCCTGTTCACTCTATATCCCTCCTCTTCACTCCTTATCCCTCCTGTTCACTCTATATCCCTCCTGTTCACTCCTTATCCCTCCTCTTCACTCCTTATCCCTCCTGTTCACTCTATATCCCTCCTGTTCACTCCTTATCCCTCCTGTTCAATCTATATCCCTCCTCTTCACTCCTTATCCCTCCTGTTCACTCTATATCCCTCCTGTTCACTCCTTATCCCTCCTCTTCACTCCTTATCCCTCCTGTTCACTCTATATCCCTCCTGTTCACTCCTTATCCATCCTGTTCACTCTATATCCCTCCTGTTCACTCCTTATCCCTCCTGTTCAATCTATATCCCTCCTCTTCACTCCTTATCCCTCCTGTTCACTCTATATCCCTCCTGTTCACTCCTTATCCCTGCTCTTCACTCCTTATCCCTCCTGTTCACTCTATATCCCTCCTGTTCACTCCTTATCCCTCCTCGTCACTCCTTATCCCTCCTCGTCACTCCATATCCCTCCTGTTCACGCTATATCCCTCCTGTTCACTCTATATCCCTCCTGTTCACTCTATATCCCTCCTGTTCACTCTATATCCCCCCTGTTCACTCTATATCCCTCCTGTTCACTCTATATCCCACATGTTCACTCCTTATCCCTCCTGTTCACTCTATATCCCTTCTGTTCACTCCATATCCCTCCTGTTCACTCCTTATCCCTCCTCTTCACTCCATATCCCTCCTGTTCACTCTATATCCCTCCTGTTCACTATATATCCCTCCTGTTCACTCCTTATCCCTCCTGTTCACTCTATATCCCTCCTGTTCACTCTATATCCCTGCTGTTCACTCTATATCCCTCTGTTCACTCTATATCCCTCCTGTTCACTCTATATCCCTCCTCTTCCTCCACCTCCATTCACTCTATCCTCCTGTTCACTCTATATCCCTACTGTTCACTCTATATCCCTCCTGTTCACTCTATATCCCTCCTGTTCATCCCTCCTCTTCACTCCATATCCCTCCTGTTCACTCTATATCCCTCCTGCTCACTCTATATCCCTTCTGTTCACTCTATATCCCTCCTGTTCACTCTATATCCCTCCTGTTCACTCTATATCCCTCCTGTTCACACTATATCCCTGCCGTTCACTCTATATCCCTGCTGTTCACTCTATATCCCTCCTCTTCACTCCATATCCCTCCTGTTCACTCCTTATCCCTCCTCTTCACTCCTTATCCCTCCTGTTCACTCTATATCCCTCCTGTTCACTCCTTATCCCTCCTCTTCACTCCTTATCCATCCCGTTCACTCTATATCCCCCCTGTTCACTCCTTATCCCTCCTCGTCACTCCTTATCCCTCCTCGTCACTCCATATCCCTCCTGTTCACGATATATCCCTCCTGTTCACTCTATATCCCCTCTGTTCACTTTATAGCCCTCCTGTTCACTCTATATCCCTCCTGTTCACTCTATATCCCCCCTGTTCACTCTATATCCCTCCTGTTCACTCTATATGCCACATGTTCACTCTATATCCCTCCTGTTCACTCTATATCCCTTCTGTTCACTCCATATCCCTCCTGTTCACTCCTTATCCCTCCTCTTCACTCCTTATCCCTCCTGTTCACTCTATATCCCTCCTGTTCACTATATATCCCTCCTGTTCACTCCTTATCCCTCCTGTTCACTCTATATCCCTCCTGTTCACTCTATATCCCTGCTGTTCACTCTATATCCCTCTGTTCACTCTATATCCCTCCTGTTCACTCTATATCCCTCCTCTTCACTCCACATTCCTCCTGTTCACTCTATATCCCTCCTGTTCACTCTATATCCCTCCTGTTCACTCTATATCCCTGCTGTTCACTCTATATCCCTCTGTTCACTCTATATCCCTCCTGTTCACTCCTTATCCCTCCTCTTCACTCCACATTCCTCCTGTTCACTCTATATCACTCCTGTTCACTCTATTTCCCTCCTGTTCACTCCTTATCCCTACTGTTCACTCTATATCCCTCCTGTTCACTCCTTATCCCTCCTCTTCACTCCATATCCCTCCTGTTCACTCTATATCCCTCCTGTTCACTCTATATCCCCCCTGTTCACTCTATATCCCTGCTGTTCACTCTATATCCCTCTGTTCACTCTATATCCCTCCTCTTCACTCCACATTCCTCCTGTTCACTCTATATCCCTCCTGTTCACTCTATATCCCTCCTGTTCACTCCCTATCCCTCCCGTTCATTCTATATCCCTCCTGTTCACTCCTTATCCATCCTCTTCACTCCTTATCCCTCCTGTTCACTCCTTATCCCTCCTGTTCACTCCTTATCCCTCCCGTTCACTCCATATCCCTCCTGTTCTCTCCTTATCCCTCCGCTTCACTCCATATCCCTCCTGTTCACTCTATATCCCTCCTGTTCACTATATATCCCTCCTGTTCAGTCCTTATCCCTCCTGTTCACTCCATATCCCCCCTGTTCACTCTATATCCCTCCTGTTCACTCTATATCCCTCCTGTTCACTCTATATCCCTCCTGTTCAATCTATATCCCTCCTGTTCACTCCTTATCATTCCTTTTCACTCCTTATCCCTCCATTTCACTCCATATCCCTCCTGTTCACTCTATATCCCTCCTGTTCACTCCATATCCCTCCTTATCCCTCCTGTTCACTCCATATCCCTCCTGTTCAATCTATATCCCTCCTGTTCACTCCTTATCATTCCTTTTCACTCCTTATCCCTCCATTTCACTCCATATCCCTCCTGTTCACTCTATATCCCTCCTGTTCACTCCATATCCCTCCTTATCCCTCCTCTTCACTCCATATCCCTCCTGTTCACTCTATATCCCTCCTGTTCACTCCTTATCCCTCCTATTTACTCCATATCCTTCCTGTGCACTCTATATCCCCCCTGTTCACTCCTTATCCCTCATGTTCACTCTATATCCCTCCTGTTCACTCCTTATCCCTCCTATTTACTCCATATCCTTCCTGTGCACTCTATATCCCTCCTGTTCACTCCTTATCCCTCATGTTCACTCTATATGCCTCCTGTTCACTCCTTATCATTCCTCTTCACTCCTTATCCCTCCATTTCACTCCTTATCCCTCATGTTCACTCTATATCCCTCCTGTTCACTCCATATCCCTCCTTATCCCTCCTCTTCACTCCATATCCCTCCTGTTCACTCTATATCCCTCCTGTTCACTCTATATCCCTCCTGTTCACTCCTTATCCTCCCTCTTCCTCCATATCCCTCCTGTTCACTCTATATCCCTCCTGTTCACTCTATATCCCTCCTGTTCACTCCCTATCCCTCCTCTTCACTCCATATCCCTCCTTATCCCTCCCCTTCACTCCATATCCCTCCTGTTCACTCTATATCCCTCCTGTTCACTCCCTATCCCTCCTCTTCACTCCATATCCCTCCTTATCCCTCCCCTTCACTCCATATCCCTCCTGTTCACTCTATATCCCTCCTGTTCACTCTATATCCCTCCTGTTCACTCCCTATCCCTCCTCTTCACTCCATATCCCTCCTTATCCCTCCCCTTCACTCCATATCCCTCCTGTTCACTCGATATCCCTCCTGTTCACTCTATATCCCTCCTGTTCACTCCTTATCCCTCCTCTTCACTTCATATCCCTCATGTTCACTCTATATCCCTCCTGTTCACTCCATATCCCTCCTGTTCACTCCTTATCCCTCCTCTTCACTCCATATCCCTCCTTATCCCTCCTCTTCACTCCATATCCCTCCTGTTCACTCTATATCCCTCCTGTTCACTCCTTATCCCTCCTATTTACTCCATATCCTTCCTGTGCACTCTATATCCCCCCTGTTCACTCCTTATCCCTCATGTTCACTCTATATCCCTCCTGTTCACTCCTTATCATTCCTTTTCACTCCTTATCCCTCCATTTCACTCCATATCCCTCCTGTTCACTCTATATCCCTCCTGTTCACTCCTTATCCCTCCTATTTACTCCATATCCTTCCTGTGCACTCTATATCCCTCCTGTTCACTCCTTATCCCTCATGTTCACTCTATATGCCTCCTGTTCACTCCTTATCCCTCCTCTTCACTCCATATCCCTCCTGTTCACTCTATATCCCTCCTGTTCACTCTATATCCCTCCTGTTCACTCCTTATCCCTCCTCTTCACTCCATATCCCTCCTGTTCACTCTATATCCCTCCTGTTCACTCTATATCCCTCCTGTTCACTCCCTATCCCTCCTCTTCACTCCATATCCCTCCTTATCACTCCTGTTCACTCCATATCCCTCCTGTTCACTCTATATCCCTCCTGTTCACTCCCTATCCCTCCTCTTCACTCCATATCCCTCCTTATCCCTCCCCTTCACTCCATATCCCTCCTGTTCACTCTATATCCCTCCTGTTCACTCTATATCCCTCCTGTTCACTCCCTATCCCTCCTCTTCACTCCATATCCCTCCTTATCCCTCCCCTTCACTCCATATCCCTCCTGTTCACTCTATATCCCTCCTGTTCACTCTATATCCCTCCTGTTCACTCCTTATCCCTCCTCTTCACTTCATATCCCTCATGTTCACTCTATATCCCTCCTGTTCACTCCATATCCCTCCTGTTCACTCCTTATCCCTCCTCTTCACTCCATATCCCTCCTTATCCCTCCTCTTCACTCCATATCCCCCTCTTCACTCCATATCCCTCCTGTTCACTGTATATCCCTCCTGTTCACTCCATATCCCTCTGTTCACTCTATATCCCTCCTGTTTACTCTATATCCCTCCTGTTCACTCTATATCCCTTCTGTTCACTCTATATCACTCCTGTTCACTCCTTATCCCTCATTTTCACTCCATATCCCTCCTTATCCCTATTCTTCACTCCATATCCCTCCTGTTCACTCTATATCCCTCCTGGTCACTCCATATCCCTCCTCTTCACTCCATATCCCTCCTTATCCCTCCTCTTCACTCCATATCCCTCCTGTTCACTCTATATCCCTCCTGTTCACTCTATATCCCTCCTGTTCACTCCCTATCTCCCCTCTTCACTCCATATCCCTCCTTATCCCTCCTGTTCACTCCATATCCCTTCTGTTCACTCTATATCCCTCCTGTTCACTCTATATCCCTCCTGTTTACTCCCTATCCCTCCTCTTCACTCCATATCCCTCCTTATCCCTCCTGTTCACTCTATATCCCTCCTGGTCCCTCTATATCCCTTCTGTTCACTCTATATCCCTCCTGTTCACTCTATATCCCTCCTGTTCACTCTATATCCCTCCTGTTCACTCTATATCCCACATGTTCACTCTATATCCCTCCTGTTCACTCTATATCCCTCCTGTTCACTCTATATCCCTCCTGTTCACTCTATATCCCTCCTGTTCACTCTATATCCCTCCTGTTCACTCCATGTCCCTCCTGTTCACTCCTTATCCCTCCGCTTCACTCCATATCCCTCCTGTTCACTCTATATCCCTCCTGTTCACTCTATATCCCTCCTGTTCACTCTATATCCCTCCTGTTCAGTCCTTATCCCTCCTGTTCACTCCTTACCCCTCCTGTTCACTCTATATCCCTCCTGTTCACTCTTTATCTCTTCTGTTCTCTCTATATCCCTCCTGTTCACTCCCTATCCCTCCTCTTTACTCCATATCCCTCCTTATCCCCCCTCTTCACTCCATATCCCTCCTCTTCACTCTATATCCCTCCTGTTCACTCCATATTCCTACTGTTCACTCTATATCCCTCCTGTTCACTCTCTATCCCACCTCTTCACTCCATATCCCTCCTCTTCACTCCATATCCCTCCTTACCCCTCCTGTTCACTCTATATCCCTTCTGTTTACTCCTTATCCCTCATGTTCACTCTATATCCCTCCTGTTCACTCCTTATCCATCCTTTTCACTCCTTATCCCTCCATTTCACTCCATATCCCTCCTGTTCACTCTATATCCCTCCTGTTCACTCCATATCCCTCCTTCTCGCTCCTCTTCACTCCATATCCCTCCTGTTCACTCTATATCCCTCCTGTTCACTCTATATCCCTCCTGTTCACTCCTCACTCCATATCCCTCCTTATCCCTATTCTTCACTCCATATCCCTCCTGTTCACTCTATATCCCTCCCGTTCAGTCCTTATCCCTCCTGTTCACTCCTTACCCCTCCTGTTCACTCTATATCCCTCCTGTTCACTCTTTATCTCTTCTGTTCACTCTATATCCCTCCTGTTCACTCCCTATCCCTCCTCTTCACTCCATATCCCTCCTTATCCCTCCTCTTTACTCCATATCCCTCCTGTTCACTCTATATCCCTCCTGTTCACTCCTTATCCCTCCTCTTCACTCCATATCCCTCCTGTTCACTCTATATCCCTCCTGTTCACTCCATATCCCTCCTGTTCACTCCCTATCCCTCCTCTTCACTCCATATCCCCCTTATCCCTCCTGTTCCTCAATATCCTCCTGTTCACTATATATCCCTCCTGTTCACTCTATATCCCTCCTGTTCACTCCCTATCTCTCCTCTTCACTCCATATCCCTCCTGTTCACTCTATATCCCTCCTGTTCACTCTATATCCCTCCTGTTCTCTCTATATCCCTTCTGTTCACTCTATATCTCTCCTGTTAACTCCTTATCCCTCCTCTTCACTCCATATCCCTCCTTATCCCTCCTCATCACTCCATATCCCTCCTGTTCTCTCTATATCCCTCCTGTTAACTCCTTATCCCTCCTCTTCACTCCATATCCCTCCTTATCCCTCCTCAGCACTCCATATCCCTCCTGTTCACTCTATATCACTCCTGTTCACTCTATATCCCTCCTGTTCACTCTATATCCCTTCTGTTCACTCTATATCCCTCCTGTTCACTCTATATCCCTTCTGTTCACTCTATATCCCTCCTGTTCACTCCTTATCCCTCTTTCTCCATATCCTCCTTATCCCTCCTGTTCACTCCATATCCCTCCTCTTCACTCTATATCCTCCTGTTCACTCCATATTCCTACTGTTCATCTATATCCTTCTGTTCACTCTATATCCCACCTCTTCACTCCATATCCCTCCTCTTCCTCCATATCCCTCCTTATCCTCCTGTTCACTCTATCCCTTCTGTTTACTCCATATCCCTCATGTTCACTCTATATCCCTCCTGTTCACTCCTTATCCATCCTTTTCTCCTTATCCCTCCATTTCACTCCATATCCCTCCTGTTCACTCTATATCCTCCTGTTCATCCATATCCCTCCTTCTCGCTCCTCTTCACTCCATATCCCTCCTGTTCACTCTATATCCTCCTGTTCACTCTATATCCCTCCTGTTCACTCCTTATCCCTCCTCTTCACTCCATATCCCTCCTGTTCTCTCTATCCCTCCTGTTCACTCTATATCCCTCCTGTTCACTCCTATCCCTCTCCCTCCATATTCCTCCTATCCCTCCTGTTCACTCCATATCCCTCCTGTTCACTCTATATCCCTCCTGTTCACTCTATATCCTCCTGTTCACTCCATATCCCTCCTTATCCTCCTGTTCACTCTATATCCTCCTTATCCCTCCTGTTCACTCTATATCCCTCCTGTTCCTCTATATCCCTTCTGTTCACTCTATATCCCTCCTGTTCACTCTATATCCCTCCTGTTCACTCTATATCCCTCATGTTCCTCTATATCCCTCCTGTTCACTCTATATACCTCCTGTTCACTCCCTATCTCCTCCTGTTCACTCCATATCCCTCCTGTTCACTCCTTATCCCTCCTGCTTCACTCCATATCCCTCCTGTTCCTCTATATCCCTCCTGTTCACTCCATATCCCTCCTGTTCAGTCCTTATCCTCCTGTTCACTCCATATCCCCCTGTTCACTCTATATCCCTCCTGTTCACTCTATATCCCTCCTGTTCACTCAATATCCCTCCTGTTCACTCCATATCCCTCCTGTTCACTCTATATCCCTCCTGTTCACTCCCTATCCCTCCTCTTCACTCCATATCCCTCTTATCCCTCCTGTTCACTCCATATCCCTCCTGTTCACTCTATATCCCTCCTGTTCCTATATCCCTCCTGTTCTCTCTATATCCCTCCTGTTCACTCTATATCCCTCCTGTTAACTCCTTATCCCTCCTCTTCACTCCATATCCTCCTTATCCCTCCTGTTCACTCCATATCCCTCCTGTTCACTCTATATCCCTCCTGTTCACTCTATATCCCTCCTGTTCACTCTATATCCCTCCTGTTCACTCTATATCCCTCCTGTTCAATCTATATCCTCCTGTTCACTCCTTATCATTCCTTTTCATCCTTATCCCTCCCTCCATTTCACTCCATATCCCTCCTGTTCACTCTCCCTCCTGTTCACTCCATATCCTCCTTATCCCTCCTGTTCACTCCATATCCCTCCTGTTCACTCTATATCCCTCCTGTTCACTCTTATCATCCTTTTCCTCCTCCCTCCATTTCACTCCATATCCCTCCTGTTCACTCTATATCCCTCCTGTTCACTCCATATCCCTCCTGTTCACTCTATATCCCTCCTGTTCACTCTATATCCCTCCTGTTCACTCTTATCCTCCTATTTACTCCATATCCTTCCTGTTCACTCTATATCCCTCCTGTTCACTCCTTATCCCTCCTGTTCACTCTATATCCCTCCTGTTCACTCCCTATCCTCCTGTTTACTCCATATCCTTCCTTCACTCTATATCCCTCCTGTTCACTCCTTATCCCTCACTCACTCTATATCCTCCTGTTCACTCCTATCATTCCTCTTCACTCCATATCCCTCCATTTCACTCCTATCCCTCATGTTCACTCTATATCCCTCCTGTTCACTCCATATCCCTCCTCCCTCCTCTTCACTCCATATCCCTCCTGTTCACTCTATATCCCTCCTGTTCACTCTATATCCCTCCTGTTCACTCCTTATCCCTCCTCTTCCTCCTATCCCTCCTGTTCACTCTATATCCCTCCTGTTCACTCCTATATCCCTCCTGTTCTCCCTATCCCTCCTCTTCACTCCATATCCCTCCTGTTCACTCTATATCCTCCTGTTCACTCTATATCCCTCCTGTTCCTCCTTATCCCTCCTCTTCACTCCATATCCCTCCTTATCCCTCCCCTTCACTCCATATCCCTCCTGTTCACTCTATATCCTCCTGTTCACTCTATATCCCTCCTGTTCCTCCCTATCCCTCCTCTTCACTCCATATCCCTCCTTATCCCTCCCCTTCACTCCATATCCCTCCTGTTCACTCTATATCCCTCCTGTTCACTCTATATCCCTCCTGTTCACTCCTTATCCCTCCTCACTTCATATCCCTCCTATATCCCCCTCCTGTTCATATCCCTCCTATATCCCCTCTTCCTCCATCCTCCTTCCTTCCTCTTCATATATCCTCCTGTTCACTCTATATCCCTCCTGTTCCTCCTTATCCCTCCTATTTACTCCATATCCTTCCTGTGCATCCCCCTGTTCACTCCTTATCCCTCATGTTCACTCTATATCCCTCCTGTTCACTCCTTATCATTCCTTTTCACTCCTTTTCCTCCATTTCATCCATATCCTCCTGTTCACTCCATATCCCTCCTGTTCACTCCTTATCCCTCCTATTTACTCCATATCCTTCCTGTTCACTCTATATCCTCCTGTTCACTATATATCCTCCTGTTCACTCCTTATCCCTCCTGTTCACTCCATATCCCTCCTGTTCACTCTATATCCCTCCTGTTCACTCTATATCCCTCCTGTTCACTCCATATCCCTCCTGTTCACTCTATATCCCTCCTGTTCACTCTATATCCCTCCTGTTCACTCTATATCCTCCTCCTCTATCCCTTCCCTCCTGTTCCTCCATATCCCTCCTGTTCCACTCCATATCCCTCCTGTTCACTCTATATCCCTCCTGTTCACTCTATATCCTCTCCCTGTTCACTCTCCTTATCCCTCCTGTTCACTCTATATCCTCCTGTTCACTCTATATCCTCCTGTTCACTCTATATCCCTCCTGTTCACTCTATATCCCTCCTGTTCACTCTCATATCCCTCCTTTCTCCATATCCCTTCTGTTCAAAATCTATATCCTCCTGTTCACTCTATATCCCTCCTGTTCCTCCATATCCCTCCTGTTCACTCTATATCCTCCTGTTCACTCCCTCCTGTTCATCCCTCCCTTGTCACTCCATATCCCCCTCACCTCCTGTTCCTCCATATCCCCTCTTCACTCCATATCCTTATATCCCTCCTTTCACTCATATCCCTCCTGTTCACTCTATATCCCTCCTTCCTCTCACTCTATATCCCTCCCTCCTTCACTCCATATCCCTCCTGTTCACTCCATATCCCTCCTGTTCACTCTATCCCTCCTGTTCACTCCATATCCCTCCTGTTCCTCCTTATCCTCCTCCTCTTCACTCCATATATCCTCCTGTTCACTCCCTCCTGTTCATCCCTCCTGTTCACTCCATATCCCTCCCCTCCTGTTCACTCCATATCCCTCCCCTTTCCTGTTCACTCCATATCCCTCCTGTTCACTCTATATCCCTCCTGTTCACTCCATATCCCTCCTCTTATCTCCATTCACTCCTTATCCCTCCTGTTCACTCTATATCCTCCTGTTCACTCTCATATCCCTCCTGTTCACTCTATATCCCTCCTGTTCACTCCATATCCCTCCCTCCTTCACTCCATATCCCTTCCTGTTCACTCTATATCCTCCTGTTCACTCCTATCCCTCCTGTTCACTCTATATCCTCCTGTTCACTCCTTATCCCTCCTCTTCACTCCATATCCCTCCATTTCCTCCCCTCCTGTTCACTCTATATCCCTCCTGTTCACTCCTTATCCCTCCTCTTCACTCCATATCCCTCCTTTCACTCCATATCCTCCTGTTCACTCTTATCCCTCCTGTTCACTCTATATCCCTCCTGTTCACTCCTTATCCCTCCTCTTCACTCCTATATCCCTCCTGTATCCTCCTATCCTCTCTTCCCTGTTTCACTCCATATCCTCCTTATCCCTCCTGTTCACTCCATATCCCTCCTGTTCACCATATCCCTCCTCTTCACTCCATATCCCTCCTCCCTTCTGTTCACTCCATATCCCTCCTGTTCACTCTATATCCCTCCTGTATATCCTCCTGTTCACTTATCCTCCTTTCATTCCTCTTCCTCCTGTTCACTCCATATCCTCCTGTTCCTCCCATATCCCTCCCTCTCACTCTATATCCCCTGTTCACTGTTCCTCTATATCCCTCCTGTTCACTCTATATCCCTCCTGTTCACTCCTCCTGTTCACTATCCTCCTGTTCACTCCATATCCCTCTGTTCCTCTATATCCCCTCCCTCCTGTTCACTCCATATCCCTCCTGTTCACTCTATATCCCTCCTGTTCACTCTATATCCCTCCTGTTCACTCTATATCCCTCCTGTTCACTCCATATCCCTCCTTTCACTCCATATCCTCCTTATCCCTCCTGTTCACCCATATCCCTCCTGTTCACTCTATATCCCTCCTGTTCACTCTATATCCCTCCTGTTCACTCCTATCCCTCCTGTTCATCTCCCTTCACTCCATATCCCTCCTGTTCACTCTATATCCTCACTCTATATCCTCCTGTTCCTCTGTTCACTCATATCCCTCCTGTTCCTCTTCACTCTATCCCTCCTCTATCCTCTTCTCCCACTCCTGTTCATCCCCTCCTGTTTCACTCCTCCTGTTCATCTTTACTCCATATCCCTCCTGTTCACTCTATATCCCTCCCCTTTCACTCTATATCCCTCCTTTCACTCCTGTTCTATCCCTCCTCTTCACTCTATATCCCTCCTGTCACTCCATATCCATATCCCTCCTGTTCACTCTATATCCCTCCTGTTCACTCCTTATCCCCCCTGTTCACTCTATCCTATCCCCCTTCTGTTCACTCTATATCCCTCCTGTTCCTTATCCCTTCCTTTTCATATCCATATCCCTCCTGTTCACTCCATATCCCTCCTCTTCACTCCTATATCCTCCTCCTCCATCCTCCTGTTCACTCTATATCCTCCTGTTATCCCTCCTCTTCACTCCATATCCCTCCTCTTCACTCCATATCCCTCCCTCCATATCCTCCTGTTCATCTATATCCCTCCTGTCCACTCTCCTATCCCCCTCCTGTTTATCTCACTCTATATCCCTCCTGTTCACCTTATCCCCTTCCCTCCTTTCACTCTATATCCCTCCTGTTCACTCTATATCCCTCCTTTTCACTCCATATCCCTCCTTATCCCTTTCCCTCCTGTTCACTCCATATCCCTCCTGTTCACTCTATATCCTCCCTCCTGTTCACTCCTCCATCCCATATCCCTCCTGTTCACTCCTCCATATCCCTCCTGTTCACTCCATATCCCTCCTCACTCCTTATCCTCCTTTCACTCCATATCCCTCCTGTTCACTCTATATCCCTCCTGTTCACTCTATATCCCTCCTGTTCACTCTATATCCCTCCTGTTCACTCCATATCCCTCCTCTTCACTCCATATCCCTCCTTATCCCTCCTTTCACTCCATATCCCTCCTGTTCACTCTATATCCCTCCTGTTCACTCCTATATCCCTCCTGTTCCTCCATATCCCTCCTGTTCCTCTTCCCTCCTGTTCACTCCATATCCCTCCTGTTCACTCCCTATCCCTCCTGTTCACTCCATATCCCTCCTGTTCACTCTATATCCCTCCTGTTCACTCTATATCCCTCCTGTTCACTCCTTATCCCTCCTGTTCACTCCATATCCCTCCTTTCCTCTATATCCCTCCTGTTCACACTCTATATCCCTCCTGTTCACTCTATATCCCTCCTGTTCTCTCTATATCCCTCCTGTTCACTCTATATCCCTCCTGTTCACTCCCTTATCCCTCCTCTTCCTCCATATCCCTCCCTCCTCTTCATCATCCTATCCCTCCTGTTCACTCTATATCCCTCCTGTTCACTCCTATCCCTCCTCTTCACTCCATATCCTCCTTATCCCTCCTCAGCACTCCATATCCCTCCTGTTCACTCTATATCCCTCCTGTTCACTCTATATCCCTCCTGTTCACTCTATATCCCTATCCTCTCCCTCTGTTCACTCTATATCCCTCCTGTTCACTCCTTATCCCTCCTCTTCACTCCTATATCCCTCCTTATCCCTCCTGTTCACTCCATATCCCTCCTCTTCACTCTATATCCCTCCTGTTCACTCCATATTCCTCCTGTTCACTCTATATCCCTCCTGTTCACTCTATATCCCACCTCTTCACTCCATATCCCTCCTCTTCACTCCATATCCCTCCTTATCCTCCTGTTCACTCTATATCCCTTCTGTTTACTCCTTATCCCTCATGTTCACTCTATATCCCTCCTGTTCACTCCTTATCCATCCTCCTTTCCTCCTTATCCCTCCATTTCACTCCATATCCCTCCTGTTCACTCTATATCCCTCCTGTTCACTCCATATCCCTCCTTCTTCCTCTTCACTCCATATCCCTCCTGTTCACTCTATATCCCTCCTGTTCACTCTATATCCCTCCTGTTCACTCCTTATCCCTCCTCTTCACTCCATATCCCTCCTGTTCACTCTATATCCCTCCTGTTCACTCTATATCCCTCCTGTTCACTCTATCCCTCTCCACTCCATATCCCTCCTTATCCCTCCTGTTCACTCCATATCCCTCCTTTCACTCTATATCCCTCCTGTTCACTCTATATCCCTCCTGTTCACTCCATATCCCTCCTATTCCTCCTGTCCCTCCTCCTTATCCCTCCTGTTCACTCTATATCCCTCCTGTTCCCTCTATATCCCTTCTGTTCACTCTATATCCCTCCTGTTCACTCTATATCCCTCCTGTTCACTCTTATCCCTCCATTTCACTCCATATCCCTCCTGTTCACTCTATATCCCTCCTGTTCACTCTATATCCCTCCTGTTCTCCTATCCCTCCTGTTCACTCCATATCCCTCCTGTTCACTCCATATCCCTCCTGTTCACTCTATATCCCTCCTGTTCACCATATCCCTCCTGTTCACTCCTTATCCCTCCTCTTCACTCCATATCCCTCCTGTTCACTCTATATCCCTCCCGTTCAGTCCTTATCCCTCCTGTTCACTCCTTACCCCTCCTGTTCACTCTATATCCCTCCTGTTCACTCTTTATCTCTTCTGTTCACTCTATATCCCTCCTGTTCACTCCCTATCCCTCCTCTTCACTCCATATCCCTCCTTATCCCTCCTCTTTACTCCATATCCCTCCTGTTCACTCTATATCCCTCCTGTTCACTCCTTATCCCTCCTCTTCACTCCATATCCCTCCTGTTCACTCTATATCCCTCCTGTTCACTCCATATCCCTCCTGTTCACTCCCTATCCCTCCTCTTCACTCCATATCCCCCTTATCCCTCCTGTTCACTCAATATCCCTCCTGTTCACTATATATCCCTCCTGTTCACTCTATATCCCTCCTGTTCACTCCCTATCCCTCCTCTTCACTCCATATCCCTCCTGTTCACTCTATATCCCTCCTGTTCACTCTATATCCCTCCTGTTCTCTCTATATCCCTTCTGTTCACTCTATATCTCTCCTGTTAACTCCTTATCCCTCCTCTTCACTCCATATCCCTCCTTATCCCTCCTCATCACTCCATATCCCTCCTGTTCTCTCTATATCCCTCCTGTTAACTCCTTATCCCTCCTCTTCACTCCATATCCCTCCTTATCCCTCCTCAGCACTCCATATCCCTCCTGTTCACTCTATATCACTCCTGTTCACTCTATATCCCTCCTGTTCACTCTATATCCCTCCTGTTCACTCTATATCCCTTCTGTTCACTCTATATCCCTCCTGTTCACTCCTTATCCCTCCTCTTTACTCCATATCCCTCCTTATCCCTCCTGTTCACTCCATATCCCTCCTCTTCACTCTATATCCCTCCTGTTCACTCCATATTCCTACTGTTCACTCTATATCCCTTCTGTTCACTCTATATCCCACCTCTTCACTCCATATCCCTCCTCTTCACTCCATATCCCTCCTTATCCCTCCTGTTCACTCTATATCCCTTCTGTTTACTCCTTATCCCTCATGTTCACTCTATATCCCTCCTGTTCACTCCTTATCCATCCTTTTTACTACTTATCCCTCCATTTCACTCCATATCCCTCCTGTTCACTCTATATCCCTCCTGTTCACTCCATATCCCTCCTTCTCGCTCCTCTTCACTCCATATCCCTCCTGTTCACTCTATATGCCTCCTGTTCACTCTATATCCCTCCTGTTCACTCCTTATCCCTCCTCTTCACTCCATATCCCTCCTGTTCACTCTATATCCCTCCTGTTCACTCTATATCCCTCCTGTTCACTCCCTATCCCTCTCCACTCCATATCCCTCCTTATCCCTCCTGTTCACTCCATATCCCTCCTGTTCACTCTATATCCCTCCTGTTCACTCTATATCCCTCCTGTTCACTCCATATCCCTCCTTATCCCTCCTGTTCACTCTATATCCCTCCTTATCCCTCCTGTTCACTCTATATCCCTCCTGTTCCCTCTATATCCCTTCTGTTCACTCTATATCCCTCCTGTTCACTCTATATCCCTCCTGTTCACTCTATATCCCACATGTTCACTCTATATCCCTCCTGTTCACTCTATATACCTCCTGTTCACTCTATCTCCCTCCTGTTCACTCCATATCCCTCCTGTTCACTCCTTATCCCTCCGCTTCACTCCATATCCCTCCTGTTCACTCTATATCCCTCCTGTTCACTATATATCCCTCCTGTTCAGTCCTTATCCCTCCTGTTCACTCCATATCCCCCCTGTTCACTCTATATCCCTCCTGTTCACTCTATATCCCTGCTGTTCACTCAATATCCCTACTGTTCACTATATATCCCTCCTGTTCACTCTATATCCCTCCTGTTCACTCCCTATCCCTCCTCTTCACTCCATATCCCTCCTTATCCCTCCTGTTCACTCCATATCCCTCCTGTTCACTCTATATCCCTCCTGTTCACTCTATATCCCTCCTGTTCTCTCTATATCCCTTCTGTTCACTCTATATCCCTCCTGTTAACTCCTTATCCCTCCTCTTCACTCCATATCCCTCCTTATCCCTCCTCAGCACTCCATATCCCTCCTGTTCACTCTATATCACTCCTGTTCACTCTATATCCCTCCTGTTCACTCTATATCCCTTCTGTTCACTCTATATCCCTCCTGTTCACTCTATATCCCTTCTGTTCACTCTATATCCCTCCTGTTCACTCCTTATCCCTCCTCTTTACTCCATATCCCTCCTTATCCCTCCTCTTCACTCCATATCCCTCCTCTTCACTCTATATCCCTCCTGTTCACTCCATATTCCTACTGTTCACTCTATATCCCTCCTGTTCACTCTATATCCCACCTCTTCACTCCATATCCCTCCTCTTCACTCCATATCCCTCCTTACCCCTCCTGTTCACTCTATATCCCTCCTGTTTACTCCTTATCCCTCATGTTCACTCTATATCCCTCCTGTTCACTCCTTATCCATCCTTTTCACTCCTTATCCCTCCATTTCACTCCATATCCCTCCTGTTCACTCTATATCCCTCCTGTTCACTCCATATCCCTCCTTCTCGCTCCTCTTCACTCCATATCCCTCCTGTTCACTCTATATCCCTCCTGTTCACTCCTTATCCCTCCTCTTCACTCCATATCCCTCCTGTTCACTCTATATCCCTCCTGTTCACTCTATATCCCTCCTGTTCACTCCCTATCCCTCTTCACTCCATATCCCTCCTTATCCCTCCTGTTCACTCCATATCCCTCCTGTTCACTCTATATCCCTCCTGTTCACTCTATAACCCTCCTGTTCACTCCCTATCCCTCCTCTTCACTCCATATCCCTCCTTATCCCTCCTGTTCACTCTATATCCCTCCTGTTCCCTCTATATCCCTTCTGTTCACTCTATATCCCTCCTGTTCACTCTATATCCCTCCTGTTCACTCTATATCCCTCCTGTTCCCTCTATATCCCTTCTGTTCACTCTATATCCCTCCTGTTCACTCTATATCCCTCCTGTTCACTCTATATCCCACATGTTCACTCTATATCCCTCCTGTTCACTCTATATCCCTCCTGTTCACTCCTTATCCCTCCGCTTCACTCCATATCCCTCCTGTTCACTCTATATCCCTCCTGTTCACTATATATCCCTCCTGTTCAGTCCTTATCCCTCCTGTTCACTCCATATCCCCCTGTTCACTCTATATCCCTCCTGTTCACTCTATATCCCTCCTGTTCACTCTATATCCCTGCTGTTCACTCAATATCCCTCCTGTTCACTCTATATCCCTCCTGTTCACTCCCTATCCCTCCTCTTCACTCCATATCCCTCCTTATCCCTCCTGTTCACTCCATATCCCTCCTGTTCACTCTATATCCCTTCTGTTCACTCTATATCCCTCCTGTTCACTCCTTATCCCTCCTCTTTACTCCATATCCCTCCTTATCCCTCCTCTTCACTCCATATATCCATCCTGCCCTGCCTATCTAAGGTCTTCGAAAGCCAAGTCAACAAACAGGTCACTGACCATCTCGAATCCCACCGTACCTTCTCCGCTGTGCAATCTGGTTTCCGAGCCGGTCACGGGTGCACCTCAGCCACGCTCAAGGTACTAAACGATATCATAACCGCCATCGATAAAAGACAGTACTGTGCAGCCGTCTTCATCGACCTCGCCAAGGCTTTCGACTCTGTCAATCACCATATTCTTATCGGCAGACTCAATAGCCTCGGTTTCTCGGATGACTGCCTTGCCTGGTTCACCAATTACTTTGCAGACAGAGTTCAGTGTGTCAAATCGGAGGGCATGCTGTCCGGTCCTCTGGCAGTCTCTATGGGGTGCCACAGGGTTCAATTCTCGGGCCGACTCTTTTCTCTGTATATATCAATGATGTTGCTCTTGCTGCGGGCGATTCCCTGATCCACCTCTCGCAGACGACACCATTCTATATACTTTCGGCCCGTCATTGGACACTGTGCTATCTAACCTCCAAACGAGCTTCAATGCCATACAGCACTCCTTCCGTGGCCTCCAACTGCTCTTAAACGAGTAAAACCAAATGCATGCTTTTCAACCGATCGCTGCCTGCACCCGCATGCCCGACTAGCATCACCACCCTGGATGGTTCCGACCTTGAATATGTGGACATCTATAAGTACCTAGGTGTCTGGCTAGACTGCAAACTCTCCTTCAGACTCACATCAAACATCTCCAATCGAAAATCAAATCAAGAGTCGGCTTTCTATTCCGCAACAAAGCCTCCTTCACTCACGCCGCCAAGCTTACCCTAGTAAAACTGACTATCCTACCGATCCTCGATTTCGGCGATGTCATCTACAAAATGGCTTCCAACACTCTACTCAGCAAACTGGATGCAGTCTATCATAGTGCCATCCGTTTTGTCACCAAAGCACCTTATACCACCCACCACTGCGACTTGTATGCTCTAGTCGGCTGGCCCTCGCTACATATTAGTCGCCAGACCCACTGGCTCAGGTCATCTACAAGTCCATGCTAGGTAAAGCTCCGCCTTATCTCAGTTCACTGGTCACGATGGCAACACCCATCCGTAGCACACGCTCCAGCAGGTGTATCTCACTGATCATCCTAAAGCCAACACCTCATTTGGCCGCCTCTCGTTCCAGTACTCTGCTGCCTGTGACTGGAATGAACTGCAAAAATCGCTGAAGTTGGAGACTTTATCTCCCTCACCAACTTCAAACATCAGCTATCCGAGCAGCTAACCGATCGCTGCAGCTGTACATAGTCTATTGGTAAATAGCCCACCCATTTTCACCTACCTCATCCCCATACTGTTTTTATACTGTTTTTTATTTTATTTATTTATTTACCTTTCTGCTCTTTTGCACACCAATATCTCTACCTGTACATGACCATCTGATCATTTATCACCCCAGTGTTAATCTGCAAAATTGTATTATTCGCCTACCTCATGCCTTTTGCACACATTGTATATAGACTGCCCATTTTTTTTTCTACTGTGTTATTGACTTGTTAATTGCTTACTCCATGTGTAACTCTGTGTTGTCTGTTCACACTGCTATGCTTTATCTTGGCCAGGTCGCAGTTGCAAATGAGAACTTGTTCTCAACTAGCCTACCTGGTTAAATAAAGGTGAAATAAAAAATAAAAAATAAAAATATTCCTACTGTTCACTCTATTTCCCTCCTGTTCACTCTATATCCCACCTCTTCACTCCATATCCCTCCTGTTTACTCCTTATCCCTCATGTTCACTCTATATCCCTCCTGTTCACACCTTATCCATCCTTTTCACTCCTTATCCCTCCATTTCACTCCATATCCCTCCTGTTCACTCTATATCCCTCCTGTTCACTCCATATCCCTCCTTCTCGCTCCTCTTCACTCCATATCCCTCCTGTTCACTCTATATCCCTCCTGTTCACTCTATATCCCTCCTGTTCACTCCTTATCCCTCCTCTTCACTCCATATCCCTCCTGTTCACTCTATATCCCTCCTGTTCACTCTATATCCCTCCTGTTCACTCCCTATCCCTCTTCACTCCATATCCCTCCTTATCCCTCCTGTTCACTCCATATCCCTCCTGTTCACTCTATATCCCTCCTGTTCACTCTATATCCCTCCTGTTCACTCCCTATCCCTCCTCTTCACTCCATATCCCTCATTATCCCTCCTGTTCACTCTATATCCCTCCTGTTCCCTCTATATCCCTTCTGTTCACTCTATATCCCTCCTGTTCACTCTATATCCCTCCTGTTCCCTCTATATCCCTTCTGTTCACTCTATATCCCTCCTGTTCACTCTATATCCCTCCTGTTCACTCTATATCCCTCCTGTTCACTCTATATCCCACATGTTCACTCTATATCCCTCCTGTTCACTCTATATCCCTCCTGTTCACTCCTTATCCCTCCGCTTCACTCCATATCCCTCCTGTTCACTCTATATCCCTCCTGTTCACTATATATCCCTCCTGTTCAGTCCTTATCCCTCCTGTTCACTCCATATCCCCCCTGTTCACTCTATATCCCTCCTGTTCACTCTATATCCCTGCTGTTCACTCAATATCCCTCCTGTTCACTCTATATCCCTCCTGTTCACTCCCTATCCCTCCTCTTCACTCCATATCCCTCCTTATCCCTCCTGTTCACTCCATATCCCTCCTGTT
Source organism: Oncorhynchus nerka (assembly GCF_034236695.1). Lineage (NCBI taxonomy): Eukaryota > Metazoa > Chordata > Actinopteri > Salmoniformes > Salmonidae > Oncorhynchus > Oncorhynchus nerka. The sequence goes on along the minus strand of NC_088419.1, from coordinate 17,344,012 downwards.
CACTCTATATCCCTCCTGTTCACTCTATATCCCTCCTGTTCTCTCTATATCCCTCCTCTTCACTCCATATCCCTCCTTATCCCTCCTGTTCACTCTATATCCCTCCTGTTCCCTCTATATCCCTTCTGTTCACTCTATATCCCTCCTGTTCACTCTATATCCCTCCTGTTCACTCTATATCCCTCCTGTTCACTCTATATCCCACATGTTCACTCTATATCCCTCCTGTTCACTCTATATACCTCCTGTTCACTCTATCTCCCTCCTGTTCACTCCATATCCCTCCTGTTCACTCCTTATCCCTCCGCTTCACTCCATATCCCTCCTGTTCACTCTATATCCCTCCTGTTCACTATATATCCCTCCTGTTCAGTCCTTATCCCTCCTGTTCACTCCATATCCCCCCTGTTCACTCTATATCCCTCCTGTTCACTCTATATCCCTGCTGTTCACTCAATATCCCTACTGTTCACTATATATCCCTCCTGTTCACTCTATATCCCTCCTGTTCACTCCCTATCCCTCCTCTTCACTCCATATCCCTCCTTATCCCTCCTGTTCACTCCATATCCCTCCTGTTCACTCTATATCCCTCCTGTTCACTCTATATCCCCCCTGTTCTCTCTATATCCCTTCTGTTCACTCTATATCCCTCCTGTTAACTCCTTATCCCTCCTCTTCACTCCATATCCCTCCTTATCCCTCCTCAGCACTCCATATCCCTCCTGTTCACTCTATATCACTCCTGTTCACTCTATATCCCTCCTGTTCACTCTATATCCCTTCTGTTCACTCTATATCCCTCCTGTTCACTCTATATCCCTTCTGTTCACTCTATATCCCTCCTGTTCACTCCTTATCCCTCCTCTTTACTCCATATCCCTCCTGTTTACTCCTTATCCCTCATGTTCACTCTATATCCCTCCTGTTCACACCTTATCCATCCTTTTCACTCCTTATCCCTCCATTTCACTCCATATCCCTCCTGTTCACTCTATATCCCTCCTGTTCACTCCATATCCCTCCTTCTCGCTCCTCTTCACTCCATATCCCTCCTGTTCACTCTATATCCCTCCTGTTCACTCTATATCCCTCCTGTTCACTCCTTATCCCTCCTCTTCACTCCATATCCCTCCTGTTCACTCTATATCCCTCCTGTTCACTCTATATCCCTCCTGTTCACTCCCTATCCCTCTTCACTCCATATCCCTCCTTATCCCTCCTGTTCACTCCATATCCCTCCTGTTCACTCTATATCCCTCCTGTTCACTCCCTATCCCTCCTCTTCACTCCATATCCCTCATTATCCCTCCTGTTCACTCTATATCCCTCCTGTTCCCTCTATATCCCTTCTGTTCACTCTATATCCCTCCTGTTCACTCTATATCCCTCCTGTTCCCTCTATATCCCTTCTGTTCACTCTATATCCCTCCTGTTCACTCTATATCCCTCCTGTTCACTCTATATCCCTCCTGTTCACTCTATATCCCACATGTTCACTCTATATCCCTCCTGTTCACTCTATATCCCTCCTGTTCCTCCTTATCCCTCCGCTTCCTCCATATCCCTCCTGTTCACTCTATATCCCTCCTGTTCACTATATATCCCTCCTGTTCAGTCCTTATCCCTCCTGTTCACTCCATATCCCCCCTGTTCACTCTATATCCCTCCTGTTCACTCTATATCCCTGCTGTTCACTCAATATCCCTCCTGTTCACTCTATATCCCTCCTGTTCACTCCCTATCCCTCCTCTTCACTCCATATCCCTCCTTATCCCTCCTGTTCACTCCATATCCCTCCTGTTCACTCTATATCCCTCCTGTTCACTCTATATCCCTCCTGTTCTCTCTATATCCCTCCTCTTCACTCCATATCCCTCCTTATCCCTCCTGTTCACTCTATATCCCTCCTGTTCCCTCTATATCCCTTCTGTTCACTCTATATCCCTCCTGTTCACTCTATATCCCTCCTGTTCACTCTATATCCCTCCTGTTCACTCTATATCCCACATGTTCACTCTATATCCCTCCTGTTCACTCTATATACCTCCTGTTCACTCTATCTCCCTCCTGTTCACTCCATATCCCTCCTGTTCACTCCTTATCCCTCCGCTTCACTCCATATCCCTCCTGTTCACTCTATATCCCTCCTGTTCACTATATATCCCTCCTGTTCAGTCCTTATCCCTCCTGTTCACTCCATATCCCCCCTGTTCACTCTATATCCCTCCTGTTCACTCTATATCCCTGCTGTTCACTCAATATCCCTACTGTTCACTATATATCCCTCCTGTTCACTCTATATCCCTCCTGTTCACTCCCTATCCTCCTCTTCACTCCATATCCCTCCTTATCCCTCCTGTTCACTCCATATCCCTCCTGTTCACTCTATATCCCTCCTGTTCACTCTATATCCCCCTGTTCTCTCTATATCCCTTCTGTTCACTCTATATCCCTCCTGTTAACTCCTTATCCCTCCTCTTCACTCCATATCCCTCCTTATCCCTCCTCAGCACTCCATATCCCTCCTGTTCACTCTATATCACTCCTGTTCACTCTATATCCCTCCTGTTCACTCTATATCCCTTCTGTTCACTCTATATCCCTCCTGTTCACTCTATATCCCTTCTGTTCACTCTATATCCCTCCTGTTCACTCCTTATCCCTCCTCTTTACTCCATATCCCTCCTTATACCTCCTCTTCACTCCATATCCCTCCTCTTCACTCTATATCCCTCCTGTTCACTACATATTCCTACTGTTCACTCTATATCCCTCCTGTTCACTCTATATCCCACCTCTTCACTCCATATCCCTCCTCTTCACTCCATATCCCTCCTTACCCCTCCTGTTCACTCTATATCCCTCCTGTTTACTCCTTATCCCTCATGTTCACTCTATATCCCTCCTGTTCACTCCTTATCCATCCTTTTCACTCCTTATCCCTCCATTTCACTCCATATCCCTCCTGTTCACTCTATATCCCTCCTGTTCACTCCATATCCCTCCTTCTCGCTCCTCTTCACTCCATATCCCTCCTGTTCACTCTATATCCTCCTGTTCACTCTATATCCCTCCTGTTCACTCCTTATCCTCCTCTTCACTCCATATCCCTCCTGTTCACTCTATATCCCTCCTGTTCACTCTATATCCCTCCTGTTCACTCCCTATCCCTCTTCACTCCATATCCCTCCTTATCCCTCCTGTTCACTCCATATCCCTCCTGTTCACTCTATATCCCTCCTGTTCACTCTATAACCCTCCTGTTCACTCCCTATCCCTCCTCTTCACTCCATATCCCTCCTTATCCCTCCTGTTCACTCTATATCCATCCTGTTCCCTCTATATCCCTTCTGTTCACTCTATATCCCTCCTGTTCACTCAATATCCCTCCTGTTCACTCTATATCCCTCCTGTTCCCTCTATATCCCTTCTGTTCACTCTATATCCCTCCTGTTCACTCTATATCCCTCCTGTTCACTCTATATCCCTCCTGTTCACTCTATATCCCACATGTTCACTCTATATCCCTCCTGTTCACTCTATATCCCTCCTGTTCACTCCTTATCCCTCCGCTTCACTCCATATCCCTCCTGTTCACTCTATATCCCTCCTGTTCACTATATATCCCTCCTGTTCAGTCCTTATCCCTCCTGTTCACTCCATATCCCCCCTGTTCACTCTATATCCCTCCTGTTCACTCTATATCCCTCCTGTTCACTCTATATCCCTGCTGTTCACTCAATATCCCTCCTGTTCACTCTATATCCCTCCTGTTCACTCCCTATCCCTCCTCTTCACTCCATATCCCTCCTTATCCCTCCTGTTCACTCCATATCCCTCCTGTTCACTCTATATCCCTTCTGTTCACTCTATATCCCTCCTGTTCACTCTATATCCCTTCTGTTCACTCTATATCCCTCCTGTTCACTCCTTATCCCTCCTCTTTACTCCATATCCCTCCTTATCCCTCCTCTTCACTCCATATCCCTCCTCTTCACTCTATATCCCTCCTGTTCACTCCATATTCCTACTGTTCACTCTATTTCCCTCCTGTTCACTCTATATCCCACCTCTTCACTCCATATCCCTCCTCTTCACTCCATATCCCTCCTTACCCCTCCTGTTCACTCTATATCCCTCCTGTTTACTCCTTATCCCTCATGTTCACTCTATATCCCTCCTGTTCACTCCTTATCCATCCTTTTCACTCCCTCCATATCCCTCCATTTCCTCCATATCCCTCCTGTTCACTCTATATCCCTCCTGTTCCTCCATATCCCTCCTTCTCGCTCCTCTTCCTCCATATCCCTCCTGTTCACTCTATATCCCTCCTGTTCACTCTATATCCCTCCTGTTCACTCCTTATCCCTCCTCTTCACTCCATATCCCTCCTGTTCACTCTATATCCCTCCTGTTCACTCTATATCCCTCCTGTTCCTCCCTATCCCTCTTCCTCCATATCCCTCCTTATCCCTCCTGTTCCTCCATATCCCTCCTGTTCACTCTATATCCCTCCTGTTCACTCTATATCCCTCCTGTTCACTCCTATCCCTCCTCTTCCTCCATATCCCTCCTTATCCCTCCTGTTCACTCTATATCCCTCCTGTTCCCTCTATATCCCTTCTGTTCACTCTATATCCCTCCTGTTCACTCTATATCCCTCCTGTTCCCTCTATATCCCTTCTGTTCACTCTATATCCCTCCTGTTCACTCTATATCCCTCCTGTTCACTCTATATCCCTCCTGTTCACTCTATATCCCACATGTTCACTCTATATCCCTCCTGTTCACTCTATATCCTCCTGTTCACTCCTTATCCCTCCGCTTCCTCCATATCCCTCCTGTTCACTCTATATCCCTCCTGTTCACTATATATCCCTCCTGTTCAGTCCTTATCCCTCCTGTTCACTCCATATCCCCCCTGTTCACTCTATATCCCTCCTGTTCACTCTATATCCCTCCTGTTCACTCTATATCCCTGCTGTTCACTCAATATCCCTCCTGTTCACTCTATATCCCTCCTGTTCACTCCCTATCCCTCCTCTTCACTCCATATCCTCCTTATCCCTCCTGTTCACTCCATATCCTCCTGTTCACTCTATATCCCTTCTGTTCACTCTATATCCCTCCTGTTCACTCTATATCCTTCTGTTCACTCTATATCCCTCCTGTTCACTCCTTATCCCTCCTCTTTACTCCATATCCTCCTTATCCTCCTCTTCACTCCATATCCCTCTTCTTCACTCTATATCCCTCCTGTTCACTCCATATTCCTACTGTTCACTCTATTTCCCTCCTGTTCACTCTATATCCCACCTCTTCACTCCATATCCCTCCTCTTCACTCCATATCCCTCCTTACCCCTCCTGTTCACTCTATATCCCTCCTGTTTACTCCTTATCCCTCATGTTCACTCTATATCCCTCCTGTTCACTCCTTATCCATCCTTTTCACTCCTTATCCCTCCATTTCACTCCATATCCCTCCTGTTCACTCTATATCCCTCCTGTTCACTCCATATCCCTCCTTCTCGCTCCTCTTCACTCCATATCCCTCCTGTTCACTCTATATCCTCCTGTTCACTCTATATCCCTCCTGTTCCTCCTTATCCCTCCTCTTCCTCCATATCCCTCCTGTTCACTCTATATCCCTCCTGTTCACTCTATATCCCTCCTGTTCACTCCCTATCCCTCTTCACTCCATATCCCTCCTTATCCCTCCTGTTCACTCCATATCCCTCCTGTTCACTCTATATCCCTCCTGTTCCCTCTATATCCCTTCTGTTCACTCTATATCCCTCCTGTTCACTCTATATCCCTCCTGTTCCCTCTATATCCCTTCTGTTCACTCTATATCCCTCCTGTTCACTCTATATCCCTCCTGTTCTCTCTATATCCCTCCTGTTCACTCTATATCCCTCCTGTTCTCTCTATATCCCTTCTGTTCACTCTATATCCCTCCTGTTAACTCCTTATCCCTCCTCTTCACTCCATATCCCTCCTTATCCCTCCTCAAGCACTCCATATCCCTCCTGTTCACTCTATATCACTCCTGTTCACTCTATATCCCTCCTGTTCACTCTATATCCCTCCTGTTCACTCTATATCCCTCCTGTTCACTCTATATCCCACATGCTCACTCTATATCCCTCCTGTTCACTCCCTATCCCTCCTCTTCACTCCATATCCCTCCTTATCCCTCCTGTTCACTCTATATCCCTCCTGTTCCCTCTATATCCCTTCTGTTCACTCTATATCCCTCTTGTTCACTCTATATCCCTCCTGTTCCCTCTATATCCCTTCTGTTCACTCTATATCCCTCCTGTTCACTCTATATCCCTCCTGTTCACTCTATATCCCACATGTTCACTCTATATCCCTCCTGTTCACTCTATATCCCTCCTGTTCACTCTATATCCCACATGTTCACTCTATATCCCTCCTGTTCACTCTATATCCCTCCTGTTCACTCCTTATCCCTCCGCTTCACTCCATATCCCTCCTGTTCACTCTATATCGCTCCTGTTCACTATATATCCCTCCTGTTCAGTCCTTATCCCTCCTGTTCACTCCATATCCCCCCTGTTCACTCTATATCCCTCCTGTTCACTATATATCCCTCCTGTTCACTCTATATCCCTGCTGTTCACTCAATATCCCTCCTGTTCACTCTATATCCCTCCTGTTCACTCCCTATCCCACCTCTTCACTCCATATCCCTCCTTATCCCTCCTGTTCACTCCATATCCCTCCTGTTCACTCTATATCCCTCCTGTTCACTCTATATCCCTCCTGTTCTCTCTATATCCCTTCTGTTCACTCTATATCCCTCCTGTTAACTCCTTATCCCTCCTCTTCACTCCATATCCCTCCTTATCCCTCCTCAGCACTCCATATCCCTCCTGTTCACTCTATATCACTCCTGTTCACTCTATATCCCTCCTGTTCACTCTATATCCCTTCTGTTCACTCTATATCCCTCCTGTTCACTCTATATCCCTTCTGTTCACTCTATATCCCTCCTGTTCACTCCTTATCCCTCCTCTTTACTCCATATCCCTCCTTATCCCTCCTCTTCACTCCATATCCCTCCTCTTCACTCTATATCCCTCCTGTTCACTCCATATTCCTACTGTTCACTCTATATCCCTCCTGTTCACTCTATATCCCACCTCTTCACTCCATATCCCTCCTCTTCACTCCATATCCCTCCTTACCCCTCCTGTTCACTCTATATCCCTCCTGTTTACTCCTTATCCCTCATGTTCACTCTATATCCCTCCTGTTCACTCCTTATCCATCCTTTTCACTCCTTATCCCTCCATTTCACTCCATATCCCTCCTGTTCACTCTATATCCCTCCTGTTCACTCCATATCCCTCCTTCTCGCTCCTCTTCACTCCATATCCCTCCTGTTCACTCTATATCCCTCCTGTTCACTCTATATCCCTCCTGTTCACTCCTTATCCCTCCTCTTCACTCCATATCCCTCCTGTTCACTCTATATCCCTCCTGTTCACTCTATATCCCTCCTGTTCACTCCCTATCCCTCCTGTTCACTCCCTATCCCTCCTTATCCCTCCTGTTCACTCCATATCCCTCCTGTTCACTCTATATCCATCCTGTTCACTCCCTATCCCTCCTCTTCACTCCATATCCCTCCTTATCCCTCCTGTTCACTCTATATCCCTCCTGTTCCCTCTTCTCTGTATCACGGAGGCGCTCCGCACTGCTAAAGCTAACTCTCTCTCCTCTGCTCTCATCCTTCTAGACCTATCGGCTGCCTTCGATACTGTGAACCATCAGATCCTCCTCTCCACCCTCTCCGAGTTGGGCATCTCCGGCGCGGCCCACGCTTGGATTGCGTCCTACCTGACAGGTCGCTCCTACCAGGTGGCGTGGCGAGAATCTGTCTCCTCACCACGCGCTCTCACCACTGGCGTCCCCCAGGGCTCTGTTCTAGGCCCTCTCCTATTCTCGCTATACACCAAGTCACTTGGCTCTGTCATAACCTCACATGGTCTCTCCTATCATTGCTATGCAGACGACACACAATTAATCTTCTCCTTTCCCCCTTCTGATGACCAGGTGGCGAATCGCATCTCTGCATGTCTGGCAGACATATCAGTGTGGATGACGGATCACCACCTCAAGCTGAACATCGGCAAGACGGAGCTGCTCTTCCTCCCGGGGAAGGACTGCCCGTTCCATGATCTCGCCATCACGGTTGACAACTCCATTGTGTCCTCCTCCCAGAGCGCTAAGAACCTTGGCGTGATTACATTTTTTACATTTAAGTCATTTAGCCGACGCTCTTATCCAGAGCGACTTACAAATTGGTGCTTTCACCTTATGACATCCAGTGGAAAAGCCACTTTACAATAGTGCATCTAGGTCTTTTAAGGGGGGTGAGAAGGATTACTTTATCCTATCCTAGGTATTCCTTAAAGAGGTGGGGTTTCAGGTGTCTCCGGAAGGTGGTGATTGACTCCGCTGTCCTGGCGTCGTGAGGGAGTTTGTTCCACCATTGGGGGGCCAGAGCAGCGAACAGTTTTGACTGGGCTGAGCGGGAACTGTACTTCCTCAGTGGTAGGGAGGCGAGCAGGCCAGAGGTGGATGAACGCAGTGCCCTTGTTTGGGTGTAGGGCCTGATCAGAGCCTGGAGGTATTGAGGTGCCGTTCCCCTCACAGCTCCGTAGGCAAGCACCATGGTCTTGTAGCGGATGCGAGCTTCAACTGGAAGCCAGTGGAAGAGCGGAGGAGCGGGGTGACGTGAGAGAACTTGGGAAGGTTGAACACCAGACGGGCTGCGGCGTTCTGGATGAGTTGTAGGGTTTTAATGGCACAGGCAGGGAGCCCAGCCAACAGCGAGTTGCAGTAATCCAGACGGGAGATGACAAGTGCCTGGATTAGGACCTGCGCCGCTTCCTGTGTGAGGCAGGGTCGTACTCTGCGGATGTTGTAGAGCATGAACCTACAGGAACGGGCCACCGCCTTGATGTTAGTTGAGAACGACAGGGTGTTGTCCAGGATCACGCCAAGGTTCTTAGCGCTCTGGGAGGAGGACACAATGGAGTTGTCAACCGTGATGGCGAGATCATGGAACGGGCAGTCCTTCCCGGGAGGAAGAGCAGCTCCGTCTTGCCGAGGTTCAGCTTGAGGTGGCGATCCGTCATCCACACTGATATGTCTGCCAGACATGCAGAGATGTGATTCGCCACCTGGTCATCAGAAGGGGGAAAGGAGAAGATTAATTGTGTGTCGTCTGCATAGCAATGATAGGAGAGACCATGTGAGGTTATGACAGAGCCAAGTGACTTGGTGTATAGCGAGAATAGGAGAGGGCCTAGAACAGAGCCCTGGGGACACCAGTGGTGAGAGCACGTGGTGAGGAGACGGATTCTCGCCACGCCACCTGGTAGGAGCGACCTGTCAGGTAGGACGCAATCCAAGCGTGGGCCGCGCCGGAGATGCCCAACTCGGAGAGTGTGGAGAGGAGGATCTGATGGTTCACAGTATCGAAGGCAGCCGATAGGTCTAGAAGGATGAGAGCAGAGGAGAGAGTTAGCTTTAGCAGTGCGGAGCGCCTCCGTGATACAGAGAAGAGCAGTCTCAGTTGAATGACTAGTCTTGAAACCTGACTGATTTGGATCAAGAAGGTCATTCTGAGAGAGATAGCGGGAGAGCTGGCCAAGGACGGCACGTTCAAGAGTTTTGGAGAGAAAAGAAAGAAGGGATACTGGTCTGTAGTTGTTGACATCGGAGGGATCGAGTGTAGGTTTTTTCAGAAGGGGTGCAACTCTCGCTCTCTTGAAGACGGGAGGGACGTAGCCAGCGGTCAGGGATGAGTTGATGAGCGAGGTGAGGTAAGGGAGAAGGTCACCGGAGATGGTCTGGAGAAGAGAGGAGGGGATAGGGTCAAGCGGGCAGGTTGTGATCCTGGACAACACCCTGTCGTTCTCAACTAACATCAAGGCGGTGGCCCGTTCCTGTAGGTTCATGCTCTACAACATCCGCAGAGTACGACCCTGCCTCACACAGGAAGCGGCGCAGGTCCTAATCCAGGCACTTGTCATCTCCCGTCTGGATTACTGCAACTCGCTGTTGGCTGGGCTCCCTGCCTGTGCCATTAAACCCCTACAACTCATCCAGAACGCCGCAGCCCGTCTGGTGTTCAACCTTCCCAAGTTCTCTCACGTCACCCCGCTCCTCCGCTCCCTCCACTGGCTTCCAGTTGAAGCTCGCATCCGCTACAAGACCATGGTGCTTGCCTACGGAGCTGTGAGGGGAACGGCACCTCAGTACCTCCAGGCTCTGATCAGGCCCTACACCCAAACAAGAGCACTGCGTTCATCCACCTCTGGCCTGCTCGCCTCCCTACCACTGAGGAAGTACAGTTCCCGCTCAGCCCAGTCAAAACTGTTCGCTGCTCTGGCCCCCCAATGGTGGAACAAACTCCCTCACGACGCCAGGACAGCGGAGTCAATCACCACCTTCCGGAGACACCTGAAACCCCACCTCTTTAAGGAATACCTAGGATAGGATAAAGTAATCCTTCTCACCCCCCTTAAAAGATTTAGATGCACTATTGTAAAGTGGCTGTTCCACTGGATGTCATAAGGTGAAAGCACCAATTTGTAAGTCGCTCTGGATAAGAGCGTCTGCTAAATGACTTAAATGTAAATGTAAATGTATGTCCCTTCTGTTCACTCTATATCCCTCCTGTTCACTCTATATCACTCCTGTTCACTCCATATCCCTCCTGTTCACTCCTTATCCCTCCGCTTCACTCCATATCCCTCCTGTTCACTCTATATCCCTCCTGTTCACTATATATCCCTCCTGTTCAGTCCTTATCCCTCCTGTTCACTCCATATCCCCCCTGTTCACTCTATATCCCTCCTGTTCACTCCTTATCCCTCCGCTTCACTCCATATCCCTCCTGTTCACTCTATATCCCTCCTGTTCACTATATATCCCTCCTGTTCAGTCCTTATCCCTCCTGTTCACTCCATATCCCCCCTGTTCACTCTATATCCCTCCTGTTCACTATATATCCCTCCTGTTCAGTCCTTATCCCTCCTGTTCACTCCATATCCCCCCTGTTCACTCTATATCCCTCCTGTTCACTCTGTATCCCTCCTGTTCACTCTATATCCCTGCTGTTCACTCAATATCCCTCCTGTTCACTCCCTATCCCTCCTCTTCACTCCATATCCCTCCTTATCCCTCCTGTTCACTCCATATCCCTCCCGTTCACTCTATATCCCTTCTGTTCACTCTATATCCCTCCTGTTAACTCCTTATCCCTCCTCTTCACTCCATATCCCTCCTTATCCCTCCTCAGCACTCCATATCCCTCCTGTTCTCTCTATATCCCTCCTGTTAACTCCTTATCCCTCCTCTTCACTCCATATCCCTCCTTATCCCTCCTCAGCACTCCATATCCCTCCTGTTCACTCTATACCACTCCTGTTCACTCTATATCCCTCCTGTTCACTCTATATCCCTTCTGTTCACTCTATATCCCTCCTGTTCACTCTATATCCCTTCTGTTCACTCTATATCCCTCCTGTTCACTCCTTATCCCTCCTCTTTACTCCATATCCCTCCTTATCCCTCCTCTTCACTCCATATCCCTCCTCTTCACTCTATATCCCTCCTGTTCACTCCATATTCCTACTGTTCACTCTATATCCCTCCTGTTCACTCTATATCCCACCTCTTCCCTCCATATCCCTCCTCTTCACTCCATATCCCTCCTTACCCCTCCTGTTCACTCTATATCCCTACTGTTTACTCCTTATCCCTCATGTTCACTCTATATCCCTCCTGTTCACTCCTTATCCATCCTTTTCACTCCTTATCCCTCCATTTCACTCCATATCCCTCCTGTTCACTCTATATCCCTCCTGTTCACTCCATATCCCTCCTTATCGCTCCTCTTCACTCCATATCCCTCCTGTTCACTCTATATCCCTCCTGTTCACTCTATATCCCTCCTGTTCACTCCTTATCCCTCCTCTTCACTCCATATCCCTCCTGTTCACTCTATATCCCTCCTGTTCACTCCCTATCCCTCTTCACTCCATATCCCTCCTTATCCCTCCTGTTCACTCCATATCCCTCCTGTTCACTCTATATCCCTCCTGTTCACTCTATATCCCTCCTGTTCACTCTATAACCCTCCTGTTCACTCCCTATCCCTCCTCTTCACTCCATATCCCTCCTTATCCCTCCTGTTCACTCTATATCCCTCCTGTTCCCTCTATATCCCTTCTGTTCACTCTATATCCCTCCTGTTCACTCTATATCCCTCCTGTTCACTCTATATCCCTCCTGTTCACTCTATATCCCACATGTTCACTCTATATCCCTCCTGTTCACTCTATATCCCTCCTGTTCACTCTATCTCCCTCCTGTTCACTCCATATCCCTCCTGTTCACTCCTTATCCCTCCTCAGCACTCCATATCCCTCCTGTTCTCTCTATATCCCTCCTGTTAACTCCTTATCCCTCCTCTTCACTCCATATCCCTCATTATCCCTCCTCAGCACTCCATATCCCTCCTGTTCACTCTATACCACTCCTGTTCACTCTATATCCCTCCTGTTCACTCTATATCCCTCCTGTTCACTCTATATCCCTCCTGTTCACTCTATATCCCTTCTGTTCACTCTATATCCCTTCTGTTCACTCTATATCCCTCCTCTTTACTCCATATCCCTCCTTATCCCTCCTCTTCACTCCATATCCCTCCTCTTCACTCTATATCCCTCCTGTTCACTCCATATTCCTACTGTTCACTCTATATCCCTCCTGTTCACTCTATATCCCACCTCTTCACTCCATATCCCTCCTCTTCACTCCATATCCCTCCTTACCCCTCCTGTTCACTCTATATCCCTACTGTTTACTCCTTATCCCTCATGTTCACTCTATATCCCTCCTGTTCACTCCTTATCCATCCTTTTCACTCCTTATCCCTCCATTTCCTCCATATCCCTCCTGTTCACTCTATATCCCTCCTGTTCACTCCATATCCCTCCTTATCGCTCCTCTTCCTCCTCTATATCCCTCCTGTTCACTCTATATCCCTCCTGTTCACTCTATATCCCTCCTGTTCACTCCTTATCCCTCCTCTTCACTCCATATCCCTCCTGTTCACTCTATATCCCTCCTGTTCACTCTATATCCCTCCTGTTCACTCCCTATCCCTCTTCACTCCATATCCCTCCTTATCCCTCCTGTTCACTCCATATCCCTCCTGTTCACTCTATATCCCTCCTGTTCACTCTATATCCCTCCTGTTCACTCCCTATCCCTCCTCTTCACTCCATATCCCTCCTTATCCCTCCTGTTCACTCTATATCCCTCCTGTTCCCTCTATATCCCTTCTGTTCACTCTATATCCCTCCTGTTCACTCTATATCCCTCCTGTTCACTCTATATCCCTCCTGTTCACTCTATATCCCACATGTTCACTCTATATCCCTCCTGTTCACTCTATATCCCTCCTGTTCACTCTATCTCCCTCCTGTTCACTCCATATCCCTCCTGTTCACTCCTTATCCCTCCGCTTCACTCCATATCCCTCCTGTTCACTCTATATCCCTCCTGTTCACTATATATCCCTCCTGTTCAGTCCTTATCCCTCCTGTTCACTCCATATCCCCCCTGTTCACTCCTTATCCCTCCGCTTCACTCCATATCCCTCCTGTTCACTCTATATCCCTCCTGTTCACTATATATCCCTCCTGTTCAGTCCTTATCCCTCCTGTTCACTCTATATCCCTGCTGTTCACTCTATATCCCTCTGTTCACTCTATATCCCTCCTGTTCACTCTATATCCCTCCTGTTCACTCTATATCCCTCCTGTTCACTCCTTATCCCTCATGTTCACTCTATATCCCTCCTGTTCACTCCTTATCCATCATTTTCACTCCTTATCCATCCTGTTCACTCCATATCCCTCCTGTTCACTCTATATCCCTCCTGTTCACTCCTTATCCCTCCTCTTTACTCCATATCCTTCCTGTGCACTCTATATCTCTCCTGTTCACTCCTTATCCCTCATGTTCACTCTATATCCCTCCTGGTCACTCCTTATCCATCCTTTTCACTCCTTATCCCTCCTTATCCCTATTCATCACTCCATATCCCTCCTGTTCACTCTATATCCCTCCTGTTCACTCCATATCCCTCCTCTTCACTCCATATGCCTCCTTACCCCTCCTGTTCACTCTATATCCCTCCTGTTCACTCTTTATCTCTTCTGTTCACTCTATATCTCTCCTGTTCACTCCATATCCCTCCTCTTCACTCCATATCCCTCCTGTTCACTCTATATCCCTCCTGTTCACTCCTTATCCCTCCTCTTCACTCCATATCCCTTCTTATCCCTCCTGTTCACTCAATATCCCTCCTGTTCACTCTATATCCCTCCTGTTCACTCTATATCCCTCCTGTTCACTCTATATCCCTCCTGTTCACTCTATATCCCTCCTGTTAACTCCTTATCCCTCCTCTTCACTCCATATCCCTCCTTATCCCTCCTCAGCACTCCATATCCCTCCTGTTCACTCTATATCACTCCTGTTCACTCTATATCCCACCTCTTCACTCCATATCCCTCCTCTTCACTCCATATCCCTCCTTACCCCTCCTGTTCACTCTATATCCCTCCTGTTCACTCTATATCTCTTTTGTTCACTCTATATCCCTCCTGTTCACTCCTTATCCCTCCTCTTCACTTCATATCCCTCCTTATCCCTCCTCTTCAATCCATATCCCACCGGTTCACTCTATATCCCTCCTGTTCACTCTATATCCCTCCTGTTCACTCCTTATCCCTCCTCTTCACTTCATATCCCTCATGTTCACTCTATATCCCTCCTGTTCACTCCTTATCCCTCCTTATCCCTCCTCTTCAATCCATATCCCTCCTGTTCACTCCATATCCCTCCTTACCCCTCCTGTTCACTCTATATCCCTCCTGTTCACTCTATATCTCTTTTGTTCACTCTATATCCCTCCTGTTCACTCCTTATCCCTCCTCTTCACTCCATATCCCTCCTTATCCCTCCTCTTCAATCCATATCCCTCCTGTTCACTCTATATCCCTCCTGTTCACTCTATATCCCTCCTGTTCACTCCTTATCCCTCCTCTTCACTTCATATCCCTCATGTTCACTCTATATCCCTCCTGTTCACTCTATATCCCTCCTGTTCACTCCTTATCCCTCCTTATCCCTCCTCTTCAATCCATATCCCTCCTGTTCACTCCATATCCCTCCTTACCCCTCCTGTTCACTCTATATCCCTCCTGTTCACTCTATATCTCTTTTGTTCACTCTATATCCCTCCTGTTCACTCCTTATCCCTCCTCTTCACTCCATATCCCTCCTTATCCCTCCTCTTCAATCCATATCCCTCCTGTTCACTCTATATCCCTCCTGTTCACTCTATATCCCTCCTGTTCACTCCTTATCCCTCCTCTTCACTTCATATCCCTCATGTTCACTCTATATCCCTCCTGTTCACTCTATATCCCTCCTGTTCACTCCTTATCCCTCCTCTTCACTCCATATCCCTCCTTATCCCTCCTGTTCACTCCATATCCCTCCTCTTCACTCTATATCCCTCATGTTCACTCTATATCCCTCCTGTTCACTCTATATCCCTCCTGTTCACTCCTTATCCTTCCTCTTCACTCCATATCCCTCCTTATCCCTCCTCTTCACTCCATATCCCTCCTGTTCACTCCATATCCCTCCTGTTCACTCTATATCCCTCCTGTTCACTCTATATCCCTCCTGTTCACTCTATATCCCTCCTTTTCACTCCATATCCCTCCTTATCCCTATTCTTCACTCCATATCCCTCCATATCCCTCCTGTTCACTCTATATCTCCTCTGTTCACTCTATATCCCTCCTGTTCACTCCCTATCCCTCCTCTTCACTCCATATCCCTCCTTATCCCTCCTCTTCACTCCATATCCCTCCTGTTCACTCTATATCCCTCCTGTTCACTCCTTATCCCTCCTCTTCATTCCATATCCCTCCTGTTCACTTTATATCCCTCCTGTTCACTCTATATCCCTCCTGTTAACTCTAACAGCCTGTCTGTATGTAACTCTAACAGCCTGTCTGTATGTAACGCTAACAGCCTGTCTGTATGTAACGCTAACAGCCTGTCTGTATGTAACTCTAGTCTGTGATGTCTTTCTGTCTGACTTTCATGGCCACTGTAAATACACACCCATTTATATCTAATAAAGAACAAGAAGGATCTTGTTCTTTAACCCCCCTTTCTGCTCTCCCTCCCTCCCCTTGTCCCTCCCTCCATCCCTCCTTGACTGTCACTGCGGTAATGCTGGTTCCCCCCCCCCCTCTCCCCAACCCCAAATGATGAATGTGTGTTTACCAGGCACAGCTGCCCCGCTGCATTTAAACTGTCAAGATTAAGCCCCCCACCCACCCATTTCAATTCAACTCCGAGCCCCCGCTACAATCCCAAATACCCTTGTTAACATATTCTCTCCCCTTTATTTCTTTCTCTCTCACTCTCTTCTTTCCCTCTATCCTTTCTCTCTCTTCTTCTCTCTCTCGTTGTCTCTCGTTCTATCTCTTACCCTTCTCTCTCTGTCTCTCTCATTCTCTTTCTCTCTTCCATTAGTGAACACCAGACTGGGAAGGACATTGTTAGGACAGGATAGGGCAGACCAGGGAAGGGCAGGGCAGGACGAAGAGAGAGACAATGCGAGGGGAAATAAAAGTGTCATTTTTCACCTCGGTTCTAAACACGTCATAGTGTTCTAAACACGTCATAACGTTCTAAACACGTCATAACGTTCTAAACACGTCATAATGTTCTAAACACGTCATAGTGTTCTAAACACGTCATAGTGTTCTAAACACGTCATAGTGTTCTAAACACGTCATAACGTTCTAAACACGTCATAACGTTCTAAACACGTCATAATGTTCTAAACACGTCATAATGTTCTAAACACGTCATAACGTTCTAAACACGTCATAATGTTCTAAACACGTCATAATGTTCTAAACACGTCATAACGTTCTAAACACGTCATAACGTTCTAAACACGTCATAATGTTCTAAACACGTCATAATGTTCTAAACACGTCATAATGTTCTAAACACGTCATAACGTTCTAAACACGTCATAACGTTCTAAACACGTCATAACGTTCTAAACACGTCATAATGTTCTAAACACGTCATAACGTTCTAAACACGTCATAACGTTCTAAACACGTCATAATGTTCTAAACACGTCATAATGTTCTAAACACGTCATAATGTTCTAAACACGTCATAACGTTCTAAACACGTCATAACGTTCTAAACACGTCATAACGTTCTAAACACGTCATAATGTTCTAAACACGTCATAATGTTCTAAACACGTCATAATGTTCTAAACACGTCATAACGTTCTAAACACGTCATAACGTTCTAAACACGTCATAACGTTCTAAACACGTCATAACGTTCTAAACACGTCATAACGTTCTAAACACGTCATAATGTTCTAAACACGAGAGGCAGCCCCAAAACATTTTTGGGGGGAGATTGGCGGAGGTAGGGTTTAGACCTGAGCCAACTCCCCATGCTTACAGTGGGGAGCGTGTTACTGGTCAGGCACCGTGTTATGCGGTGATGCGCACGGTGTCTCCAGTGAGCATTCACAGGCCGGTGCGCTCTGTGCCAGCGCCCCGCATTTGCCGGACAGAAGTGGGCATCCAGCCAGGATGGATTGTACCAGCTCTATACTCAAGACCTCCAGTGTGCCTCCACGGTCCAGTCTATCCAGTGCCTGCTCCACGCACCAGGCTTCCAGTGCATCTCCCCAGTCCGGTGAGACCTGTTCCGTCTACACGTACGAAGCCTCTAGTGATGATCCACGGCCCGGAGCCTCTAGTGATGATCCACGGCCCGGAGCCTGTAGTGATGATCCACGGCCCGGAGCCTGTAGTGATGATCCATGGCCTGGAGCCTGTAGTGATGATCCACGGCCCGGAGCCTGTAGTGATGATCCACGGCCCGAAGCCTCTAGTGATGATCCATGGCCCGGAGCCTCTAGTGATGATCCATGGCCCGAAGCCTCTAGTGATGATCCATGGCCTGGAGCCTGTAGTGATGATCCATGGCCCGGAGCCTGTAGTGATGATCCATGGCCTGGAGCCTGTAGTGATGATCCACGGCCCGAAGCCTCTAGTGATGATCCACGGCCCGGAGCCTGTAGTGATGATCCATGGCCCGGAGCCTGTAGTGATGATCCATGGCCTGGAGCCTGTAGTGATGATCCACGGCCCGGAGCCTGTAGTGATGATCCATGGCCCGGAGCCTGTAGTGATGATCCATGGCCAGGAGCCTGTAGTGATGATCCACGGCCCGGAGCCTGTAGTGATGATCCATGGCCTGGAGCCTGTAGTGATGATCCATGGCCTGGAGCCTGTAGTGATGATCCACGGCCCGAAGCCTGTAGTGATGATCCATGGCCCGGGGCCTGTAGTGATGATCCATGGCCTGGAGCCTGTAGTGATGATCCATGGCCTGGAGCCTGTAGTGATGATCCATGGCCTGGAGCCTGTAGTGATGATCCATGGCCTGGAGCCTGTAGTGATGATCCATGGCCCGGAGCCTGTAGTGATGATCCACGGCCCGGAGCCTGTAGTGATGATCCATGGCCCGGAGCCTGTAGTGATGATCCACGGCCCGGAGCCTGTAGTGATGATCCATGGCCCGGAGCCTGTAGTGATGATGCACGGCCCGGAGCCTGTAGTGATGATCCATGGCCCGGAGCCTGTAGTGATGATCCATGGCCAGGAGCCTGTAGTGATGATCCACGGCCTGGAGCCTGTAGTGATGATCCATGGCCTGGAGCCTGTAGTGATGATCCATGGCCTGGAGCCTGTAGTGATGATCCATGGCCTGGAGCCTGTAGTGATGATCCACGGCCCGGAGCCTGTAGTGATGATTCATGGCCCGGAGCCTGTAGTGATGATCCATGGCCCGGAGCCTGTAGTGATGATCCATGGCCAGGAGCCTGTAGTGATGATCCACGGCCCGGAGCCTGTAGTGATGATCCATGGCCTGGAGCCTGTAGTGATGATCCATGGCTTGGAGCCTGTAGTGATGATCCACGGCCTGGAGCCTGTAGTGATGATCCATCGCCTGGAGCCTGTAGTGATGATCCATGGCCTGGAGCCTGTAGTGATGATCCACGGCCCGAAGCCTCTAGTGATAATCCACGGCCCGGAGCCTGTAGTGATGATCCACGGCCCGGAGCCTGTAGTGATGATCCACGGCCCGAAGCCTCTAGTGATGATCCACGGCCCGGAGCCTCTAGTGATGATCCACGGCCCGGAGCCTGTAGTGATGATCCATGGCCCGGAGCCTGTAGTGATGATCCATGGCCCTGTTCTAAACACGTCTTTATGTTCTAAACACGTCATTGTGTTCTAAACACGTCATTGTGTTCTAAACACGTCTTTGTGTTCTAAACACGTCATTGTGTTCTAAACACGTCATTGTGTTCTAAACACGTCATTGTGTTCTAAACACGTCATTGTGTTCTAAACACGTCATTGTGTTCTAAACAGTCATTGTGTTCTAAACACGTCATTGTGTTCTAAACACGTCATTGTGTTCTAAACACGTCATTGTGTTCTAAACAGTCATTGTGTTCTAAACAGTCATTGTGTTCTAAACACGTCATACTGTTTTAAACACGTTATATCGTTGAGATGAGCCATTGCCTATTGTAGACTCCCCTCTGTAGCATGGCATCAGTGAATGGAGAAATAAAGCTCTAAGATTGCTTCCTGGCCAATCCACGGTGTTGTTTCAACAGAGCAGTGTCATGAAGCTGTTGGGGGTCTGGACTAACTCGTCCCATGGTAACACACAGTGTTAGTGTAGGATAGACAATGTGATTGTTATGGTTGAGGCCTGGGACCAGACTTCTCACTTATCTCGCTGTCTGGTGAGACCCAAACTTTACACTCAGGCCAAGGACGGAACCATGAATATCCCAAGGGTTATGGGACAGTTTTATGACTGTGTATAATACCATTTATCAAGGGCGAACTAGAGACAAGACAACCATATGCCCCAATGTTAAGCTATGCCCCCCCTGTTAGGCTCTCTGCAAACGGCCAATGGAAAGTGAAGCCTTTACCTCTACTCCTCCTTGTGACTTTACATCCTCCTTTTCTGGACGTTGTCTGGTGTTGGCACACCCGCTGACACTCCAAATTAATATTTATCACACAGTCAGATGATTCATGGAGAGGTCACTGCGGGGACCCAGAGACGCAGGCTGCAGGATGCCTGTGTAAGGTGTCTGATATGATTCACATGACAGTATTTCTGTGGTGTGCGCCAGTGAAATGTGTCCCCCCCATGCTGCTCCTACACATCCCAGACGTTTCTAATGCTGTTTTACGGGCTGGTAACAGCCCGAGCCTATCTCCCTGGTCCTGTCGATTAAACCGAGGTGACTCATAGGGAGCACACACCCACAGGTCTCACAGATTTTTGTATCATAATGCAGGTGGCCAGGAGGAAAAAGGGAGGGAAAGAGAGGAGGAGGGTACAGAAAAGACACCTCTCCTCCATATGCCTGCGCCTCATGGCCACCCTGTTTCTGTTCGACCCGTTAAGGAGGCGGCCCGGGGGAATAGACGATGGCAACGTGTCCTGGATCCATACACCATTCATTAAACACACAGAGAGAGAGCGAGAGAGGGAGCGGGAGAGAGAGAAGAAGGGAGGAAGAGAGAGAGAGACAGAGAGACAGAGAGAGAAAGAGGAAGAGAGAGAGAGAGGAAGAGAGAGAGGAAGAGAGAGAAAGACAGAGAGAGAGAGCGAGAGCTAGAGAGCGAGAGATGAAGAGAGAGAGATATATATATAGAGAAAGAGAGAGCAAAGGTTAGAGAGTGCGAGAGCAGGAGGGAGGCGAGGGACTGAATACCAGGCCTCATGTCCAGTCTCAGCGTAGGAGGCAGGATGCCCTCTAGTGTATAAATGCAGCAGTACATGATGGGGACAGAGTTAGGATCCTGAGATATACAGTTTCTTTGTGTGTTGTGGTCCCACCACTGGTTCTTATCCTTTCACCTCCACTGGCTGTTACGCTACAGACTCTCCAGACCCTATGAACCAGCAGGCTTTGTGTGGTTTGGCATGGACATTGGGCACACTTCTACCTTTTAGCCTAGTAATGCCAAAGCCTTACATTAGTCTGTGTCTTTCTTTCTTTCTTTCTCTGTCCCCCCCCTCTCTCGCCCTCTCGGCGCTCCTTGGCGGGCTTGTAAAGGAGGTTTAATAGAAATGAATATAAATCTGCGAGTGACAAACTCCAGTCGTAGCAGGGAGCGCCGCCGCAGGGGCCAAAAAGCACACGCTGCACCGCTGGGCAGTAAAAAGCAGGACCTCCAATGCTTCTGGATCTCCTGTGACGCTCTCCTGCTGGCACTGCCCACTGGCTAGTCCCAATAGATTAGACCACTAGACCTCACAGAGTAGACCAGTAGACCTCACAGAGTAGCCCACTAGACCTCACAGAGTAGACCACTAGACCTCACAGAGTAGACCACTAGACCTCACGGAGTAGACCACTAGACCTCACGGAGTAGACCACTAGACCTCACAGAGTAGACGAGTAGACCACTAGACCTCACAGAGTAGACCAGTAGACCTCACAGAGTAGACCACTAGACCTCACAGAGTAGACCACTAGACCTCACAGAGTAGACCACTAGACCTCACGGAGTAGACGAGTAGACCACTAGACCTCACGGAGTAGACGAGTAGACCACTAGACCTCACGGAGTAGACCACTAGACCTCACGGAGTAGACCACTAGACCTCACGGAGTAGACGAGTAGACCAGTAGACCTCACGGAGTAGACGAGTAGACCTCACAGAGTAGACCACTAGACCTCACGGAGTAGACCACTAGACCTCACAGAGTAGACCACTAGACCTCACAGAGTAGACCAGTAGACCTCACAGAGTAGACCACTAGACCTCACGGAGTAGACCACTAGACCTCACGGAGTAGACCACTAGACCTCACGGAGTAGACGAGTAGACCACTAGACCTCACGGAGTAGACGAGTAGACCACTAGACCTCACTGAGTAGACGAGTAGACCACTAGACCTCACGGAGTAGACCACTAGACCTCACAGAGTAGACCACTAGACCTCACAGAGTAGACCACTAGACCTCACAGAGTAGACCACTAGACCTCACGGAGTAGACCACTAGACCTCACAGAGTAGACCACTAGACCTCACAAAGTAGACCACTAGACCTCACAGAGTAGACCACTAGACCTCACAGAGTAGACCACTAGACTTCACGGAGTAGACCACTAGACCTCACGGAGTAGACCACTAGACCTCACAGAGTAGACCACTAGACCTCACAGAGTAGACCACTAGACCTCACGGAGTAGACGAGTAGACCACTAGACCTCACGGAGTAGACCACTAGACCTCACAGAGTAGACCACTAGACCTCACAGAGTAGACCACTAGACCTCACGGAGTAGACCACTAGACCTCACGGAGTAGACCACTAGACCTCACAGAGTAGACGAGTAGACCACTAGACCTCACAGAGTAGACCAGTAGACCTCACAGAGTAGACCACTAGACCTCACAGAGTAGACCACTAGACCTCACAGAGTAGACCACTAGACCTCACGGAGTAGACGAGTAGACCACTAGACCTCACGGAGTAGACGAGTAGACCACTAGACCTCACGGAGTAGACCACTAGACCTCACGGAGTAGACCACTAGACCTCACGGAGTAGACGAGTAGACCAGTAGACCTCACGGAGTAGACGAGTAGACCTCACAGAGTAGACCACTAGACCTCACAGAGTAGACCACTAGACCTCACGGAGTAGACCACTAGACCTCACGGAGTAGACGAGTAGACCACTAGACCTCACGGAGTAGACGAGTAGACCACTAGACCTCACTGAGTAGACGAGTAGACCACTAGACCTCACGGAGTAGACCACTAGACCTCACAGAGTAGACCACTAGACCTCACAGAGTAGACCACTAGACCTCACAGAGTAGACCACTAGACCTCACGGAGTAGACCACTAGACCTCACGGAGTAGACCACTAGACCTCACAGAGTAGACGAGTAGACCACTAGACCTCACAGAGTAGACCAGTAGACCTCACAGAGTAGACCACTAGACCTCACAGAGTAGACCACTAGACCTCACAGAGTAGACCACTAGACCTCACGGAGTAGACGAGTAGACCACTAGACCTCACGGAGTAGACGAGTAGACCACTAGACCTCACGGAGTAGACCACTAGACCTCACGGAGTAGACCACTAGACCTCACGGAGTAGACGAGTAGACCAGTAGACCTCACGGAGTAGACGAGTAGACCTCACAGAGTAGACCACTAGACCTCACGGAGTACTAGACCTCACTAGACCTCACGGAGTAGACCACTAGACCTCACGGTAGACCACTAGACCTCACTGCCACTAGACCTCACGGAGTAGACCACTAGACCTCACAGAGTAGACCACTAGACCTCACTGAGTAGAGACCTCACAGAGTAGACCACTAGACCTCACGGAGTAGACCACTAGACCTCACAGAGTAGACCACTAGACCTCACAGAGTAGACCACTAGACCTCACAGAGTAGACCACTAGACCTCACGGAGTAGACCACTAGACCTCACAGAGTAGACCACTAGACCTCACAAAGTAGACCACTAGACCTCACAGAGTAGACCACTAGACTTCACGGAGTAGACCACTAGACTAGACCTCACAGAGTAGACCACTAGACCTCACAGAGTAGACCACTAGACCTCACAGAGTAGACCACTAGACCTCACAGAGTAGACCACTAGACCTCACAGGAGTAGACCACTACCTCACAGAGTAGACCACTAGACCTCACGGAGTACCTCCACTAGAGACCACTCACAGAGTAGACGAGTAGACCACTAGACCTCACAGAGTAGACCAGTAGACCTCACAGAGTAGACCACTAGACCTCACAGAGTAGACCACTAGACCTCACAGAGTAGACCACTAGACCTCACGGAGTAGACGAGTAGACCACTATGACAAAGTAGACCACTAGACAGAGTAGACCACTAGACCTCACGGAGTAGACGAGTAGACCACTAGACCTCACGGAGTAGACCACTAGACCTCACAGAGTAGACCACTAGACCTCACAGAGTAGACCACTAGACCTCACGGAGTAGACCACTAGACCTCACAGAGTAGACCACTAGACATCACAGTGTGTTTGGAATGGAACCGCACCAAATCTTTATTTGAACAGTCTCTACAAAGACATATGGAACGGGTGGTTGTGGATCTGTGACGTGACAATCTACAAAAGACCCTGACTCAAACTGCCTCCCAAAAAGTCAGCCTGGTATCTCTTACCACAGACACTGTGTGATACATACAACCCATACACCCATGAGTTTGGCAACACTAAGCCTAGGGGGCAATGTGCATGAGAGAGGAGGAAGACACCGTAAGAGGAGCTATTCTCTTGACTCTACAAGGGCATCTGCCACTGTCTTTTCCAGACAAGTTCTACAACTGAGCGGCTACAATGGGCCCACTCTGTGTGGAGCCATGGTGAAGATTGAAGAGCCATTTGGGAAAGTCTGTCTGAAATTACCCACAACTCTGAGGTGTGGCCCTGGGCACATGGAACGGATTACACTCATCATAGCTTCCACATTAAACCATCTTAAGAACTGTTATTACAAAAATATGAAAAAAGTTATGACTCCCATCATGCCAATATTGTATAATTATTGCAGAATTATTTCCAATCTAAAATTACGATTTAACAAATTCCTCTGAGGACAGTTGGATACTATGACGTTTTGATCTATTGCAATACACGCAATCACTCATATTTTTTTCCCCAAATCCACAGTGCTTGTTGTTTTTTGAGTGTCCATGCGGTGGCAGTGTAAAGGTTCCAGTTGAGATACACTCTACTACACACACACACACACACACACAGTAACACTTCCCCTTCTCGAAATGGATGATAAACTTACGTTTAACCGTTAAAACAACAGGTTGGCCTCACTCCCGAATTACAGGCTGCAAATGTTCTTTCAATTCCTCTTAGAATAACGGAATGATAGATTTAGCAGACCCCCTTCCCAAATGAATAATTCTGTCCGACATACCCCCCCGACGTATCACATTGGAGAGATGGTTTTAGCAGCTTTCCCTCCCCATATTTTTTCCATTTTGAACGTGTTGAAGTCGGTTCCCTATTTTCCATACCTCGGCAGCTGCGTTATGATTCATTTACAGTTGTTCCAATGGACACGTTGTAGGGCACAAATGAAAATGATTGGAGAACAAATCTCTATCGATAGAGGCTGTAACAAGAATAGGCCTATATCAAATGTACAATACATTTACAAGCTTGAAAGACACGTGATGGATCTCCTATTTCATCTGTTGAAACAAATAAGATACTATACACACACTCATTCAAATCAAATGGTATTTGTGACATGCGCAGAATGCAACAGGTGTAATAGACCTTACGGTGAAATGCTTACTTACAAGCCCTTAACCAACAATGCAGTTTAAAGAAAAACAATTGTTGAGTAAAAAATAGATAAGTTAAAAATAAACTAATTAAAGAGCACCAGTAAAATAACAGTAGAGAGGCTATATACAGGGGGTACCGGTACAGAGTCAATGTGCAGGGGCACAGGTTAGTCGAGGTAATTGAGGTAATATGTGTAAAGGCTTCTAGGAGTAGTGGGTGGAGGAGTCAGGCGCAGAGAGCAGGGTAGTTCAAAACATGGATCTTTATTCCAAGAAAAGAGTAATGGTCACGCCAAACACAAGGGCACATAAATACCAAGTCCAACAAACAAGACGAAACTGTCCGGAAAAAAGGAATCCACACACCAGGAACAGGAAAACAAGCCCGCACAAAAGCAGGCGGGCCTACCGGGTTTAAATAGCCCAAAACAAAACCCAAACAAGAAACAGGTGAAACTAATCAGACAAAACTAACTGAAACAGAAAAGGGGATCGGTGACAGCTAGTAGGCCCGAACAGGAAGAGGCACCATCTTCGGCGGGATTTGTGACAATATGTACATGTAGGTAGAGTTAATGTGACTATGCGTAGATAATAACTGAGAGAAGTAGCAGCAGCGCAAAAGAGGGGGTGGCTGTTCAGGAGTCATGGAGGTAGAAGCTATTAAGAAGACTTTTGAACCTAGACTTGGCGCTCCGGTACTGCTTGCTGTGCGGTAGCAGAGAGAACAGTCTATGACTAGGGTGGCTGGAGGTCTTTGTCAATTTTTAGGGCCTTCCCCTGACACCGCCTGGTATAGAGGTCCTGGATGGAAGGAAGCTTGGCCCCAGTGATGTACTGGGCCATACGCACTACCTTCTGTAGTGCCTTGCGGTCGGAGACCGGAGTTGCGATACTAGGCAGTGATACAGCCAGTCAGGATGCTCTCGATGCTGCAGCTGTAGAAAATGTTGAGGATCTGAGGACCCATGTCAAATTTTTTCAGTCTCCTGAGGGTTTTTCTTAATTTTTAAAAATGTTGTTGAATAATAGTGAAGACATCAAAACTATGAAATAACACATATGGAATCATGTAGTAACCAAAAAAGTGTTAAACAAATCTAAATATATTTTAGATTTTAGATTATTCAAAGTAGGCACCCTTTGCCTTGATGACAGCTTTGCAAACTCTTGGCATTCTCTCAACCAGCTTCATGAGGAATGCTTTTCCAACAGTCTTGAAGGAGTTCCCACATAAGCTGAGCACTTATTGGCTGCTTTTCCTTCACTCTGCAGTCCAACTCATCCCAAACCATCTCAATTGGGTTGAGTTCGGGTGATTGTGGAAGCCAGGTTATCTGATGCAGCACTCCATCCCTCTCCTTGGTCAAATAGCCCTTACACAGCCTGGAGGTGTGTTTTAGATCATTGTCCTGTTGAAAAACAAATGATAGTCCCACTAAGAGCAAACCAGATGGGATGGCATATTGCTGCAGAATGATGTGGTAGCCATGCTGGTTAAGTGTGCCTTGAATTCTAAATAAATCATAGACAGTGTCACCAGCAAAGCACCCTTACACCTCCTCCTCCATGCTTCACAGTGGGAACCACACATGCAGAGATAATCGGTTCACCTACTTTGCGTCTCACAAAGATACGGTGGTTTGAACCAAAAATGGCAAATTTGCATTCAACAGACCAAAGGGCAGATTTCCACCGGTCTAATGTCCATTGCTCATGTTTCTTGGCCCAATCAACTCTATCTTTTGTTTTTTCTTAGTCTCCTCTGAACAGTTAATATTGAGATGTGTCTGTTACTTGAACTCTGTGAAGCATTTATTTGGGCTGCAATTTCTGAGGCTGGCAACTAATGAACTTATCCTCTGCAGCAGAGGTAACTCTGGGTCTTCCTTTCCTGTGGTGGTCCTTACGAGAGCCAGTGTCATCATAGCGCTTGACTGTTTTTGTGACTGCACTTGAAGAAACTTTCAAAGTTCTTGAAATTTTCCACATTGACTGACCTACATGTCTTAAAGTAATGATGGACTGTCGTTTCTCTTTGCTTATTTGAGCTGTTCTTGCCATAATATGGACATGGTCTTTTACCAAATAGGGCTATCTTCTGTATACCACACTTACCTTGTCACAACACAACTGATTGGCTCAAACACATTACGAAGGAAAGAAATTCCATGAATTAACTTTCAGCAAGTCACACCTGTTAATTGAAATGCATTCTAGGTGACTACTTCATGAAGCTGGTTGAGAGAATGCCAAGAGTGTGCAAAGCTGCCATCAAGGCAAAGGGTGGCTACTTTGAAGAATCTCAAATATTAAATATTAAACACTTAATATTGTAATGAATTTCCTCCTCCTCCTCCGAAGAGGAGAGGGGAAACGGATCTGAGGACCAATATGCGTCGTGGTAAGTGTCCATGGTTCTTTTTTAATGCGTTAAGGTACACATGAACAACTGACTACAAAAAACAAGAAATGTGAAAACTCAAAACAGTCCTATCTGGTGCAAACACAGAGACAGGAACAATCACCCATAAACACACAGTGAAACCCAGGCTACCTAAGTATGATTCTCAATCAGAGACAACTAATGACACCTGCCTCTGATTGAGAACCATACTAGGCCGAAAACATAGAAATATCCAAAACCTAGAAAAACAAACATAGACTGCCCACCCAACTCACGCCCTGACCATACTAACTAAATACAAAACACAGGAAATAAAGGTCAGAACGTGACAAATATAATATATAAAACACTTTTTTGGTTACTACATGATTCCATATGTGTTATTTCATAGTTTTGATGTCTTTACTATTATTTTACAATGTAGAAAATAGCAAAAATAAAGAAAAACCCTTGAATGAGTAGTTGTGTCCAAACTTTTGACTGGTACTGTATATTTCAGGCTTAAGAATCAGAATCTATTAGCGATCCTTATCCTTACGGATACGTTCGTACATTTGAAGTGACCAGACAAATTACTTAGACAATGACAGTAATGAGCATTACATGAAAAATCAATGTGTGTTCATTCTCATCAAATCAGCCATGATATTGATGGTGATTCACTCTCCTCTATTTCACAGTGGATAATTCTCCATGAAAAAAATGACTAGAAGCCCCACTCCTGATCAAGCTGGGTGGCTGTCCTGGCACCACATTACAGAGCATTACTCCTGCATAGTGTTAATGGACTTACTTAAGCTCTGGGGTCCTGACTTATGTTTCCCAATGAATTAAAGCGTCAGGAGTCACAAATCACAGTGGTGGGATAGGTCAGGGTGGAGAGAGAGAGAGAGAGATAGAGACGTGGAGCCTTTATACTCATACTGTTCCACCTCACCGGGAGCCTCTGTGTTGGGGCCCGGGGCCCACAGCGGTCACTGGTAATGGTTTATTCCCCGAACGGGTGAAACTGTTTCCACTGGTCCAACCCTGTATGGACCAATGTTACAGCCGCCCACAAGTTACCCCGTTCTTGTCCCTCCAGTAACCCCCCCCCCCCAGCCCCCATTCCCCCTTTCTCTGCATCCTGGCAAAATGGTAACATTTACTCAGCTAAATGAATTAAGCAATTCCATAATACCGCAGACCTCTGCATTTCCATATTACATCATATGATACTCCCCTTTCACAGGTCTCTTATGCCGCTAATGTATAGCGTTACTTGGCTGCGCTGGGGCTGTAACCCGATAGCTAAATGGGACAGAATTTGGCCCGGACAGACGCAGAGGTAGAGAGGAGAGGAGGGGAGGAGGAGGGGGGGAAGTAACCCCCGCTAAACGAACACTTTTTATTAGACCTCATTAGGTGACCGAATAACTCAATACTCTGGAATCATTAGCGGTTAGCCCACCACTCTCTCCCACCACTCTCTCCCACCACTCTCTCCTCACCCGCTCCTTTGCCAAGGCATGCTAATTAAGCCGATGGAATCGTCATCGTCGAGGACAGAGGGGGCCACACACGCGCACATTTCTCTTCCACCGAAGACCTTCACCATGGAGCCAATCTCCTTCTCTACTCGGTTTCCCTCTCCTGACTCCGGGTGAGGTCAGAGAATGAGGAAGGAATGGTTGAGTCAGAGCAGCTGAACCGACCACTGTTAAACAGTCAAACGCTAAATGCCTCTACGGCGCTATGATCAGGTGGCCTAAGACACTGGGCGAGAGAGACAGAGCCAAGAGACGTCCACTCACTTACTCAGTTCCCTTAACTCATTCTCTAAATGTCTCTATTTGTATCTCAATCGGTCTCGGGCGGTGTCTTGATGTCTCGCTTCACTCACTCATTAGAGTGAGTTTTTCTCTCTTTTTATTTCCAGAGAATGCTGATAACATCACACTAATTGTTGTCGGTGAAACATGATCTGTTCCACACCTGTAGCTCATATGGGACCGCTCCTGTTGGTGGAGTGAGTGACCCTTCTCAGTCTTCACTGCTCACCCCTGAGACCCACCCACTCAAAAATGCCATCCACTCCATATGACAATCCAGTAAAATATGGGTCAGTTGACCTTTCTTTACAATCTGAACCTCCAGTCCAATATGTTAAAGGAGTTGTTTATGAGAACACTTAAATATAAAAATATACAGACTCCGCAAGGCATAGTTCTAAGTCTGTGGGCCTCCCAAGACCATACATAGCAGCAACCCACTGGGCAGAGATTTCAGTTCAGCGTCTAGTTTTAAATCCAATCAGTTTTGCACGTTGATTCAATGTCATCACGTAGATTTTTGGGGGTTGAAATGATGCTGAAACAACATTGATTTAACTAGTTTTTTTCCCAGTGGGAATTAACATGCCATTAGTAAGACCTCATGCTCTGTTTTCAGTGGCCAGTGGAGTAGCTGAGTCCAAATAACAGCTGCAGTATGGCTCCATTTCAGCTTTTTTCATGTGTCTTTGATTCATAAACTTGCGTCACAACAGAGAAATGACAATTATATGACCAGAATAGTGTATTGAGATTTATCTAGTTGTTTTCATAGTTTACTGAAAATAGGCTGTCACATAATTTGATAATCAGTTATATCATATATCTGAGCTAGAAACAGATCACAACACACTATAGCGGCAGGTAGCCTAGTGGTTAGAGCGCTGGGCCAGTAACCAGCAGGTAGCCTAGTGGTTAGAGCGCTGGGCCAGTAATCAGCAGGTAGCCTAGTGGTTAGAGCGCTGGGCCAGTAACCAGCAGGTAGCCTAGTGGTTAGAGCGCTGGGCCAGTAACCAGCAGGTAGCCTAGTGGTTAGAGCGCTGGGCCAGTAACCAGCAGGTAGCCTAGTGGTTAGAGCACTGGGCCAGTAACCAGCAGGTAGCCTAGTGGTTAGAGCGCTGGGCCAGTAACCAAAAGATTGCTAGATTGAATCCCAAAGCTGACAAGGTAAAAATCTGTTGTTCTGCCAAAGAACAAGGCAGTTAACCCAATGTAGGCAGTCATTGCAAATAAGAATTTGTTCTTAACTGACTTGCCTAGTTAAAAATAAATAAAAAAGCATAAGGATATCTCTCCAAACGAATAATGTCTGTATGTGCTCTGAAAAGACATTGACCGTTAATGTTTTCCCACGAGTGTAATTAATCACCACTTACCATGAAGTGGTTATACATAGGATATGACCCATTGCTTTTGTCGGTAGCGCTGTGCTATCAGTAGCATCCTGTTGACTCATCTCCAGGCTAATTGTCCATGATCTTAAAGTAAGTCGTTGTCGTTCTCCCCTTTGTCTTTTGATCAGTGTTGGGCTTAGCTGGACAAAGGCTAATAATCAAGGTTGGTAAACTGCCCTCTGTGTTCCTGTCCTAAGCAGTGATGACGTGCTACGGGCTGAGTGAGTAAACTCAGGATAGCATTCATTGAGTACATAAACATACCAGTAGATCATCTCATTTTTGTAGAGGTTGATATATTTTTTTGTGAGGGCAAATTAAGTCTGAAATTTAAAAGTGAAAATTACAAACTTTAGAAGCCTTTTTAAAACTCAAATACACTACAAGTTTGCATTTCTCAGCAACAAAAGAGTGATCCAATTAAGATCCTACACCTGTAGCATGTCTGTAGGATATTACCTTAATGCCTTGAGTATATGTAGGATATTACCATAATGCCTTGAGTATATATAGGATATTACCTTAATGCCTTGAGTATATATAGGATAGTACCTTAATGCCTTGAGTTTATATAGGATAGGATAGTACCATGAGGATGCCCCCTCCCTTTCTGGTTTTCATCACTCTTTGTTTGATGAAGTCTGATTATGAGTTAGTTCTTTTGAACTAGACATGCAAGAACTGTACTTAGTCAGAATTATCACTTGAAGCTTTACTTTAAAAATATTTGTGAGAAAGGAGACCTGATTATTACTAAGATAGACTTATGCATGAGAAGAAAACACATTGTAATATATCTGTTGACACGTGTCAGCTAATTGTGAAGATCTTGACGTTTTGCTGTCATAAACCTATTTTTATATTATTTGTTTTGAAATGTAAAGGAAAACAGTGTGCTCATTGGGCTCTTTCTCACACACACACACACACACACACACACACACACACACACACACACACACACACACACACACACACACACACACACACACACACACACACACACACACACACACACATATATATAAAGGGTCGACACTCAGTGTTTTTTGGCAGCTTGCTAGTTTATTATCATCTTATGGAGCCAAGAGGGGGCAGGCGGGCGAGGAGGAGGGTGGTGTGTGCTGTTGTTTTGCGCGGTGGCTTACGGCGGCCTGTGATGTAGCCTGCTCTGTTTGGAGCCTTGTGAGAAAGGAAACACCAGGAAGATCAATACATCCTCTGCGTACATTTCCAGCAGAGTGTGACGTGCGTGTGGGGAAGCCAGCTCTGGCCCAGGGATACTTTCCTTATTATGGATTTGACACGAACTTGGCCTCGGGCCCTCCACAATGTGATAAATGCATTATTTGATCTTCCTGTCTTTGTTAACCTCCTTGAGGCCGATTGGAGGTGAGTCCCCTCTCTCTCGATGTGGGGCACATCACTACCTGTTAGATTGAGGTAGTGGATTAATTAAGTATAATAACGGTTGTGTTAATAGTTATCTCTTCACAAGGCCCTATACCTCCCCGCATAGGACGTTTGGAATGTTCCAGGCTGCATTTTAGGCACGTTAGTCAACTACACTTATTATGTTGACGCACAAGGCGAGGTATCGCTGAGGAGGAGAGGACTGAGCATTTTAACAGCTGCCTGGTATGGGCCATGGCATCTTATCCCGGTTTGAGGAAGTAAAGCAACTGTGTGGTATTTGTTTGTGTGCACGTGCATGCATGTGTGTGTTTGTGTGTGTGTCTGTGTGTGTGTGTGTGTGTGTGTGTGTGTGTGTGTGTGTGTGTGTGTGTGTGTGTGTGTGTGTGTGTGTGTGTGTGTGTGTGTGTGTGTGTGTGTGCACGTGCATGCATGTGTGTGTTTGTGTGTGTGTCTGTGTCGGTGGGGTTGGAGGTCTTCTAAAAATAAATAAATGTTCAATAGACTGGGACAACGACAGGGAAATAATCTCTGGATGTTTAAGACGTCAGAGACGTTGGACAGGATTCAGGCACTCATTGTTCTTAAAAAAAAACAGCACCAAATTTAGATCCCCAGGTTGTGTGGGTAGTGTCAACTCTGGGTCAGAAAGTCATCACGGCATACAATCCTAGGGACCAGGCAATACAAAATATAGCCAAGACTTTGGCTTTGTTTTTTCTCAGTAAAAGACAGCACTGCTTTAGTCAAGTTTAGAGTTTTAATGTCACGTGCAGTGAAATACCGATCTTGCAAACTCCAAACCCATCGATGTAATAACAATGTAGCACAAAAAACAACATAAGGTAGATCAAAACACACAATAAATAAAAATAAGAACAGGAGAAAGTAAGAAGGTATGTACATGGTCAGTTTCAGTACCATATTTACATGATCATTTGCTGTATTCGGCTACACGGTCATATAATAAGGTATGCATCAGTTCTGGGTTCAAATATTATTTGAAATATTGTCAAAAACTTAAGCTGTGCCTGATTGAGCTTGCCAGATGAAAGGTCCCAAAAGTACAAGCTCCACCCACCTGGCACTCCAGGAAGGCTACAGCTAACGCTTAAAGTATCTGAAAGATTTGAAATAATATTTGAACCCAGGCTTGGTATGCGTGTTTTATACTACAAAGGCCCTCAAAGAGACCTTGCTTGCACCACTTGAGCTCAATGCTTCAAAACACAAATGTTAGAGTGGACGCTCAATGTAGTGTTCAATGGAGCCTCACCCCAGCAATGTTTCAGTCCCTGTGACCTGCTGCCCGTGAACCAGTACCACCCACCACTCAGACTATCTTCCCATGTTCTTTCAGAGTTTAAACTCTGTGGAAAAGAGGGGAACAAAGAGTATATAAAAAAATCATTGACTTCAGTAAATTCTGTAGTGGGATTCCATGGTGGGTCCAGTGATAGCAATAACATTTGTGTCATAAAGGAGATATTTCTTGCCATTTTCATGACCTAACACTAAAAACATTTATCTTCATTTTGTCATTTGAGAGAAAGGCAGCCAAGTTGTGAGGTGAAGCAGACCTGAGAAAACAGTGTAAAGTAGATGGCCTCCTCTCCATGTAATCTTTATGAGACCTTATTATTAGATTTTCCTGATTTTGTTTTGGTGAGTCTTGAGCTCCTAGCCTTGAGAGAGGGGAGCCTGTCTCTACCAGTTCAACCGGAAGTCTGGTGTCTGCTACCCTGCTCTGCTGCCATGGTTCCCTCCTCCTCTGGCTGTGGTGAGTGTCCACAGGCCAAGCCTGGCCTCTCCGGCCTCGCAGTATATCACTCCAACCTTCAGCCCATCCTACGCAAAGCTTTAGTTGATGAACATCCTCCTTCTCGCAAAAATACCAAACAAAACCCCCAAACACTGGGCGGGAGTGATTGACCTGACCCCAAGGTCTGAGGACTCTATGTCAGACATGGTCCTCTCTCTTTCTCCACAGACTTTAAATATGGAGCCTCGCCTCCACATAAGCCGTTCACAACCGACCGAACCGATTGCTAGCGACACCAGATATAGGTCGCTACTCTGGTCGCTACTTTTCTTTATTGTGCGCTCTTCGTGCCCAGAGGCCAAATCATCAACAAATTCACTCTGACTTCTGACATCACTCATTTCTGGTTGACGGACCATTCAAATTTAAAAAAGGGATTTGTGGGAGAAAAATATATATATAAAAAATTAACAAAATATATAGGGTAGCCTAGTGGTTTTAGAGCGTAGGACTAGTAACCGGAAGGTTGCAAGTTCAAACCCCCGAGCTGACAAGGTACAAATCTGTCGTTCTGCCCCTGAACAGGCAGTTAACCCACTGTTCCTAGGCCGTCATTGAAAATAAGAATTTGTTCTTGACTGACTTGCCTAGTTAAATAAAGGTAAAATAAATTGTCCATGGAACGTCCTTAGTGCCTTTCACTATCCCAGAGAATTCTGGGAAGGCAGTAAATTACAGTTTGTGCAGTTTTTTTTTCTTCTGTCTCTCTATTCCCCCAAAGATCCATTATATGACAGGGAATCGTGGACCTGCAGTTGAGTGGACTCGGATGACTCTTCAGAAGACAGTGTGTTCCCTCCCCATGCACCTCCTTTCAGCAGAATAAGAGAGATTTGGATGTGCAGAGCTCTACTCAGTCCCTGATGTCAGTGATGACTTCATCCAGAAGGTTACAACAGGCCCTAAACACAGCTTGGAGATGCTGAATGGAGAGAGAAAAATAAAGAAGGGAGCGATCAAATTGTCATTTTTACCCCCCAGTGGTATGTTTCTCCACACTTCCTCAAATATTCTCCTTATGATTTATCATATAGTGCAGAGTGGACCAAAATGGACCAACAGGCGAGGTAACTGCATTTGCAATGTAAGTTTATTGAGCATTAGAGTTTATGGTCCCTGCTAGGTTAAAAAAATATCTTTCAAGTGAGAATGTTGATTGTTTGTGGTGGTGTACGTATCATTTCTGCTTACTCTTTTTCTCAATGAAAATAAATGTGGTTGGTCCATATTTCTCATGCAATATACTCATTGTAACTGTACTAAATCCTCCTGTCTTGCAGTCTTCCCTCCCTACAAGCCCAGCCTTCTGACCCGGGGGTTCCAGTCCCTGGAGAAGGCTAGATTAGCTAGTTTGCGATGAGATGGTGACAAATACCCAACAGTCCTCTACCTTACAGTCCTGAATGGGGGTCTATGACCGATACGAGGGTGGCTTGGATAAGGAAAGGAAGCAAAACAAAACAAAAATGGAGAAATTGGAAGCAGGAAACACACTATCCATTTCATACCCCCTTCCATTTACCCTGCCACCTGTTGGACATGATCATTACCAAGGAGCTGTGGAGCTAAGGAGGGGGCTAAGCCAGCCACATTTATATCACCAAACCTGGACAAAACTGTCTAATTATCCCCAACGGCCCCCAAGCTCTGGCCCCTAGGCCACCTCAGGCCCCCTCTCTCCTCACTGATCCAGCCCCATTTGCCAGCTTGGCCCGGGGCCGACACTGCAGGCTGGTGTCTGTAAGCAGTCTAAACACATCTTCATGACAGCTCTCTTTCAATCCCCAGGCTGTATAATTGCCCAGTGTAGCTTACAGACGGTCTGTGGGCGCTCGTCCAAGTCAGTCGT
The DNA here is from genome assembly GCF_034236695.1 of Oncorhynchus nerka. Lineage (NCBI taxonomy): Eukaryota > Metazoa > Chordata > Actinopteri > Salmoniformes > Salmonidae > Oncorhynchus > Oncorhynchus nerka. Next base: position 17,307,679 of record NC_088419.1, on the reverse strand, counting down.
AAGGAGGGTCAAGGAGAGGTTTACTGGAACATTACAATGTATGTGGGCCCTAAATAAAAATGGCCGGATTATTTACAAATGGTGAGGGCTTGTGTTATGTTAGTGATGTCTCGATCCAAACAAGTGGTGGATCTCGGGATCTCAGAATGACGTACTACGGGCGAGGTGAAAATACATGGTGTCAAGTGTCTGTGCACTTCTTCAAGGATTACTTGTGACACTGATAGGACTCATAGAAAATTGTCAGTGGTCAGTTGCGTGGGAGTGTTTGGCATTCTTTGAGTGAGTCTAATTCTACTTTGCATGTGACTAACTTCTGAGTTAATTGGCCATCTGCAAGGAAAGTCTTTGGTTGGGAAAAGATTGACATTGATGACCTGTCTTGGTTGGTCATTACTAAAGAGCAAATGTCAGAAAAATGTGAATAATTTGCACCTATGCAGACATTTTAGTGAACCGTAAAACCATAACAGTTTTAGGTAGGATTAGTTATGGGGAAACTACTTTCCAGTTAAAAGCCAAAACACAACATAGTACCTTTACAATGAATAGGGCATCTAACCGTCCAGTAGCCTAACCTCCATGCCTCTGTATCCCTGTCCCATTTATCGGTTGACTGGACTCACTGCAACTGTTTTCTCAGGGAATTATGAAGTGTGTCCACCAGTAAACCAGGACAAATAGTTGCCTAGCCCCCCCAAACCCCCACACCCGGGATGGGGTATTAAGGTCTTAATTAGGACGCAAGGGGAAAGATTCAAAGTGCTCCAATTGGAAACCTGAGCCGATCGTCTTCCCCAGTTCAAGGCTAATTGCTGAAAGGGATCTGACTCTAAGAGGTACTGGGAGACAGGGGAAGCATGTAATAAGTCATTGATGTGAGGCCATTTCTAAATACAATTTCTGGGCTAATTTAGAATTCTAACTCATTATACAGACAAGGTTTATAAAGTACATCTCCAGACCATTAACTCTAATAGGAGGCTCATTTACCAGACTAAATATGTCATTTGAAGTTCATTCTTCATATCAAAATAGCCAAAACATATACATTACCGTAGGTGGTTACTACTATTATGATAGTACCTCTAGAAATATACAAATTTGTACTCCTAAAAATGTGCCTTTAGAAGTGAACAAGCAATTACCCAGTTGGTGTCTTCCTCATTATTGTCCACCTCCCCACAGAAGTGGCACAGTTGGCTCAGGTCATCAAGCAAAACATAATGTCAAGTAGTTTATACATCTTTTCATGTATTTTTCTGAGCAAACAGGGAACAGGGAACAAGGGAATAGTATAGGTTTCTTGTAACATAATTATTTAAATACATGTGTTTTAGTGGCCATCTAGTCAGAAGTTGAATCAAAGATAACCTTGAAAGATCCATAAAAATGTTTTTCTTTTAATCTGCAATTATCTTAAATTATAAGGGATCTGGGGCGGCAGGGTAGTCTAGTGGTTAGAGCGTTGGACTAGTAACCAGAATGGTTGCAAGTTCAAACCCCTGAGCTGACAAGGTACAAATCTGTCGTTCTGCCCCTGAACAGGCAGTTAACCCACTGTTCATAGGCTGTCATTGAAAATAAGAATTTGTTAACTGACTTGCCTGGTAAAATAAATTGAACATAGCAGTGTTTTGGAGGAGAGTGACTGCTATTTCTTCTCTCATAATGTTAACATCTTTGTCCATATTTGAAAAGACAGTTGACTGCTCCTCCAGAACACATTCAGCAAACTGGGGAAAATATTTGATGGGCATTTCAGTTTTCCACAACAAAATTATGTTACACTTAAGATTCCAATTCGCAAGTATACAACGACACAGCTATAATATAATTTGACAGTTCTGTTTTGCCTTTTAGTCAGTATACTTTCATCAATAAATATACTTACTTTCAAGGCAAAGACCCCACAAGAAGTAACATCTTGTTGGCATGGGTGAGGAAGGGTACCACACGCCCATCTGGAGATATTACACCCCTTCTCTCTCAGGAATGATCTGAGCATATATGTTAATAAAAGTATAGCATTTTGAATGCAGGGATGCCAGCAGGGTGTGAGTTGAAGTAGTCAAATCTGGAGCTGACAAGGGCTGGAATGACACATCTGGTATTATCTAACATCTGAGAACAGGCAGGCATTCCCTTGGATGAAGAGCATCTCCGTCTTGCTGATTATGTGCTGTCATCCAGGTGGAAATGTCACCAGCATATCGGATGTAGGAAAAGAGATAAGAGATAAGTTGAGTGTCCTGTGAATATGTTTATGTATATGTACTGTACATGTGTGTGTATGTGTATATATATATCATAGTTTTGTTTATTATATTATTATACATTTGTTCTTATTTTTTAAATCTATTATTATAACAGTTTAACCCCCCCCTGCTAATTTAATTAATTAATTTTAAGGCTAGAGTCAAATACTTTCTGTGGCACACACTACTGGTCAACATGAGCTACCAAAATGATTCAGAAGTGTGCAAGGCCTTACAGTCCCAAAATAGAAGGGGTGGGGGTAGAATTTCGGCAGGCAAGAAAATAGCCTTGCCCCCTCCCCCCCTTCTAATTTCCTTAATTTTGTGGCTAAAGTCAAATACTTTCTGTGGCACACATCAGAGTTAAATACTTTCTATAGAACAAACTTCACGTAACCGAAATTTGAATTCTGTCAGGGGGAGCTTTACGGCACAACACCTGGAAACCCGACTTTGAATTGCATCGGATTCTACGTCTGGCAGAAATGAGCGTTTGAATCAGGAAAGTTTCCTCAAGATCTCGACAAGCCATAATGTTTAATAAAATGACTGGTTGTCCGGTGCGGTTGGTCCTTTTGGCGGTAGGAATGTGAGCCAATATATCCAAGTATAATTACATCCACTTTTCAAAGCGCTGGTAGTGTGTTCAGATTTATATCACCTGAAGCACGAACAAAACCATGTAAACACGTGCACGAGCTCGGCAAGTATGCATGCATCTTGTGCACAAATAGTGTTCGTCTCGCATTCATACCGCCAAAAGGACCAACCGCCAAAGTACTTTTTTAAAAATGTATTCAACATTCTGGCTTGTAGAGGACCTGAGAGGAGACTTTCCTGATTCAAACGGGCAATTCTGCCCGACATAGAATTCAATGCAGTTCAACATCGGGTTTCCGGGCAACAAAAACAGGGGTGTTCCAAATCGTGTAGCTACCTCATTCCAAGTGTCCAAAAAGCAATAACCAATTAGAAAAACATACGCAGCCTACTGTAGCAAGCCAATGTGTAGTCTGTGCTACATATTTTCCACATTCATCACTAAATATGGCTGCAATAGGCCTAACATCTGTGAACATAAACAAGTACAAATGCCATACATCACAACAATTCAAGTGCACTGAGTCAATTGAAATACAACAGCCATACAGAGCAAATATATTTGATAGGGTTAGATTGTGTTTTTGCAACACATATTTACGTGATAATAAGGAGGCCTGTGTTTATAGGAATTCATTTGATTGATTTAAATTAGTTGCCTACAAAATAGCTACATTCAGGAATTCTAGAGAGAGTTTGAAATGATTAAGGATGATGACTACAATGATAAGGATATTACTGCTGCTGACTGTCAAAATGAATCCACACATCCAGAGTTACAGCATGGATAATGACCACACAGTGAAACAAAACAATTCCAGTTAATACCAAATATCATGTCCTCCCACATGACATCATTCTCAACACATCTGTTTCTGGATAAATGGCCAGATTTGTATGAACAAAGGAGGAGCGCAGCGCTGCTGTTCAAAATTCTACAAGACCTTTTGAGGGTAGTTTAATGCAAGCCTGCCCCAATAAAAATATAAACGTTTTTCACAAACTTTTAGAACCGCTTGTTCAATCAATAAAAAAATAAGACATCCTCTACTCTTTATTTGACTGATGATCTCTTTGCTTTGTTTTAGGATGAGACAATACAACGAGCTGAATGAATGAACCAGACATGAGCAGAATATCCCCTCCCTCCAGCTTTCGTTATCAAGGTAAGTATTTTTTAATGATTAGAAATGATTTGCCAGCCTGCTCGAAACATCAAAATGTCAGCTCGTTCATCTCCCCAAGTAAAAGAGTGATCCCCAGCTTTTGAAGCATTTATAGGCCCATGTGAATGGGGGTAAAAACATTATACAATTTCCACTTGAAATAGGAAGCTGGAGTCTTCAGGGAGACACTAAATTGAAGCTAAGGCTGTGCTTGATGGACCACAGGATATGCCTGCAAATTTAGTCATATCAAAATGGCGAAAAAGTCTGTTAGTGCCCATTCATATAAACTGAATGGCTTGTAATGTTCTCAGTTCCTTGGAGGATACTTGCAAGGTTGAGGAAAGACTGCAGGAAGAGCAGAATGGTTTTGACATAACTTTATTTTAGTGCACTACTGGTTTTCTCTCCTCCCCACGGTTTAATGTTGTATTCCACTGGGTCCCGGAAAAAAGCTGCCCAGTAAGTCCCTACTGCTCGACTTTAAAAGGAAACGCTATCTGAAGACAGGTGAAAAACAGAAAGAAAAATACACCCAGCCCCTCTCGCCTGTAGCTTTTCCCTCTCTAGAGAGTCATCATCTCCTAGTGCCTCAATGTAATGGCTCAGGCCCGAGGTTTACATTTAGCCAGAGAGGAAGTTACAATGATAAAATAATATCCACTCACCTTTGAAACCGTAATTTATTTGATTAAAAAAGTTACACTTACGTATTACAGGTGTCCGTTGTGTTTTTTTGTTGATACGTGTGATTTCATGTGAGGGGATATCTGGTTTTGGTTTTCAGGCCCCAATTGCAGTGTTTAACTGTTTAATAGACTAGGTCCCGCTTCGGGGATCTCCTTGCCGGAAGTGGGAGCGTTTGAAACCACACAGGAGATGCTCTAGAGGGGGAGAAATGAGGAAGTCTTCACTTAGCCTGGCGTAATGAAGTGAGCCGATGTGCACTGCTGTAAGTTTTAACATGTTCCCTTTTTTATTGGAGGAAGGAGGTTGGGGGTTGAAAAGTAAACAATGAGAAGGTCTGCAGACGCCTCAACTGCTCCCCACGCGCTTCAAAGGACCTTCCATATGTTTTGGAGATTTGAAATGAGACTGAGATATTGCCATTTAAATAGCGCCTTGTTGTTGACACTTTTTTTTCTGTCTGTTTGTTTAATTCTCATCCTCTCTTACCTTCATTTGCTCTAATGTGTCTCTGCCACGCCGAAATCTGTTCATTTTGCATTTTGTAAACGTATATGTCGTGTTGTGGGGAAGTGAAGACACCCACCATCTGGTAACTACAAGTGCTTGTCGTTGTAAGATTAATAGAAGTGTACTGGCTTGTCAATGGTATCCCAAACACCACTGAGTGCTTTATGGGTTCATCAGACACTTCATCTTGCAGTACAATAAATAGATAAAACACAGGAAACAAACCATCCCGGACGTGCCCCATTTTTCTTCCCCATGTTATTCCAACAATAATTATCAGACAATTATCAGGGTGTTAACCTTCAAATTGTTCAAATGTAATAATATAAATCGATACAAATATCTAGCTGGCCATATCTGGTTAGTTTCAGTAATGTTTATCAATGAATGCAACCACTAAAATCAACTGGACATAAAACGTTAAGGCTGCTAAACTCATTGTGATGTTTCTCTTAGTCAGCTCCGCCCCTTATCATTATCAACCAAAGAGAAATATGCACAACCTAGGAACCGTGCAAGAAGAGGCCAAACATGGAACGTACTGCAAAGGCTCTGGCTTCACTTTATCATAGCCATGGCGTTCATAGAATAGTTTCATTGTTACCTTTCTATGGTTTGTTAAGCCGTAACCTCGTTATTCTTTACTTAAAGATAATCAACGGTCCTCTCTGGGCCAGACTTTACAGGACACAATATTTACACATCTGCTTTAATCATGGTGGTTCATTTATTTTAAGACTATTGAAATAAACTGACGAGAGTATTACCAGCTGGCTAATAGAATACATTTAAAAAAACAGCGAGCATACAAATGACATGGCAACCGTTAGTTAGTTGCCATGGTGCAGCACTGTTCATGAGGCATTTCAAAACAAACATAATTGACGGGTAGCAACTACACGGAGGAGTTGAGGATTGACCGCAACATCTGTGTGGATCTGGGAACGGAGCGTCAGCTGAGGACTATGTTTCATCTCAATCACAGTGACGTGTGATTATGACAATACAGAATCATGGACTTGCAGGTTATTAAAACTTAACAAAATGTGTTGGTTCAACAAGTAGATACAGGAACAAAAACATGAATAACATGTACTACTGTTACAAACTGTTACTGTACCAGTAGATAGTAGCTAGAGTCTTTGTATTGCTCATCTTAACACTTTCCCACATTCATTTATAGCACCAGATGATGAAGCAAATTTGGCTTAAACGTCAGTAATTCTCTTGGACACTTACATTTTTTATCTGTCTTTTATTTATAAAAAACAAATGGAAACAAGAAAAGTTTGCTACACACTTTCAACAATTTCAACGATTTTACTGAGTTACAGTTACACACTCCCTCCGTTAGAGTGACCTTTTATTGTCCCCAGCACAAGGTGTACCTGTGTAATGATCATGCTGTTTAATCAGCTTCTTGATATGCCACACCTGTCAGGTGGATGGATTATCTTGGCAAAGGAGAAATGCTCACTAACAGGAATGTAAACAAATTTGTCCCCAAAATTAGAGAGAATTAAGCCTTATTTGTGAATAGACAATATATGTGATATTTTATTTCAGTTCATGAAACATGGGACCAACACTTTACATGTTGTGTTTATATTTTTGATCAGTGTAAAAAATAAGCGAAATGTTATCTGAATGTGAGGAAAGGCATAAAAAGCTCCATGAAACCAAACTGTTTCAATCTCTTAACGTGCCATGACCGTGCACCATCTGTTTTCCCCCCAAGCACATTGGGAAACCAACAGCGAGGTCCACTGCGATGCATAACCTCAATAAATATTGCTGAGATCCTCTGGGACGGCCCCCAATTTGTCCGGCGCTGATTCATCTGGGAACTACTAGAGCAAGACATTGACCATTAAGTCGCTCCATCTGAAACACATCAGTAAACACACACATAAATCACACAGAGCCCATCGTGATGGGAGGATAGGGAGGAAACCCTCTTCTCCAAATGGTCTTGTGGTGGGGACGACTGTATAGTGCTAACCACCGGAGATGGCAGAGGCAGTTCTGAGTGTGCTAGTGTGGATGAGTTACGGGAGCCTGTCCTCAAACAGTGGTGCCCAAACAAGGAAGCTAGGCGCCTCCAGATGTCCTGCTGGCCTGATGTTGTGCAGGGGATGCTGGGAATACGGCAGTTTGCCACGCGACCTCACAAGTGGGAAGAAAACATTGGATTTGAAAACAACTGATGCTCTGACCTAATTTAAACGTAATCCATTCAGTTGTCTCTCTCCCCAGATTTTCACCATTGAATTGAATGGTCACATGAAGAACTACTGTTTGGATCATAGCTTCAGAGAAGGGTCCTTGGTGTCTGAAATACTGTTGGGGTGCAACATCCAAACTGTGTCTCTACCTCAATCATATATTGTTTTTTGGCAATGATCATTTTAATGTCAGTGAACATCAGTCATTTTCTATGTAGACTGCTTAGCATGGACACACTTACACACACACACACACACACACACACACACACACACACACACACACACACACACACACACACACACACACACACACACACACACACACACACACACACACACACACACACACACACACCTCTAATACAGTACATGCCTAAATATAATTCATCATCAAATCCATGGGCAATGACAATTTTATTGTACTCGTAAAAAAAAATTTAAAAAGCCGTTAAGCACATTGTATTTTCAGCACCCGATTTCTAAAAAGGTTTAAATTGTACTCAAAAAGCATTGAGATAAATGGATTGGAGTATTCATGAGTCTGATTTTTTTTTTCTGAGTGAGGGAATTTTCCTTTGCTCTGCCTTGCCAAGAGCAGGAGGGGAAAAGCAACTCTGTTCAACTATTTGTCAACTCCCATTAGAAACATTTAATAGTAATACAATTTATGGCCCCAGTTTCCAAAGGATACTGCCAGTAAAGTTCATCACTGTGAATGCAGTAGTAAATGCTACCATTGTTTGCACATTATGAATTATTGTCAAGCTGGGCACCTAGGTTTTTGGAATTTAAAGCACTGCTGATTTTAGTGACTATTTTATGAAAACCTACAGATCCAGGGGCCAGCGAAAGAAAACTTCTCCTAGAAATGCCTCCTATAGGGGATGGCATATCTATAGGGAACACGTGTGAATGGATTCCCCTCCACCAAAATTCCTCAAATCAATTACACAACAAAACGTTATTCCTCAAAAGGAATAGGGAACTTTTAATGCTAGATCCGCTCTCCTTTCGCCAGGACGAACAATGACAGTAGCAGACAATCCACTGAAGCAGCTCTTCCAATACTGAGTTCCCATGTGGTACCGCTGCTCAACTCATTTCTGGAGGTTAAGCATCCATGTCACATATCATCTCTATCACCTTTCATTTCATAGCTAGCAAAACCTTTACATATTGCACATAGATTGAATGTTTTGTTATTTATTATTGTATTGTAGTGACTATTGTAAATATGTATTTTTCTGGCAAGCAAAGACGGAGATTGAGATATTTCAGCTGTCCTGTTCTGTTTCCCTCTCAGTTCTTTATAACAGCAACACTCACCATCTCTTTTTGGGCTACCTTTCCCATGGTTCCATTACATGAAATATATTATAAAATATGTTACTCATACCATGGACCACAGTTCAAAGTGTAAACCTTTTATTGGACTGTGTAGAATTGCCTGTAATAAGGTCATTAAAACACAGCCCAGTGGATGCTGAATCCGACAGTACGGAGGGGAGAAGGGAATCGCAGGCCAGGTGACTTATAGCCCATAGAGGAGCAGTAAAATACCAGTGATGAATTAGTATGTATTTTTCCCAATTTATTTTTTCCCCATTTTTTTTTCTCATCCTGACACAGGGAAGGACGTGCTCTGTGTTTTCTTTAGGATGTGCAATCTTCTCCTCTTCATCCATCTCAAATCCTCCTGCTGAATCCTCAAGCCATCATAGAGGATTTAGAGGCCTTCGGCGGCTGTTATGGCTCCCAGTAGTATCGCTCTCATGATACCTAGCGGCGACTCTGCAAGGTCAGGGAGGAAAATCAATTTGGCTGAAATAAATGGTACTCCGGAAAAAAGAGAGCGGGAAAAAAAAAGCAGGCAAACTTCCGCAATTCAAGTTTCATATGGGACATCAATCAATTCTCGTGCTCTCTTTACTATAATTACTGGAGAAATGTTATAAATTCTGCACCAATTTTCATGTGAATTTTGTCTTGTATGCATAAAGCGCTTCCTCTGTTGCAGGAGAGAATGAGTCACTTGTGCTCTATCGGGTCATTATCTGTCTCTCATTGAGGAGATCCAGTGAGAAAATCAAAATGTTCCTTTCTCTGTGTTAAGTGAAATGGACATACTGCAGTATATCGACACAGTTGAAAGATACCATAATATATTATCTTTAGAACATTTAAAGGTAAAAGCTCTATTCAAGTATAGTAGATAGCAGCCCTGTTATAAACTTTCAATTCTTATTTATAAAACTATAAAAGTTTATTGTTTCAGTGGAAGGCAACTGAATTACAAATGCATGTACATTATCAACTCATGTACATCATCAAGTCAAGTACATTATCAAGTCAAGTACATTATCAAGTCAAGTACATTATCAAGTCAAGTACATTGCAGTTTGGCTCAATCAGACTTCTGCAGCACAGTGGTAATGGATGCTCTTTATCACTAACCATGTGAAAAGGCTAACATAAGAACGCTTGAAGAGTTCACAAAAATGGCTTGGGGACCACATCTTAGCACTGCAAAATGGAATAAGGGATCGTCGTATACCATCAACTTCACACTCACCCACACAGTTACACATCTGCACACATGTAAATTGCATTATGTACCAGGCCCTTCCACAGAAACCTATGTAATTTATATGCCAATAAATCTATCCCCTTCCTGAAAACTAAAACTGAAGTCTTAAGGGTGGCACAAAAGAAAAGGTTTCCTTTAAAAGAAGAAACGGAACAACCCCCAGCTCTATCTTAAATCCGTCACAGCAACACCACTGAGTGCTCGGACTCTTTCTTGGGAGGGTTATGCTGTTGGGACTGAGCATTGAGTGGCGCATAGGGCTACTGTGTGTTAGTAAGTGAATGAATATGGAAGTGTCCCCAGTGAATGTGGGGTTATTTGTGACCGGGATAGGGATGTTGTTGGTGGTCAGATAGCTAACAGGTGGCAGTAGGACTGATGGATTTGTTGAGACCGTCTGAGAGAGAGAAAAAGTATTTACTCTGCAATTCATTCAATGGCTCAAGAGTCCAAGAGACTGTATAGTGACACAGTATTGTAGAGTACAACTTTACTCCACCCTTTCCATTTTTGGCGGTTTTCGGAGCTCAAATCGACTTAATCTGTTCCACATTTCTGGTTCTTAATAATAATATGTTCCTTCTGAATTTAGGCAGCATATGTCTGCTATGTGATAAAAAATGAATATGTCATTATAATGCCAAATAAGTCAAATGTCACCATATTAACGCATAAGTAATATGTCACCATAATTACATATACTGTAACTAATATGTCATGTTTGATGACATATAATAGATAAATGTCTCTATGTCACTGACTGATAACTATTATGTCAGCTTAGATGACATATACAGTGCATTCATGAAAGATTAGAGACCTCTTAACTTTTTCCACATTTTGTTAAGTTACAGCCTTATTCTACAATGGATTAAATAGATTTTCTAGACACACAACACCCCATAATTACAAGCAAAAACAGGTTCTTTTAATTTTTTGCAAATTTATACAAAATCAAAAACTTAAATATCACATTTACATAAGTATTCAGACCCTTTACTCTGTACATTGTTGAAGCACCTTTGGCAGCAATTACAGCCTTGAGTCTTCTTGGGTACTTCTTCCATTTAAGAATGATGGAAGCCATTGTGTTCTTGGGGACCTTCACTGCTGCAGAATTTTTTGGGGTACCCTTCCCCAGAGCTGTGCCTCGACACAATCCTGTCTCCTAACTCTACGGACAATTCCGTTGACCTCATGGCTTGTTTTTTTTCTCTGACATTCACTGTCAACTGTGGAACCTTATATAGATGGATGTGTGCCTTTCCAAATCATGTCCAATCAATTTAATTTACCACAAGTAGACTCCAATCAATTTGTAGAAACATCTCAAGCATTATCAATGGAAACAGGATGCACCTGAGCTCATTTTTGAGTCTCATAACAAAGGGTCTGAATACTTATGTAAATAAGGTTTTTCATTTTAAAAATTTTAAAACATTTCTATAATCCTGTTTTCTCTTTGCTATTATGGAGTATTGTGTGTAGTTTCACGAGAATTTTTTTTTTTAAATACATTTTAGAATAAGGCTGTAACTTAACAAAATATGAATACTTGGGCCTCCATGGCGTAGTGGTCTAGGGCTGTGCCACCAGAGACACTGGGTACGAGCCCAGGCTGTGTCGCTGCCGGACGCGACCGGGAGGTCCATGGGGCGACGCACAATTGGCCTAGCGTCGTCCGGGTTAGGGAGGGTTTGGCCGGTAGGGATATCCTTGTCTCATCGCGCACTAGCGACTCCTGTGGCGGGCCGGGTGCAGTGCACGCTAAACAGGTCGCCAGGTGCACAGTGTTTCCTCCGACACATTGGTGCGGCTGGCTTCTGGGTAGGATGCGCTCTGTGTTAAGAAGCAGTGCGGCTTGGTTGGGTTGTGTTTCGCATGGCTTTCCAACTTTGTCTCTCCTGAGCCCGTACGGGAGTTGTAGCGGTGAGACAAGATAGTAACTACTAACAATTTGATACCACGAAATTGGGAAGAAAAGGGGGTAAAATGTAAAAATATATATACATGAATACTTTCCGAACGCACTATATAAAACATTTTTTGTCAGCATTTGGTCAATTCTTCCGTCAGGGACCCCTAATTTGGGAACCACTGACTTTCGAAGAATGATCAACAGTGTTTGTTTCTTAACGAATCACATTTCCTCAAATTAAGTCAAAACTGCTATGGGAGCTGCTGATGAGGGTCACACCTGACAGGAAGGCCTAAGGATGTTGACACAGGAACTATGCAATGATATGGGCAGCGACCATGTAACACTTTTACAACATACAGAAGTACGCTGGTTATCAAGGGGCAAACTATTGACACTTTTTTTAAATGAGGGGATGAGCTTAAAGTTTTCTTTACTGACCATAATTTTCACTTGTCTGACCGATGCGCGATGACGAGATTCTCACATGACTGGCCTATCAGGGTGATGTTTTTTCTCTCCTGAATGATCAGAATCTAGGATTATAGGGACTCTCCTCAACTATTTTCAATATGCGGCACCAAATTGAGGCTATGATTAAGAAGGTGGAGCTCTTTTCTGTCTGCAGTAACAAGGACAACACACAGGTCTTTCCATCATTGTATGATTTTTTGTGTGCAAATGAACTCAAGCTTTATGGACCATGTCAAATGTGATATAGAAAAGCACCTGAGTGAGTTGGGTGCGCAATTACGCAGGTACTTTGCCGAAACGGACGACACAAACAACTGGATTCGTTATCCCTTTCATGCCCTGCCCCCAGTCCACTTACCGATATCTGAACAAGAAGGCCTCATTGAAATTTAAACAAGTGGTTTTGTGAAAATTGAATTGAAACAGAAGCCACTGCCAGATTTCTGGATAGGGCTGCGCTCAGAGTATCCTGCCTTGGCAAATCGAGCTGTTAAGACACTGATGCCCTTTGCAACCACGATAACATGTGAGAGTAGATTCTCGGCCCTCACTAGCATGAAAACTAAATACAGGCACAGACTGTGTGTGGGAAATGATTTAGGACTGAGACTCTCGCCAATACAACCCAACATTGCAGAGTTCTGTGCATTCTTTCAAGAATACCCTTCTCATTATGAGTTATTTACAATATTTGATGAACAAATACAGTTTTATATGTAAGATGGCTAAATAAAGAGCAAAATTATTTATTATTATTATTTGTGCCCTGGTCCTATTAGAGCTCTTTGTCACTTCCCACGAGCCGGGTTGTGACACAAACTCACACTCATTCTTATGTTTAATAAATGTATCGTATAGTGTGTGTGTGCCAGGCTTACAAAGATGGTGCAAAAAACAACATTTGAGAGTGTGCTGACCCTGGTGCTAGAGGGGGTATGCAGCTGGAGGTTGAAGGGGTACGGGACTATAAAACGTTTGGGGACCACTGCTCTAAACCAAGTCTGTTGTGACTACTTCAGAGCCAACATTGACCAAGAGGTCATTGTACCTGGCCCTTAGAGAGTAATTTGGTAAACAAAGAATGTATTTCAGCAAACATATAGCTATGTAAGTCAGGTTTGTGAGGACAGAGGTGTGCAGATTGGGAATTTTCATAACTGTTGTAGGGTTCAACCAAACAGTCAGCAATTCCTCAGGCTAGAGACAATGTCAAGGAAATAATGTTCTCTGGTTTGGCACTGTAATTATTTGGATCTAGGAGGACCTTTACTTTGGCCCAATTCCTACCCTCGAACATTTCATTAGCAAAAGGCGGGAGTCATGTACTCATGTTCTTCAAACGAGCAGTGGGGAATTCCTCAATGTAAGTAATGCTACCATCGCAGATGTTTTACAGGTGGGCCACAATGTGTGACAACAGCTCCAACTACAGTAAACTGAATCCAATGGGCCGTTTATACACATGTGTTCGTCAACGTTTTCCCTTTGGACACACTGGATCTCTCTGACATGAACATTCCAATAGACCTAGCTTCAACCCAAAGGAAACCGTTTATTATAACTTCTAAAACATATAATAATAGTACAAGGAAACCTCAGATTCCTGCCTGTGACCTTAAAGGGAATGTTGGAGGAATTTTACAGCACTGTGAAAGGTAAAGGTTCTAGTTTTCCTGCAAACGGAAGAAGAAAATACCTTGCCTGGCTTACAATGCAGTGAATTCAAGTATTTTAACAAGTGACTACTTATACGAGAGTTCAGCTGTTCCATAAGATGTCCCTCTCGGTCGGCAGAGTTGCTGCACGTGACTGTTAGAGTCCCGGGAAAGGGGAAGAGTATTGGGAGCCTTGAATAGGGTATTGAACTCTGAGGTGGGCGACTTCTCTATACGATCATTTCAGATTTAATTGCGGTGGATACGGCTGTTGAATTATGGCCTTTTCGGACGGCAGACTGACAGCATGACAGTTTCATAGGGAGAGAGAGGATGTTAAAATGGAATCCTGGCCAAAGGATCATCTGCAAGGAGTCTCTTGAAATGGCTTTGGAATCGTTACTTATAGCACCATAGTCCTGATCTCTTTCAAATCGACATACCAAACCTACTACCAATGGCTTGTGTTTGAGAGATGCTTTATACTTTTTTTGCTTTTTACATACAATGTAAAGTAGGGAGTATTGATGTATGCTATGTCGATGAGTTAAAGTTACCAGTGACAAAATAATTTTTTAAGTACCTGTTTAAGTTTTCTCAGGTGTCAGTTTCTTGTGTTATTTTTGGGATGCAGCCTTATCGTGTCTTGTTGTTAGAGCCATAACGGAGACACACTGTATGTCAAAACTAAGTGGCATAAGTATAATGTCACCTAAAGTGACAAGACTGCTAAGGTTAAAAAGTCAACATTCTGACATATTTCTAATGAGATAGGTCTGGTGGCAGGGAATGCCAACAGGTATCGTACTGCATAACCTTACCTGTGGATAAGCAGAGGTTTAGTTCAACTGTTTCTGGCATGCATTTTGGACCACTATACCATCACCTTGCACCCATGAAAAAATACAGTTGAAGTTGGAAGTTTACATACACCTTAGCCAAATACATTTAAACTCAGTTTTTCACCATTCCTGACATTTAATCCTAGTAAAAAATCCCAGTTTTAGGTCAGTTAGGATCACCACTTTATTTTAAGAATGTGAAGTGTCAGAATAATAGTAGAGAGAATGATTATTTCAGCTTTTATTTCTCTCATCACATTCCCAGTTTGGCAGAAGTTTACATACACTCAATTAGTATTTGGTAGCATTGCCTTTAAATTGTTTAACTTGTGTCAAACGTTTCATGTAGCCTTCCACAAGCTTCCCACAATACGTTGGGTGAATTTTGGCCCATTCCTTCTGACACAGCTGGTGTATCTAAGTCAGGTTTGTGATGGCCACTCCAATACCTTGACTTTGTTGTCCTAAAGCCATTTTTCCACAACTTTGGAAGTATGCTTGGGGTCATTGTCTATTTGGAAGACCCATTTGCGACCAAGCTTTAACTTCCTGACTGACGTCTTGAGAGTTTGCTTCAATATAGCCACATCATTTTACTTCCTCATGATGCCATCTATTTTGTGAAGTGCACCAGTCCCTCCTGCAGCAAAGCACCCCCACAACATGATGCTGCCACCCCCGTGCTTTACGGTTGGGATGGTGTTCTTCGGCTTGCAAGCCTCCCCTTTTTCCTCCAAACATAACAATGGTCATTATGGTCAAACAGTTCTATTTTTGTTTCATCAGACCAGAGGACATTTCTTCAAAAAGTACGATCTTCGTCCCCATGTGCAGTTGCAAACCATAGTCTGTTCTTTTTATGGCGGTTTTGGAGCAGTTGCTTATTCCTTGGTGAGGAGCCTTTCAGGTTATGTCGATATAGGACTTGTTTTACTGTGGATATAGATACTTTTGTACCTGTTTCCTCCAGCATCTTCACAAGGTCCTTTGCTGTTGTTCTGGGATTGATTTGCACTTTTCGCACCAAAGTACGTTCATCTCCAGAAGACAGAACGCGTCTCCTTCCTGAGCGGTATGACGGCTGCGTGGTCCCATGGTGTTTATACTTGTGTACAATTGCAAAGAGGCACTGAGTTTGAAGGTAGGCCTTGCAATACATCCACATGTACACCTCCAATTGACTCAAATTATGTCAATTAGCTTATCAGAAGCTTCTGATGCCATGACATCATTTTCTGGAATTTTCCAAGCTGTTTAAAGGATAGTCAATTTAGTGTATGTAAACTTCTGACCAACTAGAATTGTGATACAGTGAATTATAAGTGAAATACCCTGTCTGTAAACAATTGTTTGAAAAATGACTTGTGTCGTTGCACAAAGTAGATGTCCTAACCGACTTGCCAAAACTATAGTTTGTTAACAAGAAATTTGTGGAGTGGTTGAAAAACACATTTTAGTGACTCCAACCTAAGTGTATGTAAACTTCCGACTTCAACTGTACCTTTTGAAACCTTTGCCTCCTGCTGTGTTACTAACATTAAACCATATTTTATGGATTATTATGGCACACTTACGCCACCCATACTCCATTGTGGTTAACACTTCAATTCTGTGACATCCCCAAAGCTATTATGTTGGAAGAAAACCTTGTATCTCCAAATTTGATATTACTGATTATTGATACAATTACAGCTAAATGTATATTTTAAAATATTGTAAATAATTCTCCCCCATTGCTATGGCAAACATAAATGAGTCATAAAAAAAGCTGTATTGATGTCTAAGGTGTTCCCACCAAGTAGTGACTGAGATGAGAATGCCTAAATACAAACAAGGCATCTACAGTGCCTTCCGAAAGTATTCAGACCCCTTGACTTTTTACACATTTTGTTAGGTTACAGCCTTATTACAAAATGTATTTTCCCCATCAAACTACATGCAAAATCCCAAAATGACAAAGCAAAAACAGGTTTTTAGAAATTTTAGCAAATTTATTAAAAACTGAAATATTACATTTACATAAGTATTCAGACAGTTTTCTCAGTTGTTTGTTGGTGAATCTTCGCCCCAGTCTGAGGTCCTAAGAGCTCTGGAGCAGGTTTTCATCAAAGATCTCTCTGTACTTTGTCCCGTTCATCTTTGCCTCAATTTCAACTATTCTCCCAGTCTCTGCAGCTGAAAAACATCCCCACAGCATGATGCTGCCACCACCATGCTTCACCGTAGGGATGGTGCCAGGTTTCCTCCAGACGTGACGCTTGGAATTCAGGCCAAATAGTACAATCTTGGTTTCATCAGACCAGAGAATCTTGTTTCTCATGGTCTGAGAGTCTTTAAGTCCAAGCGGGCTGTCATGTGCCTTTTACTGAGGAGTGGCTTCCGTCTGGCCACTGTACCATAAAGGCCTGATTGGTGGAGTGCTGCAGAGATGGTTGTCCTTCTGGAAGGTTCTCCCATCTCCACAGTGGAACTCTGGAGCTCTGTCAGAGTGACCATCGGGTTCTTGGTCACCTCCCTGACCAAGACCCTACTCCCCCGATTGCTCAGTTTGGCCAAGCTCTAGGAAGAGTCTTGGTGGTTCCAAACTTCTTCCACGTAAGAATGATGGAGGCCACTGTGTTCTTGGGGACCTTCAATGCTGCAGAAATGTTTTGGTACCCTTTCCCAGATTGGTGCCTTGACACAATCCTGTCTCCGAGCTCAATGGACAATTCCTTCAACCTCGTGGCTTTGTTCTGGCATGCACTGTCAACTGTGGGACATTATATAGACAGGTGTGTGCCTTTCCAAATAATGTCCAATCAATTGAATTTACCACAGATGGACTCCAATCAAGTTGTAGAAACATCTCAAGGATGATCAATAGAAACAGGATGCACCTGAGGCCTATTTCGATTCTCATATCAAAGGGTCTGAATACTTATGCAAATAATGTATTTCTGTTTTTAATTTGAAATACATTTGCAAACATTTCTACAAACCTGTTTTTGCTTTGTCATTATGGGGTATTGTGTGTAGATTGCAGATTTTTATTTGATTTAATCAATTTTAGAATAAGGCTGTAATGTAAAAAAATGTAGAAAAAGTCAAAGGGTCTGAAAACTTTCCGAAGGCACTGTGTTTAGTATTTAGTTTGACTTTCTGTTGTATTTTCGGTTGTATTGTATATTTAAATGTTTTTTAAAAATCTGTTTCCCTTTGACTGTTTGGAGTAGGCAACAATATATAAAAACTGTACAAGTTGGGAATAATATTGAAAGCACATAAATATTTTATTAATCCCCAAGGGGAAATTGGTTAAAATGTCATTGTATCTAGGACAAGTCAGACCACATGCACAGAGCTGAATACTCTGCCACCTGTTCTTTGTCCTTATTAGATGCCAGACCAAAGGTTAAGTTTGCTCTATCTCTGTACAAACTACTGCTCTGTGTAAAGGATTAACCAAAGACTAAATGCAAAACTTGGTAACACTTTACCTTAAGTGTACATGAATTAATATGTAACTAAATAGTAATACATGTATTTATAACATAGTAGTTCAATGTAATATAGCGAACAGGAAAATGGACCGTAAACATTTTCTCAGAGACAAAAACAAACTTTTCCTATTTTTTTTTTAAAACATAAAAAAATATATCTAATTTTGTCTTTCCAAGATCTACATAGACTTTTCCGGGTTTGCGATTTCTTTACTGCTTACAGATTAGAGGGGCGTACATAATTTGTATATACACTGCCCTCCCTTTCTCTCTCTCTCTCTCTCTCTCTCTCTCTCTCTCTCTCTCTCTCTCTCTCTCCCACCGCATGCCGTGCATTCCTCCATGTTTGCTCATGCAGAGTCCTCCCCGTGGAGCCTGGGCCTGACTTTCCCAAAGCCGATATTAATATCACAGGCCATTGTGATGGAGTTATTTTCATGGAAGTCCCGGAGGAAGTCACGTGGCTATGATTAGTCCCTGAAGAGACCAGAGTCTCCATTAAGCTCGTTGTTTTAACTCACATAACCGTCAATGAAGTGGAAAAGTTGAGGAACTAGCAATCACTGTGGCTGGTTTTTTTTGAGCACCTATATTGTTAATGGGCTCAGAACCTTTTTGAGGGGAATTATTCTTAAGCGGATGCTAGCTTTCAAAATTAACACGTTTGTGCATTTTACGCTGACCTACTAACATTAAGATTGATAACAATGGGATCTGGTTGTTAACATGCTGTTTACGCCCAGAGAAAGAAGAAAAAACTCCTTAAAAAAAACATAAGGAAAAGCCCAAGGATGCACACACACTCACCGATGACACACAAGGGTGAGTCCCAATGCATCGGCCATCAGGAAGACAACTTGAGTTAAGCAGGAAAAAAGCGCCCCTGAAATACATTTACTCTGTCAGGTTACTACTTAAACACACATGACTGAAAAAACAGACATTGTCACATGCATGTTTCCTCTCATAATTCTGTAAATTCACCTCTCTTCTTGACCTTAAGGCTTCCATTATCCACTGGGCCACTTCCAAGGAAATGAGCAGTACAGAACTGGGCCAAAGAGTCAGTGGCTGAACAGTTTTCAGATGGACTATTGGTGATCTCCACCATGTCCAAAAAGGCCCACTTCACTTTATCCCGCCCTGGGGGAAACTTGGACTCGCTCCTGATTGAACTGAGATTACTCCTGATACTAAACTGAATGCTCATCCTCGAGTTTCTGGAAAAGGGTGCACCAGGAATCCAAGATAACGATTGTCTTTGTAACCAAGAGAATAAAAGATTCTGAGAAAATACCAAGAAGGATTCCCTTTTTGTGAAATTGAGAAATAAATAAGAAAGAAGGTTTCGACTTGGAGAAAATCGATCACCATCTCCTGTCAATGGAAACTATCTACCATGAAATGAATGGGTTTGCAAGTGTAGAGGATGACAAAAGTCTTCAGAGACTGTCTGTTCTTCCACTTTAGGGGTTGATGTAATGACAAGAAAACTCAGGCAGATGTATAAAATATATACTAAATATTTTTGGGGGATTACTGACAATGTATATCCATGTTTTTTTAAACTTTAACTCAGGAATGTGACATAGGTCGAAGTGAGGTTGTGAAAGAGCTCTATCGTCCATTAATACTTGAGGAAACATGAAAAAAAATAGGAACTAGTTGTCCCTGTCTGGGCTACTGGGGGAAACCTCTCTTCTCGATCTGGACTACTGGGTGAAACCTCTCTCCCCTCTCTGGACTACTGGGGGAAATCTCTCTCCCCTCTCTGAGCTACTGGGGGAAACCTCTCTCCCCTCTCTGGGCTACTGGGGAAAACGTCTCTCCCCTGTCTGGGCTACTGGGGGAAACCTCTCTCCCCTCTCTGGGCTACTGGGGGAAATCTCTCTCCCCTCTCTGGGCTACTGGGGGAAACGTCTCTCCCCTGTCTGGACTACTGGGGGAAACCTCTCTCCTCTCTCTGGGCTACTGAGGGTAACGTCTCTCTCCTCTCTGGGCTACTGGGGAAAACGTCTCTCCCCTCTCTGGGCTACTGGGGGAAACGTCTCTCCCCTGTCTGGGCTACTGGGGGAAACCTCTCTCCCCTCTCTGGGCTACTGGGGAAAACGTCTCTCCCCTCTCTGGGCTACTGGGGGAAACGTCTCTCCCCTCTCTGGACTACTGGGGGAAACCTCTCTCCCCTCTCTGGGCTACTGGGGAAAACGTCTCTCCCCTCTCTGGGCTACTGGGGGAAACGTCTCTCCCCTCTCTGGACTACTGGGGGAAACGTCTCTCCCCTGTCTGGGCTACTGGGGAAACCTCTCTCCCCTCTCTGGACTACTGGGGAAACCTCTCCCCTCTCTGGGCTACTGGGGGAAACGTCTCTCCCCTGTCTGGGCTACTGGGGGAAACGTCTCTCCCCTCTCTGGACTACTGGGGGAAACGTCTCTCCCCTGTCTGGGCTACTGGGGGAAACCTCTCTCCCCTCTCTGGACTACTGGGGGAAACGTCTCTCCCCTCTCTGGGCTACTGGGGGAAACGTCTCTCCCCTGTCTGGGCTACTGGGGGAAACCTCTCTCCCCTCTCTGGACTACTGGGGGAAACGTCTCTCCCCTCTCTGGGCTACTGGGGGAAACGTCTCTCCCCTGTCTGGGCTACTGGGGGAATCCTCTCTCCTCTCTGGACTACTGGGGAAATCTCTCCCCCTCTCTGGGCTACTGGGGGAAACGTCTCTCCCCTGTCTGGGCTACTGGGGAAAACCTCTCTCCCCTCTCTGGGCTACTGGGGGAAACGTCTCTCCCCTGTCTGGGCTACTGGGGGAAACCTCTCTCCTCTCTCTGGGCTACTGAGGGTAACGTCTCTCCCCTCTCTGGGCTACTGGGGGAAACATCTCTCCCCTGTCTGGGCTACTGGGGGAAACCTCTGTCCCTGTTGTCTATAGGTTCTCTGGGAGGTCTTCACATAGAGGAATACCCAGTGTTGTACTACTGTAACATTTTCCAATTCCAGGGACTGAATCGACTGGCAACAAATCACAGACTTGGAGGATGGTATGTTTTGACCATTACTTGCCATTGAGCCATTGAGGACAGAAAGGTTTTCACTGGACAGGTTGTTCTAATAAAATCAATGGTTGTTTTTTTGGGAAGACCAAGTTGGATATCTCTTTGTGCAAATGGAGGACTTTTCAGTCATCTGTTTTAAACATTCCATTGGCTCACATCTGCATGTCGTCCAAAACTATGTAAGTTCCCATCACTTCCCTTATTAATGTCAGCTCCATGTTGAGTGCTGCACTACACAAACACCCACACACATGTTCATAATACACGCGCAGCAAGACTCAGGCGGGCCCCATTTGACCCGCGTGTTAAACAGACACACATGTAATACACCTTCTATCCCCGCTCGTTCCTCCTGCTTTTCGACCCCCGATAGGGACCCCGGGAAAATTGAAGATCCACATGGAGCCTGTGACACCACCGGCCCTCGCCGTTTTCCCCAAACACCAGGACCAGAGGAGACCGGGGCCGAGCCGGGGTGGGGTGGGGCTGGAGGTGGGGCCGACCCTGGAACAGGTGCAGTGAGCCGGACTTATTTTTCTTTGTTTGCTCCTCAGGAAATCATAAAGCAAATATATTGAGGGAGGACGGTTTTCGGGGTGCCCTGTGAGCAAACTGAGAGGGGAAACGGATCAACGAGCGGCCACCAGGGACAGTAAATCAACAGGCTAAAAGGAGAGCTGAATGTACTGTGGAGGCCCCGGGAGCCCAGCCCAAGGCCAGGGCCTCTGTCAGTCAGGGCCTGGTGTTAATGTCAAAGCCAGCTGGGGCTGGCAGCGCGCGCCTATAAGGAAATGATTGAGCTGTCTGTGTCAATCGCCAGTGCTCCACTAGAGGCCATCGTGTCACAAGGAAGGAGCATGCAGCATTTGGGGGAAAACATTTATGTAACAGTATTTTCTCTGAAAGTTCCCTTTTTTTTAAATGTACCAGATTTCGCTGACTATTTTATTTCAAGACACCACAAAACCTTTTTGTCATTAGACCTTAATGGCATTGATATGAATAAATTACTTTTACGGTTGTTTGTAACATTGAAAAAAACTGCTGTTACTCGCTGTTATTATCTATGCGTAGTCACTTTACAAATTACCTCGACTAACCTGTACCCCCTCACATTGACTCAGTACTGGTACCCCCTGCATATAACCTTATTGTTATTTTATTGTTATTTTTTACTTTAGTTTATTTAATAAATATTTTCTTAACTCTATTTCTTGAACTGCATTGTTGGTTAAGGGTTTGTAAGTAAGCATTTCACGGTAAGGTCTACGCGTGTTGGATTTGGCGCATGTGACAAATAACATTTGATTTGATTTGGATAGCAAGACATACAGTGTACCGTCATTCAAGATATACAGTGTACATTCATTCAAGATACACAATGTACCTTCATTCAAGATACACAATGTACCTTCATTCAAATCATTCCCCAGGAAGGGAATGCTACAAGGTGCGGAGGCTGGTCCACTGGCACTCCAGAGTAATGCGACATCACTAATCAATTGGTTGTGCCTGTGCGAGCTCAAGTGAGATATCCCTGTCCCTCTGTCCAATGCCTGAGCGCACACAAATGTCTTGCCGGCTCAAAATACTGCCATATCTGCGACTGCACTTAATTTCAATCGTCGTCAATCAGTACCATATGCGGTTCCCTGCATGCCTGCCCACTCTCTCATCCCCACGAACCCCACCAGCACCACCATGCTCAGTGCCACACACATTCTCCTGCCCGGAGTTCCTTTTTTTCTTCTTTTCCTAGTTTACAAATTAGCACAGCTGACATTTACTGCTACTTCAAAAGGGGGCCAGCTTGGCCAGTAGAAGTGGAACCCACTTGATTACACACTGCAAGTCCTGTGAATGGACCATTATCATGGGCTGTAGTAGACACAAGCTGGTCTGGCCCAATGTTTCTGATTGAGCATTTCAACACATCATATAGGGAAACAGCTGTAGTACAAATTATCCCTTTCGCTGTGACGTTGACGAATGTGCTGCTAGGGTTGCTTAAAAGCCCTGTAGAGTTTCCAGAGCCCACACATCGCCTCTTCACCCCCGCATTCTCCATTCCACTAGCACCTCCTTCCCCATTCCTACACTTGTTATTCCAGATAATGATCTTACAAAGATTTGAAATATTGAAAGATTTCGGTTATGTTTTCAAACCAAGGACTAGACTAGCCTACCTGGTTAAATTAAAATAAAATTAAAAAAGTGCAAACTGACACGTGGAAAGTGATATCAATTTGAGCGTGACATGACAACGGGTCATTGTCTTTAGTCATGTGGCTTACCGTGTTAAATGGAGAATTACAATGTGAGAGTGTGTACAATAATACATACAAAGTATGGCATGTTGCCAGTCGGGAATGTCACCTCAGTCATTTGAAAAGTCAGTTACAATCCACACAGTGTGGTCAGAGGGAAAGTTGTGACTTTCACAGTGTCAGTTGTTTAGACTTGGAACACCTCACTTACTGTTAAGGTGTTGCAAATGAAAACCAAGATGAGCGTTTCCAGAGAGAACTGAAACTGTTTGGGGGTGCAACCTCTGGGGGTAGGCAGCTGGATATAAATATATGTTCTGAGGTTCAAGTAACAGGACAATAAAAGCTACTTCTCCAATTTGATCTATGCTTCAAGTGGAAAAAAAACTCTACACAAAAAAACATGCCACCAAAGATACCATCATATCATTCTCTGAAATCATTGCAGTGTCATGATACATTCAAAGTTATGCATCTTTTTTTAAGACATATCTCATGAAAAATGTCAAAATGTTGACATTTAATCATTGTAGTTATATAGTGACATATAACTAATACTGTACGTCAGTATACGTGACATATAACTGCAAATGTATATGCCACTATTTTTACATATTCTAATGAGACCATGTTGTTATTCTAGCTCCCTCAAACTCAACTCTGGACCTTGAAGCCAGTTGCACTGCTTGTTTTAATTGTTCCCCTCTAATCAGGGACTGATTTAGACCTGGCACACCAGGTGGGTGCAATTAATGATCAGGTATAACAGAAAACCAGCAGGCTCTGGACATCATAGGGTTAGAGCTGAATACCCCTGTAAATCTAGCTATTTGGTGAGGTTTTATCTTGTTGTGGAGAACATACACACTGTCCCTTTGCTCAAAGTAAAAGTCAGCGAAACCACAGTGACTTTTCCAGTTTTATTCAGAAAACTATATTAATACCACAGCAGCATCTTTACTTCCCTATTCTGATAATGACACATTGTCACTACTTCCTGTTCTGTTGTCATGGTGCTCAGTATTACACTTTAGTCTAATCAATACAAAGACAATAATAATTTACTGATAAACACAAAGATAAACATACACATAGTGGGCTTACCTGACCACAAAAGTCCTTATACGTCACACAATAGTCTCAAAAATAAAGTTGATAAAATAATGCCCCACCCCAAGGGTTGATTTCTTTAAATGCAACTTATGTTTGATGAATTGCAAGATGTTAGCTGAATCTTGATCTGTAAATTCAGCAGCTAAGATTCGTGTTGCCTGCTCCAACTCAGGTCTGCTGACCTAAAATGAGAACATCTTAATAAGTAAGGAGACCACATGGAATAACGTTTTTAAACTCACAGAAGCTGGGGGATTTTGATGTTGTAGATTTAGCCTGACCAGGCCTCTGAAGTATAGCCAACCTAGTCTGCTCCAGTCTTTTGATGTGAAACACCCATACTCACATAGGCAAATGAAGGGCGAGGCTCAATGTTATTCTCTAGCCCTTTAACTATGAAGTGGTGAAGGCAAGTTAAATATCTACCCTTAAATTTGACTCAGTAGTATTGGCTGAACATTGGCAGGGTGTACCTTTGTCCTGAATGCCTAGCCCTTTGAGCCGTAGAAATCCTGATGCTCCAAACCAACCGCACCACTTGGGATTACTATTAATAAGGTTGCACATATGTTCATGGGCCATATACCCTGGCCTTCATTCTCCTCTTACTGTTTTTATATATATATATATTTTTGACATGACAGTAAGAGGGGTCACCTCTGGTTGTTGTTTTAGAATCCGACCTCTGGAAAGTATAAAACTGTCTATGTCTTTGTACAAATATAAGGCTCGGGGTATGAACAACTCAGCACATTTTCTGGGTTAGCAACCAAAAGAGGCAGCTATGCAGCATTGTTACTGTGTCACAATGGCCACGATTACTGTGACAAGGCAGATGGCGCCTGGGATGTGTCAAATTTCTTAACACTGGGGTTGACAAACTGTTTGGGGGTAGATTATATACTTTTTCAAAGAAACCAAGGTCTTGGAACAATTCGGGCAGACTCTGAACCGCATATTTCATCCAAATTTCTGCCAAGAGGGTAACACAATCTCACATCCCACTGGCAGAATTAACGTTTATGAGTGTTTTGTTAAAGGGCTCTAGCTACCTCAGACCTGAGCTTTTTAAAATTATGCTTGGGCTACCAGTGCCTCTAAAAGGATTTCAAAGTATTAAAGAAAACATTATTTTCTACTGCCCATACTGAGAATAAGAGCAATTTTCCCTCAACAAGTCATTTAATTTATGAGAATGAAGGAAAAGCCCTTGCTTCTAAACGTTTAGTTCATCAAACACAATGTAGCTTCTTCACTATTTTTTGCACAATAGTACAGTAGTGATTTGCACAGAGAGAGAAATTGGAAGTAAAACAATGAGATTATAAACACGGCATCCATATTAGTGTCTTTATTTCCGTTTCCACTGACTTTATGAGAGTAAAAGGATGGGTGTTTTTGAGATTTGGGGGATTAAGTGTAATAGGTTTGATGTAACCTTTGGCATGCTGTTCTGCTGGTTTGGACAAAAATAATATAATCCACCCCATCCTTTCGTATTTATTTTAAAAAGCAGATTTTTTAAATACAGTGTGAAATATCAAGACAGAGAACCCACCCATATACACATACACATGTGGGTTTTGAGATGTGCCTACTGTACATGATAGGTCCGGTCTATATTTCCTCTGAACTCTAACATACTATGAAGTGATTTCATTTTCTCATTGTGCCAATCTGGTTGGGGAGTTTATACCCCTTTCACACTATCGTTCTGACTCTGACACCGTAAAGTGATGGCTCAGACATTTTATTTTCACATTGTCCTTTTCAGCATGGTTCCAGCCACTACAGTGGATGCATAACCAGGCCAGAACAGTACAGCTTGGTTTGGCTCAGCCCAGGTCGGCTCAGTAGTGTGAAAATACTTTTTTTTGGTGTCTCCTGACCCCACTACAACAGCAGGTACTTGCCCTAGCCTTGCTGCTAGGGGTTAAAGCCAGAGAAAGCCCTCCACTCAGGGAGATGAAATGTTGCGTGGACGTGAATGAATATGTGTATACTGCTACACCCAGAGAGAGGATATGGGAGCCCTTTATCACCTTCCCGAGCTGTTGAAGAAAAATAATGCCCCCTCTGTTATCCTCATCACCGACACAGCGAGCAACGTCTGAGGGGATATCCTGCTGGGGAACCGAACACATTTATCCTGCTCCGTGGTGGTTTTGGTGACACAAGATTTACAAAATGTTCCACCCGCCTCCACTTACCTCTACAATATTCCAAATATAGAGTAATGGGCCTTAGTTCCTCTGTTATTTCAGAAAACGGGATTGTCCGAACGATGCCAACTTCAGTGAAATGAAAACCTCAGGACCAATAGCGGTGGGGCGTCCTCATCACCCTCGGCAACCAGGACTTTGGGATAACTGACACATATCAATCTCATGGAGAGGGGTTAGGATTCTTCATGAATGGTTTGGAAATGATTTCACTTCAGGATGGTTTATGTTAGTAAGGCCGGATAACATTGCTTGAGTTGTTTTTTTCTATGCACTTAAGGTATTTCCAAGCATAGTCTTGTGTTATAGAATATTAAAAAATGAAATAACAAAAAAATGTGTGAAATTACGAATAAAGATGTTGAACATGCAGTAGTTGAACTGCAATAGCAGATCATGATTTTCACTGTATTCACAGGGTTGCAAAAAAGAGGGTGGAGATTACTCAGCGTCCAATTCATGACTTAAGCAAAGGTTTCAAACCACAGTGAAACAATTCTGTGGGCTGGGTAAGGAGGAACCACTATGTAGTTCAAGTCATTCAAAACATCCACTCACCATAATGCACTGTGTGGTTTTGGATTTCTGGAAAACTTAAATACTTAAAACAATCAGAGCAAAAAAACAAGTCTCCCTCTATGTCAATAAACACTTTCACTGACCAAAATAAATGTTACGTCTATTTTTTATGCATTTCTGAAATGTCTTTAGGGTCAAAAGGCTGCATGCTGTTTGTATTTGTATGAGCAAACATCATAATCCGATCATCCCTTTGTCTGACCCAAACCACGCTTGTGGTCTGGGCCCCTGTCATGCGGACGAAGGCAGTGACATTAACATTGGAAACTAAAGGAAGTTTGGGTAAGGGCCACCCAGGCTGTCCAGGGGTCTGGAGAACCAGGGAAAGTGTATCTTGGACAAGTCGCTGGGCTACTCTTGCATTTCCTATTATTCATTTTACGCACTGCTCCGTAAATCATACCTGTGGTTTAGAATGGTCTGGAGGGTCTCTCTCTCTCTGCTCTCTTTCTCTCTCACTCTCTTTCTCCTTCTCTCCCTCTCATCCTTCTTTTTCTCTCTCTCTCTCTCTCGCTCTCTCTCTCTCTCTCTCTCTATATATCTCTCTCTCTCCTCTCTCTCTCTCTCTATCTCTCTCGCTCTCTCTCTCCTTCTCTCCCTCTCATCCTTCCTTTTTCTCTCTCTCTCTCTCTCTCTCTATCTCTCTCGCTCTCTCTCTCCTTCTCTCCCTCTCATCCTTCCTTTTTCTCTCTCTCTCTCTCTCTCTCTCTCTCTCTCTCTCTCTCTCTCTCTCTCTCTCTCTCTCTCTTTTCCCCATCTTGAAAATCTCAACCCTTGGTACGTAGATAGAAAGTTTGTGAAGTTCAGGTCTGTTTCATGGATGTAGTCATAGTGTAAAGTTAAAGGAGTCTGGACAAGTTTTTTTTATTTGTTATGTTTAACTTCTGGCATAGTCTTGTTTCTGGCACATTTGTGTTATTGCAGTGTCAGAGCTACTTTAGTAAAGAAACTGTGGTGAATACTGGCTACTAGTTTCACCCTCTGCCCTACAGCTTAAGCAGAAGCATAAATGGGCCTGCTTTCTCAATAACATGCACACAGAGAGGTCAGTGTGGGGGGTCACTGAAAAGAGAGAGAAATTCATTCTGATGCTCAACTTGTAGACAGCTTACTGATGAAGATATAAGTATTTTGTATCTAAAGTTCAGACAGTATAGACAATCCAGTCATTATAGTAACATCACTATCATGTCAGCATCCTGTGACATATAACTAATATGTCAGCTTGACAGACACATTGCACCTTTTTTTCTAAGAGTGTGGTTATCCCCATAGGATAATATTTTGGAGAACCCTGTTTGGTTCCAGGTAGAACCCTTCTCAAAGAGGGTATCGAACCCAAAAAGGGTCTACCTCGAACCATAAAAGGGTTATCCTATGGGGACTGGCGAAGAACCCTTTTAGAAACCTTTTTTCTACGAGTGTACAATGGTTCAATGTCACTAATATGTTAAGAATGTTTTATATGCTTCAGAACTCTAATGGGCTTTCGAAGAGCATGACAACATGCCCCTCATTGGGAAGTACTGTACCCATTGTGGGAAGAGCATGACAACATGCCTCTCATTGGGAAGTACTGTGCCCATTGTGGGAAGAGCATGACAATATGCCTCTCATTGGGAAGTACTGTACCCATTGTGGGAAGAGCATGACAACATGCCTCTCATTGGGAAGTACTGTACCCATTGTGGGAAGAGCATGACAACATGCCTCTCATTGGGAAGTACAGTACCCATTGTGGGAAGAGCATGACAAAACTCATATTTCTCCCGAAGCAACATGCCTCTCATTGGGAAGTACTGTACCCATTGTGGGAAGAGCATGACAAAACTCATATTTCTCCCGAAGCAACATGCCTCTCATTGGGAAGTACTGTACCCATTGTGGGAAGAGCATGACAAAACTCATATTTCTCCCGAAGCAACATGCCCCTCATTGGGAAGTACTGTACCCATTGTGGGAAGAGAATGACAAAACTCATATTTCTCCCGAAGCAACATGCCTCTCATTGGGAAGTACTGTACCCATTGTGGGAAGAGCATGACAAAACTCATATTTCTCCCGAAGCAACATGCCCCTCATTGGGAAGTACTGTACCCATTGTGGGCAACCCCAGTCTCTGGTCTCAAAATACAGCATATACTTTTCATACAGACAACATCAAACAGTGGCCGGGCCCACAAAATGACTAATCTCTTATCCTACCCCGGATTTAAATGGATCCGTTTTTTTATTTAATGGACTTGCCAAACCATTCCCCATTTATAGAAGTATTTTAAGCAGAACCCTCAGAGGGACTATCAGGTACATCTTTTGTTTAATACAGTAACTCCATTCATTCCTTTTTGTTATTCTTGGTGCTTTAATCCCATTTGCAAAAATTAGATTTGGATCTCCTTAGCGATTCCAATCGGTCAACACTGTATAAGAAAACTGTCTGTGAAACCTCAAGTGATCGCTAAAGCCATTTATCTAATTGTTTTTTTGGCATGCTCCAAGAAGAAATTGTGACTGCTATTAATAAAAAATGGATAGTTTACTTTGACATCCCTTGAATATGTTATGGTAAAAGAATGTGAGGCACACAAATCAGCTGGTGGTAGATTTTACCTGGTAAATTTTTGTTACATTTAAATTTCGGGCAAAGGTTAGAAAATACCATTGTTGTTATTTGATTATCAAAATCTCAAGTTATTATATCTAGTTATTTAGATCATTGTAAAATGTACTTCCTTCTCAGAAATACTTCAAATAGATTTTGCTCTATACTCAATTTAGCTCCACCAAATGATTTAATCATTATGATTATTTTAACACTTAAAAGTGTTAAATACTGTGTAAGTGTCTATCCTAATCCTAATGTTAGGATTAAGTAGACTTAATTTCTAGTTTCCCTAGTAGATTTACAGCACATTTCAGATAATATATACTCAGCAAAAAAAGAAATGTCCCTTTTTCAGGGCCCTGTCTTTCAAAGATCATTCGTAAAAATCCAAATAACTTCACAGCTCTTCATTGTAAAGAGTTCAAACACTGTTTCCCATGCTTGTTCAATGAACCATAAACAATTAATGAACATACACCTGACGCTAACAGTAGGCAATTAAGATCACAGTTATGAAAACTTAGGACACTAAAGAGGCCTTTCTACTGACTCTGAAGAACACAAAAAGAAAGATGCCAAGGGTCACTGCTCATCTGCGTGAACGTCCCTGAAGCATGCTGCAAGGAGACATGAAGACTGTAGATGTGGCAAGGCAATAAATTGCAATGTCCGTACTGTGAGACGCCTAAGACAGCATTACAGGGAGACAAGACGGACAGCTGATTGTTCTCGCAGTGGCAGACCACGTGTAACAACACCTGCATAGGATAGGTACATCTGAACATCACACCTGCAGGACAGGTAGAGGATGGCAACAACAACTGCTCGAGTTACACCACGAATGCACAATCCCTCCATCAGTGCTCTGACTGTCCGCTATAGGCTGAAAGAGGCCGTACTGAGGGCTTGTAGGCCTGTTGTAAGGCAGGTCCTCACCAGACATCACCAGCAACAACGTCGCCTATGGGCACGTTCCTGCAGGCTCATCCTGACATGACCCTCCAGCATGACAATGCCACCAGCCATACTGCTCGTTCTGTGCGTGATTTCCTGCAAGACAGGAATGTCAGTGTTCTGCCATGGCCAGCGAAGAGCCCGGATCTCAATCCCATTGAGCACGTCTGGGACCTGTTGGATCGGAGGGTGAGGGCTAGGGCCATTCCCCCAAAAAATGTCTGGGAACTTGCAGGTGCCTTGGTGGAAGAGTGGGACAACATCTCACAGCAAGAACTGGCAAATCTGGTGCAGTCCATGAGGAGGAGATGCACTGCAGTACTTAATGCAGCTGGTGGCCACACCAGATACTGACTGTTACTTTTGATTTTGACCCCCCCTTTGTTCAGGGACACATTATTCAATTTCTGTTAGTCACATGTCTGTGGAACTCGTTCAGTTTATGTCTCAGTTGTTGAATCTTATGTTCATACAAATATTTACACATGTTAAGTTTACTGAAAATAAACACAGTTGACGGTGAGAGGACATACATTTTTTGGCTGAGTT
This sequence comes from Oncorhynchus nerka, assembly GCF_034236695.1. Classification (NCBI taxonomy): domain Eukaryota; kingdom Metazoa; phylum Chordata; class Actinopteri; order Salmoniformes; family Salmonidae; genus Oncorhynchus; species Oncorhynchus nerka. The sequence goes on along the minus strand of NC_088419.1, from coordinate 17,275,936 downwards.
TATGTATAGTTACTACTGTGTCGTTACATTTTCTGGATGGATAGATCATGAAACTAATAAAGATTACTTGGAATGTGCCTTTAAGCTCTCCAGCAAGTCTCTGTGTGAATGTGTTTAGATTCGATGTCAACTAAAAGCATTAGTTACTATGTAAACACAAAGGAACAGGCCTTAACCAGACACAAAAGAACAAGCAACAATCAAACAAGTCACCCAAAGATGAGTCTAGTTGTATCACGAATAAAATCAGCTTTTATTTTTTTTATTTTTTTTTTACTATTGCAAGAAATCCTAAAATACTGGTAAGAGGTTAGAGTGGCTGGGTGGGGAGGTCGACGCACAAGTCATTCTGTAAAAACACTGGGCAGACAGTTCAAGGAATGTCCAAACAAAGCCAGTGGACATCTATCATATCAAAACCGTTTTACGTTTTATTTGGGTCTCTGGTATCTCTCATCCCTCTTGGAACATGACAGTAATTACAGCCATCAAGGTGTTTCGGCCGGAGCCATCGGCCAAGAGCGCCGAGACTGCTTCTCCTCAGTGCCTTTCGGCAGTGGACGCTTGACATCATCTCCCGTTTATTTTAAAAGGGCCTGAAGTATGTAATGGAGGTCTAATTGCAGACAAGTCAGATTTATACCGAGAGCTGTCGCCCCAGCCTAATCCATGCATCAACTTAACTGTTACTTGGTGAATAATCTTATAAACAAGATAAAGTATAACCCATACCAGAGAGAGAGGAGGGAACTTTCTATGCGGAATGCATCGTGAGTTGGCGGCTGGCGCTACTTATTCATCGCTAGAGGCTAAAAAGAGTGAGTCCTCCTCGCAAATTGTATCTGAGATGATGCCACTGATATTGAGGGAGTGGATTGAATTGGGGTGATAAATGTTGACATGTTTGTACAGGACCTAGTCCATAAAACAATCAGCGATGACACAGAAAGTGTCAATTCTATCTGAATAAAAACGTTAAACTTAAACCACTGACTAACAACTTTTACTCTTTGCATTTGTAACACTGACTAAACACTTAAACACTTCCCATCTATAACACTGACTTAGTCCTTTCAAGTTCTTGCAAATAGTTGTGGTCGAGGTGCTTTCACTACCAAGACTGATTACGAACATCCATGGCCTGTTTCTTTGCTATGCTCACACTCAGTCTGTCAACAGAGGCAGAAATGATGGGTTAGTCTTCCTGCAATTTCACTAAAATAGAGTTTATTGACTTAACTGGTCCGCACATTGGCAATAAGGCCGTCATTGTAAATAAGTCTTTGTTCTTAACTGACTTGCCTAGTTAAATAAAGGTTAAATAAATAAATAAAATAAAATGAGAGACGGTTGAACATGGAAGATGACTTGTAAAACTCTGAGAGTTGATTTACTTTTCTAGATGAGGAGACTACAAACTACACACTATACGTGCTTGTTTTGCCACTTAAACTGAAATTAGGCTAACTATTCTAATTTTAGCAACCAGGAAATGGCGGAGCGATTTCTGCATAGCGCAGCTGTAAAGCAAGCAGCCAAACGCTTGGCAAGGCCTTTGAATGAATACCGAAGCAGTCGTCTTGCTTCTATGTTCCATTGACCAATGAGACGTATCCAAATGTCATGCATGTGAGGGATGTTGGCACCTTTCTCCTCTTACATATGAAATACTCAACAGAATATGGCATATATCATTTGAATTGCTATAAAAATGATGGTGTAAAAGACGGCCTGATTGATCTGCAGCAGTCATTATGTGTTCTTCCATTAGGTTTCTCTGTACTCATTTCTATGATGTCATCCTTTTCCACATTATAAACGTGTTCCGAGTGATTTAACAATTAACCACCACATATTAATTCAAAGGGATATGGTACTGCTAAATCATGTAAAAAAAGACTCCAATAAAACTGGGTTCCTGAATGGAAACATGGCCCCTCTGGGAGAGCAATGTGCATAACATCAACAATCTGCTAATGAAATGTGAAATGAAGAAAGTGACCTTTATTGGCCTCGCTGCTGTACCCCTACTCCCATTCATCAGCTGCTTCAGACGCCACTAAAAGCAGGCTTTACAGCCAGCTGACGCGCTCGCCCTAAAATATGTTCTAGAGGATACACAGAACGTGTCGATGAGGTGGTATTTCTCAGGCCCCCTTGTCTGTCCGTTGCGCAGGATGTGGAGTCAGGGAGAGGGAGGGCGAGAGGGAGAGAGAGAGTGGGGAGGAGTGTGGAGCTCTAAAGCATGGTTTTGACCTCATTGAGCTGGAACTCACAGTGAGAGCCTCATTAATTCCATTTGGACATAAATTGGTTAAAAATCGGAACGCGTGGAAGTCTTCCAGACATACACAAAGAGTTATGAAATCTCAAGCCCTCCCCCACCCCTCATCCCCCCCTCTCTTTCTCTTGCCCCTACTTCCCTCCCTCTCTGTCTCCCTCTCTCTCTGTCTCCCTCCCTCTCTGTCTCCCTCCCTCTCTGTCTCCCTCTCTCTCTGTCTCCCTCTCTCTCTTTCTCTTGCCCCTACATCCCTCCCTCTCTGTCTCCCTCCCTCTCTGTCTCCCTCCCTCTCTGTCTCTTGCCCCTACTTCCCTCCCTCTCTGTCTCCCTCCCTCTCTGTCTCCCTCCCTCTCTGTCTCTTGCCCCTACTTCCCTCCCTCTCTGTCTCCCTCCCTCTCTGTCTCCCTCCCTCTCTGTCTCCCTCCCTCTCGGTCTCTTGGCCCTACTTCCCTCCCTCTCTGTCTCCCTCTCTCTCTGTCTCCCTCCCTCTCTGTCTCCCTCTCTCTCTCTGTCTCCCTCCCTCTCTGTCTCCCTCCCTCTCTGTCTCCCTCTCTCTCCCCTCCCTCTCTGTCTCCCTCCCTCTCTGTCTCCCTCCCTCTCTGTCTCCCTCCTTCTCTGTCTCTTGCCCCTACTTCCCTCCCTCTCTGTCTCCCTCTCTCTCTGTCTCCCTCCCTCTCTGTCTCCCTCTCTCTCTTTATCCCGTCCCCATTCCAAACGAAAAGCATTTCTAAATCGCTCCACGTAAATCATCCAGACTTTTCGGAGGAGTTCTCTAATGCCGATCTGCGGGGAGGCGGCCGTAGGAACGTTTGGTGCTTATTAGTCTGCAAATATGGTGTTTTTTTATGCGATTATCAACTGCGAATGATTTTTCACTCCCATCCATTTTCGAAGCCTGGGCTTGTCTTTTGTTTGGGAAAGGAGGTGAAGGAACTGCAGAGCCGAGTGGGAAGCCCAATAAATTACACCAATGCACACATTTAAAGCGGCTCATATTCCTGCTGGCCTGTTATCAAGACTACTCCAGCGAGAATGTAAACTACCTCTCTCTCTCCCCCCTCCCAGGCCCAATATTTAATGTTATCTTCTTCTTAAAACATCTCTGTTTATGTAATAACAAATAAAGGCAGATTATTTAAACTTTTTCTCACTATTTCACCGGACCCAGGCAAATAGTTGTCTAATGGTGCTGTTGGTCTCATTAATTCAAAGAGATACACCACTGGGTAAAATAAACATGAGAAAGTCTGGGGTGGTGGAGTGAGTCACACCTCCAGTTTACAGGGACAGAGATTGTTTCTCTTAAAGAAACATGGGGCCCACACAAGGAAAGATCTGGAAAGGAAAACAAACATAATCCTGACTGACGATAAAGCTAGAGACTAGTCCGTTTCACACCAAGTTTATTTGGAAACACTCTGACTAGGTCGGAGTGGAGCTAATGAGACAGCAGCCTGTCCAGGGTGGATTCATCACTGCTATATCGGGGTTATCAGGCTCTGCCGTGCTCCAGTACTTTTAATCAGGCTCACCGCTGGCCACTCCCTATCACCAGGAGCCTTCACCATCCATCAGGCCCCACAGACAGGCCCAGGGAGCGCGGCTTTGGAGTGCATTAGTAAATTATGGCCCGGTGGCTTAGCCGCTGTGTCCGTCATGTCTTCGACACACTCACGTGCACGCACGTACACACACCCACAAAGGCACGCACACACACACACACTTATCTCCTGGGCACTGCTCTGTCACACTCTTTATGTGTGTGTCTGGACTGTCTGTCTTCTGATTCATTTAAGTTTTAAGGTGATTTAGTGTTGCTGGTGTTAAAGCAACATCACTCACACTAAATGACAGAGTCTGGGTTCTTTCCCCCCTCTTGCAGGAATAAAGCCCTTCCACTGGTTGAATCAACGTTGTTTCCACTTTATTTTAACCCCAAAATCTGTGACGAAGTTGAATCAATGTGGAAAAGGTATTGGATTTGCAAAAGCCATCAATGTAAGAATATTTCGGGGGTTTTTCTCCATCAAACTTTTAACCTAAATTACCTTTTTTGTTGATTTCACATTCAATTCACGTTAGTTGAAAATTAAACCAAATGTAAAGCAAAACTAGACTTTGAACTAATGTCTGTGCCCAGTGGATATTTCGTCTTTTCATGATGACATGAAAATGAAGAAAAGTGTGTCTGGGGAGAAATGGTGCTCCAGTTACAGCACATATATATTTTAAAGGATCGAGTTTGACTACTTTGAGAATAATACCAGACTTATTGCTATTTATGTGAAGTATAGGGTATTTTATGTTTTTGTAATCTCCTCATCTAAAGAAGTAAATCAACTCTCAGAGCTTGACAAGGCATCTTCCATGTTCAACCATCTCTCATTGCCTATGTAAATCAACTCTCAGAGCTTGACAAGGCATCTTCTATGTTCAACTGTCTCTCATTGCCTATGTAAATCAACTCTCAGAGCTTGACAAGGCATCTTCCATGTTCAACTGTCTCTCATTGCCTATGTAAATCAACTCTCAGAGCTTGACAAGGCATCTTCTATGTTCAACTGTCTCTCATTGCCTATGTAAATCAACTCTCAGAGCTTGACAAGGCATCTTCCATGTTCAACTGTCTCTCATTGCCTATGTAAATCAACTCTCAGAGCTTGACAAGGCATCTTCTATGTTCAACTGTCTCTCATTGCCTATGTAAATCAACTCTCAGAGCTTGACAAGGCATCTTCCATGTTCAACTGTCTCTCATTGCCTATGTAAATCAACTCTCAGAGCTTGACAAGGCATCTTCCATGTTCAACTGTCTCTCATTGCCAATGTGCGGACCAGTTATGTAAACAATCTCTATTTTAGTGAAATTGCAGGAAGACTAACCCATCATTTCTGCCTCTGTTGACAGACTGAGTGTGAGCATAGCAAAGAAACAGGCCATGGATGTTGGTAATCAGTCTTGGTAGTGAAAGCACCTCGACCACAACTATTTTCAAGAACTTGAAAGGATTGATTGGAAGTGTTTAAGTGTTTAGTCAGATGCAAAGTGTAAAAGTTATTACTCAGTGTTTTAAGTGTAAAGTTTTTCTCATTGTTAAAGGTGCACTATACAGAAATTGCTCCACCCATTCATGTTTGCTAAAACGTTAATAGTTTGCCTGATTATAGTTTATGTGACAAAACAAGAATCAATGTACCATCTAAACCACTGTGAAATATATTTTCAATAACCAAAAATATTGTATTTTCAGCTGTTTGAATCTGGTGTACAAAATCAAAAGTAAAAGACACAAAAACAAAACTTAAGAACAGGAAGCATGGAAATAGCGCATATATGTAACGGCTTTCTACTGGTGAAGGAGAGTCGGACCAAACTGCAGCGTGTAGATTTCGATCCATGTTTAATAAAACAACTTAACACGAATCAACACACAAACTCAACAAAACAATAAACGAAACGAAAACCGAAAACAGCCTATACATGTGTCTACAAACCTCTAACAAGGACATCAAGACACACAGGACAATCACCCACAATACAACCAAAGAATATGGCTGCCTAAATATGGTTCCCAATCAGAGACAACGGTAAACACCTGCCTCTGATTGAGAACCACTTCAGACAGCCATAGACTCTCCCAGAACACCCCACTAAGCTACAATCCCACTAAGCTACACACCACATACAAAAACCCATGTCACACCCTGGCCTGACCAAAACATAAAGAAAAACACAAAATACTTCGACCAGGGCGTGACAATATAGAACAGATATGCTGCTTCAATGAGAATAACAGATCTATAACGAACATTTCTATATACATTTGGTCAGGTCGCCCAAAAAGTTACATATTGCGGCTTTAAAGATGTAATGTAACAAATGCTTAGTCAGTGTTCTAAGTAGAATGTTTAGTCAGTGTTATAGATAGATAGTGCTAAAATGTTTAGTCAGTGTTATAGATCGTGTTAAAATGTTTAGTCAGTGTTATAAGTAGAATGTTTAGTCAGTGTTATAGATGGATAGTGTTAAAATGTTTAGTCAGTGTTATAGATAGATAGTGTTAAAATGTTTAGTCAGTGTTATAGATAGATAGTGTTAAAATGTTTAGTCAGTGTTATAGATAGTGTTAAAATGTTTAGTCAGTGTTATAAGTAGAATGTTTAGTCAGTGTTATAGATGGATAGTGTTAAAATGTTTAGTCAGTGTTATAGATAGATAGTGTTAAAATGTTTAGTCAGTGTTATAGATAGTGTTAAAATGTTTAGTCAGTGTTATAAGTAGAATGTAATGTTTAGTCAGTGTTATAGATGGATAGTGTTAAAATGTTTAGTCAGTGTTATAAGTGGATAGTGTTAAAGTGGAATTAATCAGATCATGATTTGTGGGCTATGCACCATTTAAAGGCAATATTTCCTTGTTTGCAGAGACCGTAAACGGTGTATGTCGGCTCAACCGGAAATTCCTTTTAAACAAAGCGCCATTTGACGGAATCCTGGCCAAAATGTTTAGTCAGTGATTTAGGTCTAAAGAGTTACAATAGTTTGTCAGTGGGTATGTTTGCATGCTCACAAGAATACTATTATTGCACACAATACTACGATTATTGTGAATAATCAGGATAATATAATAGTTTGATAAAAATGTTTACATGCTGTCAGCGATGACCTGTCATTCAACGTAGTTTGAGCACCACCTGTTTAGCAGAAAAATATATATACACACCCAGTTTGGACACACCTACTCATTCCAGGGTTTTTCTTTATTTTTACTATTTTCTACATCGTAGACATCAGACATTAGAACGATGAAATAACATACACTACCTTTCAAAAGTTTGGGGTAACTTAGAACTGTCCTCATTTTGAAAGAAAAGCAATTTTTTTGTCCATTGAAATAACATCAAATTGACCAGAAATACAGTGTAGACATTGTTAATGTTGTAAATGACTATTGTAGCTGGAAACGGCTGATTTTTTACGGAATATCTACATAGGCGTACAGAGGCCCATAATCAGCAACCATCACTCCTGTGTTCTAATGGCACGTTGTGTTAGCTAATCCAAGTTTATAATTTAAATGGCTAATTGATCATTAGAAAACCCTTTTGCAATTATGTTAGCATAGCTGAAAACTGTTATCCTGATTAAAGAAGCTATAATTACTGGCCTTCTTTAGACTAGTTGAGTATCTGGAGCATCAGCATTTGTGGGTTCGATTACAGGCTCAAAATGACCAGAAACAAAGCACTTTCTTCTGAAACTCATCAGTCTATTCTTGTTCTGAGAAATAAAGGCTATTCCATGCGAGAACTTGCCAAGAAACTGAAAATCTCGTACAACGCTGTGTACTTCTAGGCAGAGTTCCTCTGTCCAGTATCTGTGTTTTTTTGCCCATTTTAATCTTCTCTTTTTATTGGCCAGTCTGAGATGTGGCTTTTTCTTTGCAACTCTGCCTAGGAGGCTAGCATCCTGGAGTCGCCTCTTCACTCTTGCCGTTTAGACCGGTGTTTTGCGGGTATGATTTAATGAAGCTGCCTGTCTCTTTTCCAAGCTTAAAAGGACATTCACATGCAACACCATGGGCCAGAAAATATTGAATACATTGGCCATGCTGTCAATCCAGCATGACTTCTGCCGCTTTCAAAACAACTGGAAACTCATAACTGGGAAATCTCTGACTTCAGTGAGTTCGTGACAACTGGGAACTCTAAAAAAAATGAGCTCCGATTGAGAAAATACATTTTATACCGGACATCCAACTCTGAATTCCAAGTCGGGAACTCTGGCCTCTTTCTAGAGCTCCGACCTAAAGATCACTGATATAATGATTCAACCTTGTGTTTTTTTCAGAGTTCCCTGTTGTCTTGAAAGCACCATAAATCCAGAGAATGGCAGACTTTTATGACAAAGTTTGATGACAAAATTTGCCCACAAGAAGGACCGCTGTGCTACCTTCCTGTTCCAGTGAGCACAGCACAACGATGATTCCAAAAATGTATTGTATTCTGCTGCATAAATGATGTAATATGCAAGGGAGTATGCTGTAGCTAAGAAAGCAATACTAAGTGTATGTTGTGTAGTAAGCAGTTAGTAGTTTATGTGCCTCACCCTAATAATTGGGTCCCTTTCCCCCCTCATAACTGTTCTGACTTGGTGGTGCACATGTAGCCTATAGCCTGTTTAAGAGAAATATCATCATTGATTATTGTAAGAGCTTTCATTGTCCCCTCATATGCCCCCTTTACCTACGGTTCTGACTACGGTTCTGACTTTGTGTCAATACTCTAAGAACGGCCCATGTTCTGAATTCTGTCACTGTACATTTCCAAGTGCTTAACAAATAGTTATATTGACTACGTCCGTCTTAGCTCGCACATTAATGTCTTAATTGAAATTCCGGATTGCCTCTATTCCGCTCATTGTTCCCTTATGCCAGAGATTGTACATCTCAATTGTCAGTAGAAACCACATTTGTTAAAGCAAGTCAGCCATATCAGCTATGTTTTTTCAAAAGGCAGTAAATGAGGCTGAATGAACTGGTTCGCTGCCAGACAAGGCTCTGCTGATATCCAGGTGTAGTGGTGGTAAGGATTCACTCCATGGTGCTGAAAAGTAAGCTCTGCTGTTGGGACAGCATTATATAGGCCCTAACAGTTTGTGGTCACCGTTATAGTGCAATTAATGTATTGTTTAGTGTTGCGATGTGTTGTGTAGTGGCTTTATTGGCATGCATCTAAAAAAAAAAATGGAAGTTTGCCCCACCAAGATTTACATGCTAAAATCGCCACTGCATGCTATATTAAGGCGACCATGTTGTTTTTGGGAAACCTGTTATTCTTAGCTCCGACATATAAAGTTTGTAAGTGAAAACTATTTCTAAAATGCATACTTTCAGTTTTTCTGAACTCACTTCACTCATGCAAAAGAGGGAGGTTCGCGCTTCTGGTGCTATCTTGCTGCTGGTGCTATCTTGCTGCTGGTGCTATCTTGCTGCTGGTGCTATTTTGCTGCTGGTGCTATCTTGCTGCTGGTGCTATCTTGCTGCTGGTGATATCTTGCTGCTAGTGCTATCTTGCTGCTGGTGCTATCTTGCTGCTGGTGCTATCTTGCTGCTGGTGATATCTTGCTGCTGGTGCTATCTTGCTGCTGGTGCTATTTTGCTGCTGGTGCTATCTTGCTGCTGGTGCTATCTTGCTGCTGGTGCTATCTTGCTGCTGGTGATATCTTGCTGCTGGTGATATCTTGCTGCTGGTGCTATCTTGCTGCTGGTGATATCTTGCTGCTGGTGATATCTTGCTGCTGGTGATATCTTGCTGCTGGTGCTATCTTGCTGCTGGTGATATCTTGCTGCTGGTGCTATCTTGCTGCTGGTGCTATCTTGCTGCTGGTGATATCTGGTGGTATCTTGCTGCTGGTGCTATCTTGCTGCTGGTGATATCTTGCTGCTGGTGCTATCTTGCTGCTGGTGATATCTTGCTGCTGGTGCTATCTTGCTGCTGGTGCTATCTTGCTGCTGGTGATATCTTGCTGCTGGTGCTATCTTGCTGCTGGTGCTATCTTGCTGCTGGTGATATCTTGCTGCTGGTGCTATCTTGCTGCTGCTGTTTACAACACTAAGGGTAATCAGACACTTTGGTCAATTACACAATTATATGGTTAGAAAACATTGCACAATGTGAAGTGTTCAGACACATAGTACTGTTAGGAAAGCTCCTCACCACCACATTAATATCCTTTCTTGCTTGATAACAGTGCAATATACTGCATGTGAAAGATTATTTGGAAGTGGGAATCCCAAAAGCCACTCACACACCCAATACTTCTGTTTTGTGTATAGCTACATGATCTCAGTATAGGATATCATTTAATGTTGTTATCACCAAAATAGCTGAGTTCTCCATTTGGACCATCTCAATTATTTGACAGGTTCAAACGAGGAGAGTAAGGCAAAATCAGTCTGACAGCTCCTGGATAAATATGACATGGCTACATTAAGCATGCTTCAGTTGTGAATGAACCTCGGCTGGTTCTAACCCCCCCAAGCAGCCTGCCGGCCTCCACAGGCTGTAATTACAAGGCTGTGTAACATGTCTTCACAGTGGTGCGGCAGTGTGGCCCGACCTGCAGCTGCTGGCTGTGTGTAAGTCTTAGAGCACTGCATCCCCTCATATGCCCCTTAATGAAAGCCAGGTGGCTGCCTGTCTGTTTAAGGCTCCTAATCAATAGCCCCGCTCATCGCAGCCCCAGCCAGACTCGTACTAACAATTTGTTAGGAGAGTATCTGAATGGCGTGTCTTGTAGAGCAAACAATTGGAAGTGTGTCAAGAGTGAGATAAACTAATTGGATTCTGGACATTAGTTTTGTTAGGTGGGATTTGTGTTGGGATATGTGGTTTAGGGGGTGGCGTGTGTGTGTGTGTGTACGTTTGTGTGTGTGTGCTGGGTCAGGGAAGTGATCCCTCTCTATGGCCTCAACAAGCTACATGACATCTCCAGGTCTGTTCTTTGCTCTTTCAGGGAATTTTGGGAGATGGAGGAATCTTACAGAAAAGTTTTTCCCTGTCCAAATAAATAAGCTGAAGTGGCACTCGAAGCGATTCAGTGCATCTCCATTTCCTGTGACTGTTTCCTGCAGTCACAGAGATTGTTTTATATCTCAATCAACCAGCTCGTGGTGGGGAAACATTCCATATACATTGTTCCCTGGGAAAAGCACTGAGCACACTGCTGCACAGTGCTCCCAGCCAGAGAGGCAGAGGTAGAATTCAGGGGAGGAGTGTGTAGAGGTCACGACCCCGAGCTTGTAGTGATCACCTGATGCCTGAGTTCAAACATGTGTCAGAGGAGGGGGAGAGGATGGAAGGAGAGAAGAGGGGGAGAGAGAAGGGGGAGAAGGTGGAAGGAGAGAAGAGGGGGAGAGAGAAGGGAGAGAGGGTGGAAGGAGAGAAGAGGGGGAGAGAGAAGGGGGAGAAGGTGGAAGGAGAGAAGAGGGGAGAGAGAAGGGAGAGAGGGTGGAAGGAGAGAAGAGGGGAGAGGATGGAAGGAGAGAAGAGGGGGCGAGAGAAGGGGGAGAAGGTGGAAGGAGAGAAGAGGGGGAGAGAGAAGAAGGGAGAGGGGTGGAAGGAGAGAAGAGGGGGAGAGGGTGGAAGGAGAGAAGAGGGGGAGAGAGAAGGGGAGAGGGTGGAAGGAGAGAAGAGAAGAGGGGGAGAGAGAAGGGGGAGAGGGTGGAAGGAGAGAAAGAGGTAAAAAAATATGTAAACCCCAGATGATTGATTAATTGATTAATCTGTTAAACTTTATAGGCTGTTATTACTAATGAAATCATTCTAGAGGGAAGAAATTAATTACACTTCGTTTGCCCATCTAGTATTTATAAAAGAATATTGTCAAACTCTAGGAAGGCTATCATCAAACTCTAGGAAGGCTATCAACAAACTCTAGGAAGGCTATCAGCAAACTCTAGAAAGGCTATCATCAAACTCTAGGAAGGCTATCAACAAACTCTAGGAAGGCTATCATCGAACTCTAGGAATGCTATCCTCAAACTCTAGGAAGGCTATCATCGAACTCTAGGAATGCTGCCATCGTAAGTGCATATACTGTTGAAGTCGGAAGTTTACACACACTTAGGTTGGAGTCACTAAAACTCGTTTTTCAACCACTACACAAATTTCTTGTTAACAAACTATAGTTTTGGCAAGTCGGTTTGGACATCTACTTTGTGCATGACACAAGTAATCTTTCCAACAATTGTTTATAGACAGATTATTTCACTTATACCTCACTGTATCACAATTCCAGTGGGTCAGAAGTTTACATACACTAAGTTGATTGTGCCTTTAAACAGCTTGGGAAATTCCAGCAAATGATGTCATGGCTTTAGAAACTTCTGATAGGATAATTTACATAATTTAAGTCAACTGGAGGTGTACCTGTGGATGTATTTCAAGGCCAACATTCAAACTCAGTGCCTCTTTGCTTGACATCATGGGAAAATCAAAAGAAATCAGCCAAGACCTCAGAAAAAAAATTGTAGACCTCCACAAGTCTGGTTCATCCCTGGGAGCAATTTCCAAACGCCTGAAGGTTCATCTGTACAAACAATAGTACGCAAATATAAACACCATGGGACCACACTTCCATCATACCACTCAGGAAGGAGGCGCGTTCTGTCTCCTAGAGATTAACAAGCTTTGGTGTGAAAGTGCAAATCAATCCCAGAACAACAACAACTGCACATGGGAACTAAGATCCTACTTTTTGGAGAAATGTCCTCTGGTCTGATGAAACAACAATAGAACTGTTTTATCATGATGACCATCGTTATGTTTGGAGGAAAAAGTGGGAGGCTTGCTAGCCGAAGAACACAATCCCAACCTTGAGGCACGGGGTGGCAGCATCATGTTGTGCGGGTGCTTTGCTGCAGGAGGGACTGGTGCACTTCACAAAATAAATGGCATCATGAGGAAGTAAAATTATGTGGATATATTGAAGCAACATCTCAAGACGTCAGTCAGGAAGTTAAAGCTTGGTCGTAAATGGGTCTTCCAAATGGACAATGACCCCAAGCATACTTCCAATGTTGTGGCAAAATGGCTTAAGGACAACAAAGTCAAGGTATTGGAGTGACCATCACAAAGCCCTGACCTCAATTCCATAGAACATTTGTTGGAAGAACTGAAAAAGCATGTGCGAGCAAGGAGGCCTACAAACCTGACTCAGTTACAACAGCTCTGGCAGGATGAATAGGCCAAAATTCACCCAACGTATTGTTGGAAGCTTGTGGAAGACTTCCTGAAATGTTTGACTCAAGTTAAACAATTTAAAGGCAATGCTACCAAATACTAATTGAGTGTATGCAAACTTCTGACCCACTGGGAATGTGATGAAAGAAATAAAAGCTGAAATAAATCATTCTCTCTACTATTATTCTGACATTTCACATTCTTAAAATAAAGTGGTGATACGAACTGACCTAAAATAGGGAATTTTTACTAGGATTAAATGTCAGGAATTGTGAAAAACTGAGTTTAAATGTATTTGGCTAAGGTCTATGTAAACTTCCGACTTCAACTGTATACTGTAGATAGATATGTAGTCCATATGAAAGCCCAGGCCATTTCAGGCAGAAGGCCAAAGAGAAAGGCGAAGAGCGCCAGGCCTGATGCTGACGGCTCTGTCTGGAGTAACTGGGAATAACAGTGGGAACAACTCTATCTCAGCTGATAAAAGCAGCTGGCTCTGGCGACACTCCGTAAAGTTTTATAGTCAGATATGCACAGATGATCAGGCCAGCTGTGCGGTGTCATATATTCCAAAACAAACCCTGGGGGCCTGAACTTTCACCTCTCACACACATAGGTTACAGAGCTCAGGAGCGCGCACACACACACACACACACACACACACACACACACACACACACACACACACACACACACACACACACACACACACACACACACACACACACACACACACACACACACACACACACACACTCAAATTCATGCAGGTTGTGTAGAACACACACATGCACAGCCATTCATCCAGAGGCTCTGTCTCTTACACGGGTGTAAAACATATTGCCCTTTCTATCCCAGAGCATTGTTGTGTGTTACAGCTCTGTGGATGCAAATAAGGAAAGCAATAATGGTCTCTCACCCGTGTCTGGCTCTCTCAACCGTGTCTGTTGGAAGGAAACATGAATATAGGATGTGAAACCAAGCAGTGCTTTCTATAAATCGCCTGTGTTCTCTCTGCTGTGTGTGACTACACTCTGGCTGCTGTGTGTGACTACACTCTGGTTGCTATGTGTGACTATACTCTGGTTGCTGTGTGTGACTACACTCTGGCTGCTGTGTGTGACTACACTCTGGTTGCTATGTGTGACTATACTCTGGTTGCTGTGTGTGACTACACTCTGGCTGCTGTGTGTGACTACACTCTGGTTGCTATGTGTGACTATACTCTGGTTGCTGTGTGTGACTACACTCTGGCTGCTGTGTGTGACTACACTCTGGTTGCTGTGGCGATAGGCATGAAGATGCAGATGCAGATGCAGTAACGCAGAAACAAGCACACAGGCACACACACAAGGAGACACCGACGCAGACACAAGCACACAGACACACACACACGGAGACACCTACAAATATGCATGCACAGACATGCACAGTTGCGCACACGCTCAGTTGTGCGTACACACGGTCCTATTCAGCTGATTAGTTTGGTCCAAGGCATCATCACACCAACACCAGCCAGCGGTTCTGTTGCTCCTGGTACCCACTAAGTCTGCTCTGTTTATTTTGGAACAAGAGCAAGACTAATTAAAGTGATGCTTTATTTATTTTCTCTCTCTTTGCCCTCTCTTTCTAACAAGCCCTCGATAATCCCTCAGTATCAGTGAAGGCAAAGTGTGTGCTCAGGAGTGTGTTGACACAGTGCGGCTCCCACACACACACACACACACACACACACACACACACACACACACACACACACACACACACACACACACACACACACACACACACACACACACACACACACACACACACACACACACACACACAGACACACACACACACAAACACACACACACACACAAGAACATAAAACACACACACACGGTCAATGGAGCTTGACCAAGACTATTTCTACAACACAGGGCCAGAGGGGTATCCTATGAAGCAAGCTAGATCTACTCAGGGTTTTCTGAAGCTAACCAGCTTCAGTTAGCTTCACATTCCAGCTCAAATGTCATCCGTACTACAACAGTGGATATTTTGCTCTTCTGCCCGTGCGTGTCGTACATGGCTAGTCAAATGTCAAATTCTTAATAGAGACTATATATATATATATATATAACTATAACTATATATATAACTAAGAGATTATAATTTTGCTCATGAATAAAAAACAATGCTGACACATCAATCCATGGCCTTAGGGGTGCTGGGTGCTTAGGGGTGCTGATAAAAACCTAAAAACATTTCAATGAAAAAAATATTCAAATTCACCAAATTTGTTCACTCGGCCTTTCTTACTCCTGTATGAGTAGAGAAAGATACCTGTCAGCAGAGCGGGGAGAAAAATGTAATTGGACTATGGATTTTACAATCACGCCTATAGTTGGCCACATTTGCCTAATAGTAATCAAATAAACCCTCTGTTATTCGAGTGTGAACACATTTTTTTGTGATCTATTAATGATTGTACAAAGAAAACCTTTGTTTCTGTTGGAGAAGTGTGAGAAATAGATTATTTCTTGTTTTTCACAGTTTGGTGTTTCATTTCAGCTGCTCTTCTTCAAATAAAAGACCATCTGTGAGCCTTGATAAGCCTGGAAAGGGGAAATGAGTAAACCTCAGACTATGCAGAAGACAC
The DNA here is from genome assembly GCF_034236695.1 of Oncorhynchus nerka. NCBI lineage: Eukaryota > Metazoa > Chordata > Actinopteri > Salmoniformes > Salmonidae > Oncorhynchus > Oncorhynchus nerka. Next base: position 17,260,266 of record NC_088419.1, on the reverse strand, counting down.
TCAACATTTCTCTCCTCAACACCAGGTAACCTCAATGATGTATGCAGCATCAATGATGTATACAGTGAGACATGGGCTCCCCTAAATGCAACAAAAGTCAAACTTTGAGGGGTCTCTAAATATTGCTAATTTCACCGAGACGCTCGCCGACAGCAAGATGCATCAATCTCACCGGAGAAAGTGAGCGAAACAGCGCCCCTCTGTCTCAGTATGTGTAGCCCATGTATCTGATGCTGTCTGGACAAAATGAGTTTGACATCATCAGATACATGGCCTACACATACTGAAAACAATGGCCACTGTTTCTCTCACTCTAATACTTTCTCCAGAGATAGATTCAGCCACTTGCAAATTGAAGGAAGATTATTAAAAAACGGAGAGACAAGATAGTCATTATTTCTTAAGATCAATTTATTTTTGTTGTTCAAAAATGTTGAGTAAGCATGGCTTCTCTTGGCATCCATGAATGCTGTGTAGGCCTAATGACAATCTCTGAATGTCGTTACACTTATGGCGTTTGTGACAGATGTTCCTTTCCACTCATCAAATGGCAGGTGCACAGTGCACTGTTTAGATGCTGGAGTTACTTTGGAGTGGACAAACATGCAAAGGTAGCCTTCTTTTCCAAGTGACTTGTTTGACAATCAGTTTTTACTATTTTTACTCCATGTATTTACTATTATGCCCCTCCCCCTCGGGTATAATTCACTTTGGTATGCAGTATGAGATTATGTGTGATTCTTTAACACATTGGGGTGTTGACAGATATTACAGTATATGCCCTAGAATGACAACATGGTCTCATCAGAATATGTACAAAATAGTGACATTTAACCATTGTACTTTTATGTCACCTATACTGTCATATTACTTATATGTCACTGTTAAATTTCAGCATTCTGATATTTTTATTGAGGCATGCCTGGGAGGAAATGTTTGTGTCTCAGCCTTTGTTCTTTAAAAAATATATATTTACAAAATATCTAGAATAAATACACGTATTAAATATAATCACATAGTCTACTGTAGTTCAGATGAATCTGTAAGGTTTGAATATCTCATACATCAGGCTGGGAAAAGCCCTACAATATTACCCAGTGTACAATTAGCTTGAGCCTTTGCCATCACCAAGTGAAACATAAGAACCAAACACTCCTCCAACCAACAAATTACCCTTGGAAATCCTGCTGCGAGAGGCGAGTTGAATCAAAGAACAACTCTCTCACATATATTTGGTCTGCCATAGCCGCCCACCACCAAGCTTGGACTGTCTGAAACTCAACATAAATCTCCAAGCCGCAGCCTCAGTTCGGCTCCATTTTAGAAACAGGGAATGAACGTTTTGGTTGTCTTTATGTTTGATGACAGTCATGTGAAATGAAAGAGATTTTCTACACCCACCCTTTTGTGTTTGTGTCTCAGCAGGCAGTCCCGTCAGGGCATAGCCATAATCCCCCACCTTGCATCTCCATCACTGTGTGAATGGAAAGGGAGGAGGAATAGCAAGCCCCACCACTCCTAACAATTTACTTTATTCCACAAGGTTGTCTCAGGACAACTGGGTCTCGTATCTGTTTTAAAAACGTTTCCTTTATAAGGTTACATTTAGAAACAAAGGGTGTGGGGGGGGATCAGAAAGCCTTTAGATTAGAACTAATGACCGTTGGCAATCAGCTGTGTCTGTGTGTGCGTGTGCTGAGGGCTGAGGGTAGCGAGAGGTGGTGAAAGAGCTCTTAAGTAGTCGTATCCAGGTCGCAAGCTTTCTCCTTTCTGTCGGCCGTCCAAGGACAACTAAGCCCAGTCCAGTGGGAGAGCTTTTGCTCAGCCAGAGAAAGAGGAGGGTGTGGTGGGGTGGAAAGGGGGAGTCACAACGGGGTGTTCACTGCCCCATGGTGCCCTGCTGGCTGTGGTCTCCCTGTCAGTGCAGCAGTAGGTAACTCTGGAGCCAAGGTGGAGTGAGAAAGGAAGGGAGAAAACTCTGAGAGAAACCATGAAAAATGTGGAGTATGAAAATGTCTCCCTTGGTTTATGGCAGCACAGACAACCTTCCAAGAGCAACACATCTTTAAATTTAACTTGAGATGCCTTTTTTCCCTCCGCTCCCTAACAGTTGGCAATGGCTCGGTTTCGAAAGCAAGGCCAAGTTGCTTGGAAACTGCGACCATGTTAAAAAAACACTTAATAATGTGGCGACAGGCTTCTGTATAAGGAGCTCAGCTTCCAGCTTCGGTGAACATGTTTGGTTCAGACTGAAACTTGGGCAAGTCTAGCTAGAATAATCTGAAATTCCAAGTGATCAGATCTCAGAATACTGACATACAGTATAATCTACCATTGATAAAAGGGAGAAAGACAAATGTTGTGACATTGGTTGTCCAGACAAAAGTGAGAGGATATATTGATACCTACTTTTGAAAATATAATTCATAAAAAATGTAAATACATTTTCCACATATGTATTTAAATAAATGTTTTGCCTGTTTTGGCAAAATGTTACATTACTATTCAAATGAAGCCCTCTCCTGGAACCAGTTTGTTAATGGGATAGTTCACAGATTGATTGAGCTTTCCTAGTGCAATTAAACCAATGGAATAGTCCCCAAAGTACAAACCCGCCTATTTGACTGTCTAGGCAGGCTCAAGCAAACCAAACACTCCGAAGGTCTGCTCTAGGGGCAGTAGTTATTTAGATTAATTTGAGGATGAAATCTCTTGAGATGCACCATCTTGTTTTCAAGAGTGTCCCAAAAAATAAAAGAGTTTTACAGCATAAAAAAGTTGTTGTACAACTACTAATAGGCCTACATTTAATAATGTAGCTGCTAATACAAATATTAATATGGCTAATAATAATACCTATTATATAAACATACATTTTTACAAATATCTTCACATGGTGATGTTTCAATTAGTTTGTTCTTAATATTTTGGAAAGGGCTTTCTTAAAATGACTGTGTGATTTTAATGCGTTGATTTCTATAGGTAAATGATTCCAGTCAGTTGGGCCTTTGTATCTGAAAGGTTTTACTCCAACCTCATGATGTACCATTGGGATTTACAATTGCTGCTGTTGTTGAAAGGAGTAGTGTGAGTCTTGTAAAGTGAGTTGTTCCTTATTAATGCAGTATATACAGGGACATTTAAGTTGATACATTTAAAAAGAAGTTGGTACCAATGCAGGTATGAGTGTTTTTTAATTCTATTCAAACCGTTCAAGGCTGAAGATTCCATACGGGAACACAGAAACCTCCCAACTGGATTTTATATAAAGTCTCATAAATAAAGGTTGTGATAGATGTTATTCCATTGAATTGGTTTAAAATTATGACTAGAAACAACACAACACACCACACACACACACACACACACACACACACACACACACACACACACACACACACCACACACACACACACACACAAATCAAGGCTTTGATGGATCAAACATACCTCTGGTGCAGAACCCCATACCTCCAGAGAGTAGACACTTCCCGTTAGAGAAACTGAATAAAATGCCCCATTGAGATGAACAAATGTAATGCACCTAAAATGTAACTGTCCTGAACACTTCCTAGCTCAAAGTAACTGTTTGACTTACTTGAAAAAAAGTGTTTCTTTTCCTTTTGGGATCAGTATGTGTTGTTTTGAGCCACTGTATTCGGTACAGATGCAGATGGAACAAATTGAACATGATTTGAAAAACAACTCCCAAGGGTTATGCCTCAAAAACAAATAATGATATCTGAATGATTGATGAAATAACATAATAAAAAATGAACAAAAGGTCTGTCCTTTAGGATTCTGCACTTGTATAGACTTTGAAACCCAGCAAGTAAATGATGTGGTGAACTGGTTTAGAAACAAATGCTGTATGTCAAAACACAACTCAAAACACAACACAAAACACAAGTCAAAACACAACTCAACCTGAGTGCTTTTGGCTTTGGTCACTCTTGCCTTCAGGTCTCTAGGTCTCCAGTTTTCCAGGCACTGGAGGAATCATTATGTTGCTTTTTGTCTTTCAAGTGTGACACTGGCTGCTAACACTGAGATTTGTGGCATTACAGCAGACTTCTCCATCAGCCTATCATCAGCCTATCAACCAACCTCACAGATAATGCCTCAAAGACCTTGAGACTTCACAGTCATAATAATCCCTCAACCAATGTGTTTGGAAGCAGAACCTCCATGGTTTTTCCAAAGGCAATTTGTTTTAAACAGTTACTTTTTCAAAAGGTTAAATATGAGGAAATCTGTGAGGCTGATTTGTTTTATGGGCTAGCCCAGCTCTGAATTACCAGGACATATAGGATAGGTTTTAAGGGAGGGAGGGAGACTGACATTACATATGGGCCAGATGGATTTTCTCCTATCCTGGTCATAAAAGTTCTTAGGACAGTTCACAAATCAAGGCCTTGCAGTATTATGTTAAGCGTTTGAGATTGTTATTGTTATTTTATGTTTGTAAATACTCATGTAATTTACAACTTTTCAAGGATCATTCGAGAATCAACCCACCCTGACGTTTTATGTGTGTGCTTAACAGTTGATACTTGGCTGATAAACTGTCTAGAGCTTTGAGGCTATATTCCATGGAAACATGGTCAGCGTAATAACAGAAGAACAACCAACTTTCTACAGTTTTGAATTAAGACCTGGGATTATAATAGTGCACCTAGGCTACTTTATAGCTATAAGCTCTTTGTTTTATGTGCATTTCATTTATTTAGTCGAATGGTTTTTGGTGTAAAATGTCCTCTGAAAGGAACGAAGAGGGCAGCAGGTAGCAGGCGAGGAGAGGGGAAAATGAAAAGTGAAATTCAAGATGGTGCCGGGCTTAAACGGGAAACGTCCGTTCTCCAGGGGCCAGTCGTCTTTCCGGAGAAGAGGAAAGTGGACCCCACGGTGGAGAGAGCTTCTGGTGGTCTGAGCCGGGCTGCCTCCCAGGGTCACTGTCTATGAAGTTGTTTCCCTGACACAAGCCTCGGATAAAGGTCCTTTCAATGGTCACAATGATCTCAACCTCCTTGACGTAATGGTATTAATGTTCTAGGCAATGCGCCTCCCAAACGAAAGTTGATATCATGAAGCTGCTTCCATATTTGGATTTTGAAGTAATCCCTATAGGCCTATCTGAGAGGGGTTTACTTTTAGCATTTGTTGATATGGCTGGAATAGTGGCAAAACTACTACAATAGGCCTCATAAAATGTATGTAGATGAATACTAGAATTGGCCATGTTTGTCAGTAATGTCATTTATTGAGCTTTATTAATGCACCTTATCAATAATAGTCACATGACACGATCAAGTCAATGCACCCTATCAATACAATATGTTCATACATGTTCAAGTTTAAGCAACATGTGGACTACACCGCCATTCAACTACAACACCCCCAGTCTGATGACCGGTAGGATTTGACATGTTTCATTGAAGAGAGAACGGGGACGTTATAGATTTATGAGTGTCTTTTAACATCTAATAATTCTCACAGACACTGATGGACATAACAGACATGTGCACATGGGGGGGGGGGGCTGCATAATGGTGCTGGGACATCAGGTTGTTTATGGGGGGGCTGCATAATGGTGCTGGGACATCAGGTTGTTTATGGGGGGGGCTGCATAATGGTGCTGGGACATCAGGTTGTTTATGGGGGGCTGCATAATGGTGCTGGGACATCAGGTTGTTAATGGGGGGCTGCATAATGGTGCTGGGACATCAGGTTGTTTATGCAACGTTAAAACGTGCAATTGGCTGAATTTCATTCAGTGTGCAGAATGTGTGCAGAATGTACTCCAGTTCATAACGTTGAGGCACGCTCTTCCCTTCAATCAATATTCACTTTGAAATGTATTACAATACGCATATTTTATGCTATTACAATTTATAATATATTTCCCTTGTATATTTTTCCTAATGATAATATATAATCATTTGACTTTTGACAATCAAATTAGTCTATATCCTTTATCTTTGTGCATTCAGCTAATAAGAGATTTGTGTTTATAAAAATTATATACTTTCATTCAGAGACTTCTTTACAAATGTTGAATGTTTTGGTCAACTTTACAGGCCTACACATAAAGAGAACACCAATGTAGGCTACATTACATTAATTTGCAAAGTCCCATGTAGGCCTAGGCCATGCTGATACAGAACATACCACCACCTTATAGGAATGTGGTGAGAATTATATAAGACGTTTATAAATGTGAAGTTTATTGCCTTGTTGCTGTAATCAATTAAATATATATGTTTTTAAAACAGGGCATTTAGCAACCAACTTTATTGCTTGTCGGCCAGTTTAAGAGAGAAGCATTAGAGGTCCATACATGGAGTAGGGGTTGATTCTTAGATCTAGGGCTACTCATCCGTTTCGTCGATGATATCTGGAGCCAGCGAATGTATACAAACTATAAATTCCCCCTCTTCTCTGAGCTCTATTTGGAGCGCCAGATTTCTTCTGAATAACATTGTTTGGAGGAAAGGGCTTAGCCTTAGCGGAATGACATTAACAAGCCCAGATAAAGGTCTTGGAAGCCAAGAGATGTCCACATTTTCATTTATCAAGAGCTTATGATTCCGATAGGCAACAAACGGTCTTCGTGAAGTAGACCTAGCGAGGCTTGACGGGATGGCATCGTTATTCTGTCTCTGTGATGCATGCTGTTGGTGTTGCGCGTATAGGCATGTTTTCACTTTAATCTCCATATCCAACTCTTGATTCACATTTTTCATCAGGAAAAACCAACAGGTATTTTTAGGCTTGAAATGCTAAATTAGGCCAAACCCAGAAATGTGCAGGTATCACTAAAGAGAAAGAAAAAATGTGCTTCGATAGTATTATACAACTATTGCACAGAATATGTTCACACGTCCAGTGGGTCTGGACCAAGTGAAGTAATAAGCCCTACCACTTTAGGTGGTCCATAATGCTGCACTACAATATTGTCTCTAGGGCTATAAGCTAATAAATAGTGATTAGGACTATTTTTACTACAAGAAGTTTGACACAACCTGCTATCAATAACATAGGCTTGTAGCATGTGTTTAAATGCAATTGAAAAGTTGTTAGTACGCCATTATTGTGTGTGTAAGTAGCATAGTGGAATGCTAAATAAGGCCTATCTAATTAGTCATTACTTCGGCTGACTCATCTTCATTGATCACTCACTGACTCAGAATTATGAGGAGGCCTATTTGTAGGCTTATGTGTAGCCAATTGGTTTTGCCATCACCTTATATTAGACACTTTAATTCATCTATGTCAATTATTTACATAGAGTTAATCAATGCAACAGGACAAGATAGCGTACATTCACTTGGGCAAACTGCTCGTTGAAAACGCATGTGGATTTGTGTTTCTTAACGACTTGCCTAACTCGGCATTCGTAAATACAAACGATTAAATGGTGTTGGAATTGTGAGAGAGTATGACTAACTCATTTGAAAAGCCCTGATAAGTTTGATCTACTTCGAGCAAACTGACGAGCAGTTACATACTCCACCATGTTTCGACTGGGTCAATAACTGTATCCATTTCGGCTTGAGTGTACCCATACTGCTTGGTTTATACCCAGAAATCGAAATATGACTTAATGAATGACGTAATTGTAATTTATATATATATGATATATTAGGTATATGGATTATTTAAACATGAAACATAAGCATATTTCAGCCCTCATAACAATGATTCCTTCACACAGTGAAATAAGGCCTACGTGGCAGTGAAGTCCAAGACGAATTCATTTAAGGCTACTAAAATAAACGTTGATATCTACTTCAGAGCACTGTTTTGAGAGCGTATATTATAGGCTACTCAAGACCTTGTCAGGTGTGAAGTTGTCTCTCCTTCAGTGTTGTTTTCAATATTCCATTATTCCCATAAAGAGAAGGTAATAATGCCCCCAAAGTAATCATATTCTATATACATACATTTTTTTTTTTAATCGAAAATCAAAAGTAAGAAACTTTTTATTTACAATATTTTCAGTGCAAATAATTATTGACCAACATATAATACAACAATATTTATCAACGCTTCCACAGTAAATTACATGTAACATTGTGTCGTGTTTTTGGATTTCAGGACACGGAATAAGTGGTTCAGATTAAAATTCACAACAGAATATTTCCTTCAATTGAGGAAAAAGTCATGCACATCGCCTAATACTGACTGACAGAGGTGAAAGATGGAGGGAGTCATAATATCCCATACACGCTGTAGAGTATCCTACTGGCCCTCCACTTTAAGACAACTCCGCTCTGTATATCAATTTTTCTAAATAATATTTATATTAAATTATACATTTTACATAAAAAAAATAACTTTTGACTGTGCACTCATATTAACATTTGCGATGATGGCACAGCTTCTGTAAGGGCACTGACTGAGTTCGCCTCCTCGGTACTCACAGGGATGGCCCCGGTCATGATCACACTAGTCTTGTTGTGCTCAGAAATGTCCATGTCACTCTTGTCCTCCTGTCCATCCTCGAAATCGGACTCGCTTGCTTCGCTCTCACACTCGGACTCTTCCGGCTCCTTGGACTCGGCCTCTGTCAGTGACTTGTCCGGTGTCTCCTTCTCCTTATCTTTCTGTGCCTGTGCTTCTTTCGAATGCCTCCACTTCATGCGCCTGTTTTGGAACCACACTTTGACCTGCCGAGAAAGTGCACGAGCTCGTTTAGACATGGTCGGCCGAAGCCCGAGGCCTATTACTCGCCAACAGGTTGACAATGAAATATGCTTCATAGAAATATGACCCATAGTCTACATTTCTAATTAAACAACTTTACAGTAGCCTAGGTAGGCTACAATGAAGTTAATGTAGAATAAATAAACAAAACGATTTTGCGTAAGATGGGCATACATGGCATAAAGGTGGTCCTAGCCTACAAGAACAACACAAATACTATTAAAACATCATATATATACTACATTTGTATTGCTTAACACCAATGGGGTTAGGTAAAACTATAACCTTCATCCGTTTGCAATAATTCGTTGTAATCGAATTTCATTTCCTTAGAAGTTCTCCATTGCGTAATTGCCTACTGGGCTATATTACCGGGCGTGTCCTCCTCTGAGTGGAGGCTTCCTGTCGTAACAGCACAAGGCCAAGTTTGATTGTTTTACACTATTATGTCTTTCCATTTCAAGAATCAAGAATTCTAAAAAATAACTCCAGATTTGCATGGTCTATGCTTAGGCATGGTTAATTGAAAAGGCCTGCTTGTCCATAAAATAGCCTAATTGAGGCTTATAGGTTACAGTAACTTATCTTACCTGTGCGTCTGTTAGGCCAAGCATTGCAGCCAGTTGTTTTCTGTCGGGTTTGGTGACGTATTTCTGTATTTCGAATCGTTTCTCAAGCCCTTTTCTTTGCAGGTTGGAGAAGACCGCCCGCGACCAGGACCTCTTCCTTTTGTACGTCTGTGGCATCGTGTCTTTAGTAAGGACAGCATATGGACCTGTATAAATAAAGGGACATAAAGGTTGAGCAATGTTATTTATTCGTTCAAAATTCAAAGTGTAACGATATTTGGTCAATTATACTCTGCAGAAATACAAGAAAAACAGAACATATGCCTAAGGTTTAAAATCAAAGTCTGAATATGAAAGACTATGTAAAAATATTGTTCGAATCCTTAAATGCGCTGTGTGCGTAAAAAGGCCATTTGAAATATGCGGACGGCTACACTACCTGGAAAGGTGTCCTGAAACTGATGCTGCCCTGAATGCCTGGCGCTGTTTAGTGAGCTCATCATGGAGGACGCGTCGCTCATCCCCGGGTCTATGGATGCGAAGTACTGGCTCGCTGGCTGGATCCCTGACTGACGGTTCGAGCTAACAATGGACGTGAGATCTGTCACAGGGCGAGAGATAAGTAAGAAATTACCGCAACGTATACACGAGTATTCAACGCTGAAACTTTTCAACTACAAATTAACTTTTGTGTGCGAGTCTGAATGTTGTCTGAAGCTAGAGAGTTCCTAGTTTTATAGTTTGGCAACTGTGGAACCTTGGATACTCAAATAGAGGTTTTTCTATGAGTGCTTAAAGGATAAAAAGTACGTGTTGCCTGCCTCAGTGGTGTTGGTGCCTTCAAGGTCAGTACTTAAAATCAAATCAAATCAATTGTATTGGTCACATACACATATTTAGCAGATGTTATTGCGGTTGTAGCGAAATGCTTGTGTTCCTAGCTCCAACAGTCCAACAATGCAACAGTACTTTGTAAACGTATATTTAAGTCAATCTTATAAAAATGTGCCTTTACAACATAATGGCTTTCTTAAACGCTTTCTTTGGCAGTGAGATAACCTTGATGTAGGCTATACATGAGTTATTTTAGAGAATTCAGTGAAAAGTGAACTTCAAAGCATACCTCTTAAAGACGATATGTCTTTTGTTTTGGGGTCGAAGTCTGTTGACAATATCCGATCGATTCCGAACTTGAGGTCCTTGCTTGAAGGTGGGGGAGCTTGTTGGGGCTGAGACTCGTTCTAGATACCGAAGTTAAGTGTATTCCGTGTCTGTGATACGGAGACCCGGGGTTCACTCTCCCACCGTAGATCGACTGCTCTGGCCCCACTGGTGAAGGACGCAATGGCGATCCAGAGGCGTGAACCTGAGAACGGTGTCCCATATGAGTCATGAGGGCCGAGGATCCCGGGATGTTCTCAGCATCACCGACCTGCAAAATGTCAGCAATGCAAAATGAGGGCTTCTTCATTGTATCCATAGCGAAACCACCCGCACAATAAGCAGACCAAAGACTAAAATTCGATGCGTAAAACGGGTTGAGTCCGGCCGTATACATCCTTAACTCGTAATGTTGCCCCTCGGTACAACTTTTAGTTAATTAAGTGTAGTCAGAGAAAGCTGCCGTCTTTATGTAAGTGCCAGAAATCTTTATCAAACAACTCTGAAATTTTAGTCTTTGGTCTAAGTACTTCCACAGTGAAGTTTCTCCTCTGACACTGATTGGTTGCTTTTTAGCCAATAGAAGTTTGGTCTCGAACACCGAAACACGCCCTTGTGATGGAGATACGCATAGTTAAGTGTTGCTAATGACAGCGACATGCTCGTTGACCTCTTGAATATCTTCTTAAACATTTTCAACTGCAGCCATCATCATCTTCGTCACCATCTTCATCGTCTTCATGGATGGCAGCAGCAACAACAACAATAAATGCAAGTGCAATATGAAAATGTTCAAATATATGTTATACTAATGTCATGTAATGTAATAGTAATGTAACAGTAATGTTTATCCTTGCACTTAGCTTTTAGACATTCGGCTTTGTTTCTGAATAAGTTAAAAAAATAAAAATAAACGTAGATAAAAATCTGACCTCTAGGCTTTAGGCCTGCAAATGGAATCATCTGTTCATATTATTATCTGCTAAACATTAGGTTGGTTCGGTTGAGTTTTGTATCGTTGAAATGGAAAAACAACTGACTTTCAAACGATGTAGGCTCCAAAAAGTTAACACGGTCAATAAATAAGACCTTGTTTATTTGAAAAATAGCTCATTTTTTTGCGTCATAGGCGTACTAAATTTCAGGCAATAACATCAATCGAACATCTTAAATGCATCTGGGTTAAGCCAATTTAAGAGAAGTAACGTGGTCTACACTATATAGGCAGCTAGAGTGCAGGAAACTAGAGAGTTTCTATTAGAATTCAGGTCATCCTGTTTTTGATGGGCTGTGATTCGTGCTAAATGAGCCTGTTAGATTTGTCCCGAAATAGAACCTGTTTTAGTATTTTAGGATACAAGCGAAATCTTTATTTCATCCGGAGCAGAGGAGGGAAACTTTATAATGACTGTTGCAACTTCCTTTTTCAATATTTGTGCAACTTTATCTCGACCTGCAAGTTGCATGGTGACGCAAATCCGCCCCTATGCTCATAATAAACAGAGGAAATCTATTCCCCTCTAAAACGAAAAGACAATAACTTCAGAGGCCATACTTCATCCGTATTCGAGACTCGCATGTTTCTCACCGAGTAACGAACATAATGGGGGGACTGATTATTATGACAATGACAAAATATCAAAGGGTAAATTAGATGTTATTATTATTGTAGGGATGGGAATGTGAGTGTTGTCATTTTCAATTCGGGGGAACATTTAGACACTAGGCTACTTGCAATATAGCCTAACTAGTCGTTAGATTGGCTTTTATAACACAGACGTAAGGCAATAGCCATATACCAGACATCTATACAGTGCTTTTTATTAAACAGGAGTCATCATGTATTACAATAAAACATTGAATGAATGTATAAATACTAAATAATCCTAATTAATCTGATAAAGGTGAAGTCTAAAATAATACAAAATAAACAACAAAAACAATAATAATAATAATAATTTACTTTTAATAATGAACAATCGCATTCATATTGATAATGATGAATAATAACATACTTTACTTTTTTATTACAATATAAACACATTTTACTCATGTGTGTGTGAGTGTGTGTGTGTATGCGCTCGTGTGTGTGTGAGTGTGTGTGTGTGTGTGCGTATGCGCTCGTGTGTGTGTGAGTGTGTGTGTGTGCGTATGCGTGTGTGTGTGAGTGTGTGTGTGTGCGTATGCGTGTGTGTGTGTGTGAGTGTGTGTGTGTGTGTGCGTATGCGTGTGTGTGTGTGTGCGCGCATGTGTCCTACACATTCGATTGTTAACTCCCAAATTCCCACACCACATAGGCCCATGCATGTACTGTTTTTAACCGATTGTCATTACGTGCGCGTCTCATCCTCCAACTGCATTCATTAGACTTGATTCATTCCCGGAAGAAACTATGACCCTGGCCTGACTGCCTCTTGTCACGGTGTTTTCGAGTGACACTTTTCCAGGTTAAAATTAGAAATTAAATGTAACGTTTACCCTAGATCATGCAGTTAACACAATCCAGGGGAAAAGGATGTAGCAGAGGCAGGCACAGCGGGATAGCAAGCCTCAGTTATTTCAGGTGCTGATGAGCCTTCAGAGGGAAGCATACATGGGCTGATTGGCCATCTGGCAATTCTGGAAAATGCCCGAAGGACCATCTTTTATTGGGTTGGGCTGGTGGAAATATATATGTATGTATGTATGTATTATGTATGTATGTATGTATGTATGTATGTATGTATGTATGTATACATGTATGTATGTATACATATATATATATATATATATATATATATATATATATATATATATATATATATATATATATATATATACTGAACAAAAATATAAACACAACATGTAAAGTGTAGGTCCCATGTTTCATGAGCTGAAATAACAGATCCAAGAAATGTTCCATATGCACAAAAAGCTTATTTCTCTCAAATTTTGTGCACAACTTTGTTTACATCTCTGTTAGTGAGCATTTCTCCTTTGCCAAGATAATCCATCCATCTGACAGGTGTGGCATATCAAGAAGCCAATTAAACAGCATGATTATTACACAATAAAAGGCCACTCTAAAATGTGCAGTATTAGGTTTTGAGGGAGCATGCAATTGGTATGAGTATGGCAGGAATGTCCACCAGAGCTGTTGCCAGAGAACTGACTGTTCATTTCTCTACCATAAGCCTCCTCCAACATCCTTTCAGAGAATTTGGCAGTATGTCAACTGGCCTCACAACCGCAGTCCACGTGTATGGCGTCATGTGGGCGAGCAGTTTGCTGATGTCAATGTTGTGAACAGAGTTCCCCATGGTGGCAGGTATGGGCAGGCATAAACTACGGACAACGAACACAATTGTATTTTATCGATGGCAATTTGAATGCATAGAAATACCATGACGTGATCCTGAGTCCCATTGGGAGGCCTATTTATTTTAAGGTATCTGTGACCAACAGATGCATATCTGTATTCCCAGTCGTGAAATCCATAGATTATGGCCTGATTTATTTATTTCAATTGACTGATTTCCTCAAATGAACTGTAACTCAGTTAAATATTTGAAATTGTTGCATGTTTCATTTATATAATTGTTCAGTATATTTTAAATGCGCCTGTTTTTTAAATGAATTTTGCAGAATTTCTCTGTTGTCATAATAATCTGTATTGAGCATTTGGCTGACCAAAAAGTTCTGGGGTTATGATTTGGGCAGGCATAATCTAAGGACAACGAACACAATTGTATTTTATCAATGGCAAATTGAATGCACAGAAATATCGTGACGAGATCCTGAGTCCCATTGTGAGGCCCATTTATTTAAAGGTATCTGTGACCAACAGATGCATATCTGTATTCCCAGTCGTGAAATCCATAGATTATGGCCTAATTTATTTATTTCAATTGACTGATTTCCTCAAATGAACTGTAACTAAATTAAATCTGTGAAATTGTTGCATGTTTCATTTATATTATTGTTCAATATATTTTAAATGGGCCTGTTTTTTTAAAAGGAATTTTGCACAATTTCTCTGTTGTCATAATAACCTGTTTTGAGCGTTTGGCTGACCAGTGGTCCGGTAAGGTTTTGTGATTGGCTGTGCTGAGGTGTCGCAAGTTTACATTCACAGTCAGTCAAACGCGCATCATCAAAAAAAAGTGAGATCTGCTCTGACTCTGACAGAACTGAAACTCATGGATCATTAAAAAACGGAAAGATGTTGCAAAAATAAGTTAGAGAGATAAAAAAAAAAGGCTATTGATGCCGATGCTGCTAAATGGCCGAAATTAACCGATTTATATTGCAAAAAGTTCTGCTGGTCCGAGTGCTGTGGCTGTGTCTGTGAGAAATGACAGACCAGCTGCTGCTGCCGCTGCAGCAGAGGACAGTGGGGCAGTCGAGGTAGGAAGAAAACAGAGAAAGACACACTCAAGCACACTAACACAGATCATGTAGCCTACTGCTGCAAATTAGGCCTAATATTCCGGCTTTATATTGTATGACATAGTAGGCTAATTAAGGAAGGGGGGATTCGGGGGAACATTTAGACACTAGCCTAACTAGGCGTTAGATTGGCTTTTATAACACAGGTAAAGCAATAGCCATCTGCTAGATATTTATACAGTGCTTTTCATTAAACACAAGTCATCATGTATTACAATAAAACATTGAATGAATGCATAAATACTAAATAATCCTAATTCATCTGTTAAAGGTGAAGTCGGGGTCTCTGTATTTTAATTGTTTTATCAATGTTTAGGCGATTTGCTTCGCTTATAAATCTGTTCTCCAAGGCAAATAGGGTTTTTGAACTGTTGCAGAGAATGGTTGCATCTGACCTCGCCTCCTCCCGCCTGCCTTCCATATTTGAGGAAGTATTGTATTTCCATTGTTAGAGCTCGATTTGCCAATATAATAGATCATATTTGACTGTGGTGACTAAGGACCCTGGTGTCAGATTACATTCCCGCCTAAAATCTATTTTTTTTCCATCCACGCGACACTGTCAAACGAAGCCCAAAACTGGAAATATGTACGCATCCACAGAAACTAGTCCCGTCGTTCTATGACAAACACAGACAGGTTTAAATCGAATTCAATAGAGGAAAACAGAGAGAGCAGAGGACAGACTCTGACACAGATGTACTGCCAGTTCCTTAATGTTTTGTCTGTATATGTAGCCTAGTATTAAACACAGCTAAGTGGGTAGGGTGGAACACATAGGTGATGTCAGGCACTCATTTGCAATATAAGTAGCTAGGCTGTTATAAAGTATTATGAGCCAATTGTCATCTATTATGCATTGATTTAGTGATTTTTTTCTTTGTCTGAAAATGTGTGTTTATTCATTCACAAGGCAGTGTGGTCTCATCATCTTCCTGTCACAGTGATGCTAGGCACAGCACAGGCAGCTCAGCTGCTGCAGCAGAGTCAACTGTAGTGGAGATAGGAAGACAACACAGAGAGAGAAATACATACACACACACACACACACACACACACACACACACACACACACACACACACACACACACACACACACACACACACACACACACACACACACACACACAGTCAATACTGCTGCCATTATTTACCTTTATACACATCCCAGCATATGCTGTAGTATTCATAGTCAGTGGTGACCCTGTTTTGAGCCCCACATTTTTAGCAAAAAAAAAAACATGTTATTTTGGCATTAATACATGTCACATATCAGTTTGCACACTCTATATATATATATAAACTCCCAGTAATTTATTGGGTAAATCATGCTAAATTGCCACTGTTCATAGTATATTCATAGAATTTTCTGGATATTCCTATTGTGTATATATTTGTATTACCATTCCTACTAAAATATTTGTCTATTACTTGGTTGTGTGTGTGTGTGTTGCAGCCTGTGAGTACGTATTTCACCGCAACATTTACATCTTGTATTCTGTGCATGTGATCAATAGACTCGCTGTGATGTGGGCTGGTGTGGCTAAAATGCTAGGACTGAATTTTTGGCCCTGTCACGTCCTGACCTTAGTTCCTTTTTTATGTCTCTGTTTTAGCTTGGTCAGGGGTGGGCATTCAATGTTTTTGTTCTATGTTTGGTATTTCTGCTTTTGGCCTGGTATGGTTCCCAATCAGAGGCAGCTGTCAATCGTTGTCTCTGATTGAGAACCATACTTAGGTAGCCTGTGTTCCCACTATGATTTGTGGGTGGTTGTTTTCTGTTTAGTGTATGTCACCTTACAGAACTGTTTTGTTTCTTCCATTTCACTTTGTTATTTTGTTTTGTGCGTTCAGTCAATAAATTATGAAGAACACTTACCACGCTGCATATTGGTCTGATACTTCTTACTCTTCCTCAGACGAAGAAGAGATTCGTTACAGGCCCAGTCCGCCCCTGTTAAAACATGAAGACAAGCTGCAACATGTTAAAGCACTATAGTCTGTATTTTATACTCTGGAATGTCATACAATAGTGCCATTTCATTTGTCAATCCTTTCATATGTGATTGAATGTTATGTTTGTCCAGTTCAAAATGAATGTTTGACCCATGTGACATACTGTAGGCCTATTCAGAGATTGTTTCAGTTCTATTATAATTGTTATTGCCTTTAGTTTTCAATTACATCAATGCAGGATTGTATTACAAAACCATAACAAAATATGGGTGGCATAAAACCAATAACATTTTAATAGCATATTGTCAATTTATAAAAGGAATTGTGCTTTGCATTGTACTGTATGCTGGAAAGGTTGGTTGAGGCTGTCAGAACTTCTTTAGGCTACTATATAAACAAACACATGTTGAAAATAAAATGTAAAACTACACGACTCCAAGTCAACACCTTTTGATTAAAAACAAAGTTTGACAGCTACAGTACAGCTAACCATTGAGAGCCAGCATTCACAAGCCTATTGTTGTCACTCGATTGCTCTGTGTGTATTTTACAGGAAGCCTTGTCAGACCTCAGGAAAGCTGAATGAGCGCCTCAGCCAACAACTGTCTCAGATCAAGAAGTTGGGAGGGACGCAAATTAAATAATTTCCATGATTAAAACAGAGAATTATTACTCCCCTTTGGTAAAACTTAGACCTAGGCCAAGATGACTATTTCTGGAAATGTTTGTCTCAGGAAGGAACTTTCACAGATTTAATGGGACCTGGGCCATTGTACATGGCCTTCTGTATGGCATGGTGCCATCGTTTCCACAGCAACAACAAAAAGTTAAGGGAGTTATCCAAAGTGAATTGAAAACAGGTTTGTCCCATTTATGTGACCCCAAATGTGTCTTTTATTATATTCAATAATATTTGAATGAGTTCTGTTCAATAGCCCCCATGTTTTGAGGGAACCAGGTTCTCCACATGTGTGAAAAGGTCTCGAGATGTTTTTGAGGATTGTTTCCGGGTGTTTGTCCAGCCAATGGTGCAACAAACATCAATTGTCTGTGTTATGACTGTGGTCCATATGAGTAATCCCATAAACTCCGTGGTAGGGGTGGGACACAGGCTAGCACATCAAATAAATCCCCACAACAGGGCTCTGTAAACTATTAGGACATAGACCCAACTATCCAGGTTTTTAATCTAATAGGGGAGAGCTCTTAATGTGTTCATGTGTTTGTGATGGTAACATCATGTAAATGCATTAGGACCCTTTTGGAGACTGTTTTTTAAACATGTTTAATTTTATTCTAGATACTTGGAGGCCTATCCATGTTGATCTGTTGCTAAGGGCCCGGTCAAGTGGATCGAAGCTAGTTCCTTGGATACAGTGGCCTGGGAGCCCCAGCTGCCCATCAGTGGAGACGGGACTCATCACGCAGGAAACATAAACATTGAAATATCAAAATCCTCCAGCGCTGATCATGGGAAAATATGGAAACCTCAAGGATTTTATCCTACCCTTTAGGCCAGCAATCACCATCAGGAGAGTTCACAACCAAAACTGAATATCTCCACAGTTCCTGTGGTTTAAGGCCATATTAAACTAAAATTAAAAATGATTAACCAAAAGACATCATTACAATCACATTATTGTAAAGTTATTCCTGAAAGTCTACAGTGAAATGGCGAAATGACCCTCCCCCCCGTGTGGTCATAGAATAGCACAGTTCTCCTGCGCTTTCCCCCACACAACAGGACATAGATAAAGACATTAGGTGGTCATTAGGAGTGGTAGACTAACCACACTCTCCTCAGTCTGCCCTGTCGTTTAAACAATCGAAGAGCTTCTTTAATGGAAGCTTTTAAATATGATGGTGTCCCACTGTCTGTACATTAACAACTTATGTGTTTACTTTAAAACGGCCCTGGCGCAGATTAAAGTCGCTCCACTCCGTGCCTCTTGTGACTGGTGCCTTTAAGGTCTTCCGATTACTCGCTGGGTCAATGTACACAGGGTTAAACCATGTTTGCTGAGCACTCTGGGGTCGCAGTGCTAAATAGGAGAGGAGACTAATGGAAACGCAAAAGGTCATCATAACAAACCATTACTGCTTCTTCTCTCCAGTGTCCTGGCATGCATCCCAGGAGGCCAAAAAGAGAAAAGGCACCGCGCACATAATGACGCCCATGTGACCGTTGGCTCGGGTCGCACTCCGCAACCCCGCGCAAAAAAGAAAACTTCTCAATTTATAGACTCTATTTAAGCATGGTCTGTGACTGCCAGTGATCAATTTTGCATGTGTTTACCACAACCCTTCACTATTGAGGAAAAGCAGAGCCTCCCAGTGCGGAGGAGATCTATACCCGTGTCACACTGTCCCAGGGGCAGCGCTTGCTGCGTCAATTAATTGTAATAACACGCCACTATGGAAACAAATGTGCAAATGATCGGGTGGGAATTCTAAACAACAATGGAACCGGAGGCTGCAGAGTAGCAGGTGCTGACAGTATGTGGACACCCCTTCAAATTAGTGTATTCTACTATTTCAGCCACACCCATTGCTCACAGGTGTATACAATCTAGCACATAGCCATGCAATCTGCATAGACAAACACTGGCAGTAGAATGGCCCACACTGAAGAGCTCGGGGAATTTCAATATGGCACCCTCATTGGATGCCACCTTTCCAACAAGCCAGTTCATAACATTTCTGCCATGCTAGAGCTGCCCTAGTCAACTGTAAGTGCTGTTATTGTGAAGTGGAAACGTCTAGGAGCAACAACAGCTCAGCTGTGAAGTGGTAGGCCACACAACCTCACAGAATGGGACCGCTGGGTGCTGAAGTGCATAGCATGTAAAAATCGTCTGTCCTCGGGTTGCAACACTCACAATCGAGATCCAAACTGCCTCTGAAAGCAACGTCAGCACAAGAACTGCTCGTTGGGAGCTTCATGAAAAGAGTTTCCATTTCCGAGCAGCCTTACACAAGCCTAAGATGACCATGCGCAGTGCCAAGCATCGGCTGGAGTGGTGTAAAGTTCGCAGCCATTGGACTCTCAGTGGAAACACGTTCTCTGGAGTGATGAATCACGCTTCACCCTCTGGCACTCCGATGGATGAATCTGTGTTTGGCGGATGCCATGAGAACACTACCTGTCCGAGCACATAGTGCCAACTGTAACATTTGGTGCACGAGGGATAATGGTATGGGGCTGTTTTTCATGGTTCTGGCTAGGCCCCTTAGTTCCAGTGAAGGGAAATCTTAATGCTACAGAATACAATGTCATTATAGACGATTCTGTGCTTCCAACATTGTGGCAATAGTTTAGGGAAGGCCCTTTCCTGCTTCAGTATGACAGTGTCCCCCTGCACAAAGCGAGGTCCACATAGAAATCGTTTGTTGAGATAGGTGTGGAAGAACTGGCCCAACACTCCTAATCGCCCAACATCAGAGCCCGACCTCACTAATGCTCTTGAGGCTGAATCGAAGCAAGCCCCTGCAGCGTGCGTGCGTGATACCGTGAGTGCCTATACATCTCACATATTACTGGAGCTGGATAACGTTCGATATCTATAATAGGCCTGGAACATTACCTAGGTCAAGTTATTTTGACTTCAGAAAATGATGTTGTTATACCTCTCTACTTGATTTGTGGTCGCTACCAAAACAATTAAATCAAGGTTATGATCGGGCGTGTTCTCACAAAGCGACATTTTACACCGCAGGTATCAACTTGATGGATTCCAGTTTTGTCAACGCTCCAGAGCTGTCTAAACAGACCTTGTTTTACGACCTCTGAAAGTACAGCTGTCAAAATTACGAATAGCCTAAATCGGAATTGTCATTAAAACAGAAACATCATCTAAGCAATGACAAAATTAAATAATAACATAAATTGAACACTCATGATGGTTATTTTGTTTAATTTCCGAGTCGTCATCGCGTCTAAATCCACATAGGCCTAATTCAATCACGAATCTGGATATTAATTTGACATAGGCATAAATCAAATTGTATAGCGTCGAATATAGGGTAAAGTAGCCTAGCCTATAGCAAAAACATGAATAAATTATTCATTTTTGTGAGTAAGACAAGGGCACTGCGTTCATCCACCTCTGGCCTGCTCGCCTCCCTACCACTGAGGAAGTACAGTTCCCGCGCAGCCCAGTCAAAACTGTTCGCTGCTCTGGCCCCCCAATGGTGGAACAAACTCCCTCACGACGCCAGGACAGCGGAGTCAATCACCACCTTCCGGAGACACCTGAAACCCCACCTCTTTCAGGAATACCTAGGATAGGATAAAGTAATCCTTCTCCCCCCCCCCCCCTTAAAAGATTTAGATGCACTATTGTAAAGTGGCTGTTCCACTGGATGTCTTAAGGTGAACGCACCAATTTGTAAGTCGCTCTGGATAAGAGCGTCTGCTAAATGACTTAAATGTAAATGTAAATGTAAGACAAGAAGCCTACGTCCAATTCTTCCTATATGCTCTCGTGCCTAGGCCTATATATTATCCTCACGTTTTGAAAAATGCATATAGGCCTGGACGTCTTTGGTTGGCAATAGTGTTTTCTCTAATCAATAAATCAGCGTTTCCTTTTTTGTGCAGTTTTCATTATGGACGTCTGGACAGCCACAGTAGGCAAAAATGCACTTTCACTTATCAGGATCACACCCCAGGGAGAAGAGGTCAGGAGGAGAACATCCATAGATCCAGTTAAAAACACAACAGTAATACTTTTCCACACTATCCCAAGCGCCTTATATTTCATGTACCGTTTTAATAGAAATTGCCTTTCGGAACATATTTTCTCGCGCCAGCCTAAGGGCACATCGAGACGTCTTCACCTAGTCGGCTCGGGGATTCGAACCAGCGACCTTTCGGTTACCATCCCAACGCGGCCTCTTAACCGCTAGGCTATCTGCTGTCCACATACAGATACTACAGTAGCCAATTGTTTTATTATGCAAATAAGTTACTTTGGAGGCACGTCAAACTACTTTGGTGCTATGAACACTCTAGTGCCTTGTGCATATCAGTAGTCTAATTGAATTTATTCATGCTATTTAAATAAATTAAAGTGATTATATTACATTAAATGTGTTTATTGGCTTGTCAAATAATAATTATCTCTAGAGGCTATCGTTTCCAAAGAAGAGTTATTAAATTAAGGCTTTTGGGCAAGTAAACTACACGCTATAAAATTATAATATGTAATGTGAAGACAATCATTTTCAATTATCCAATCAACAGATTTCAGGCCCACACACACATTTAAAAAAGTATAAACGCAACATACAACAATGTCAAACATTTTACTGAGTTACAGTTCAAATAAGGAAATGAGTAAATTGAAATGAATTCATTAGGGCCTAATCTATGGATTTCACATCACTGGGCTGGGGGTGCAGCCATGGGTGGGCCTTGGAGGGCATGGGCCCACCCACTGGGTAGCCAGGCCCAGCAAATCAGAATGAGTTTTTCCCCACAAAAAGGGCTTTATTACAGACAGAAATACTCCTCAGATGATCCCGCAGGCGAAGAAGCCGGATGTGTAGGTCCTGGGCTGCGGTTGTGAGGCTGGTTGGAAGTACTGCCAAATTCTCTAAAAAGACATTGGAGGCAGTTTATGGTAGAGAAATTAACAATCAATTCTCTGGCAACAGCTCTGGTGGACATTCATGCAGTCAGCATGCCAATTGCACACTCCCTCAAAACCTGAGACATCTGTGGTATTGTGTTGTGTGACAACTCTGCCCATTTTAAAGTGGCCTTTTATTGTCATGTTGTTTAATCAGCTTCTTGATATGCCACACCTGTCAGGTGGATGGATTATCGTGGCAAAGGGGAAATGCTCACTACATGTTGCATTTATATTTTTGTTCAGTGTAAAAAACAAACACTTAAAACACTGCCTTTATTAAAATGTTTATAAGGTGCAGGCCTAGCCTCGTGATGATACCCTACTTATAAATTATTTAGACTACATTACTAAGATAATGGGATCACCTAAACTATTATCACAGAGCCTCTCCATTTTAATCAAACACACTACTTATTCACCGATTAGGCTACAGTATCTACTGCATCCTTTTAATATAGTCTAACACCACTCTTGAAATCGGATACATTTTTTGGTCATAAATCCATCTGTTATGCACATGATTGTTTTTTTTAATGCGCTCAACTATGTGATCAGACATTCTGGTCCTCATGCAGGTCTTTATTTGGGGTCCTTATTATAGCATAATAAACTCAATACACAGGTCAACTTTAACAAAATGCTGTCATCTAGTGGTGGTTCTTAGAAACAATCTGGCATCTAAAAAATGAAAATGATTACGACAGCTTTCACACAGGCAGTCCAAACCTGAGCTTTTAACCAATTATTGGCAAAATAGCTAATGTGATTGGTCGAAGACGCAATTAGTGGGGGGGGGGGTCAGGTAATTAGGCTACCTGTGTAAACGCAGCCGTAGAGACACAGGCCTATCTATGAGCGTTATGGCAGTGACTGTAGAATATTGCACATAAATAACGGAAAACATAAACAAAATGTCAGTCAGACTCGGATGCTGAGGGCGATGCAATAAAATCTGTTGACCTGGGTTCAGTAATGTGTAGAAAAACATGCTATTTTTCTCTAAATCCTCACTGCACATCCCAACGTCATCTCAATCTGGATAACACTTTGGGCTATGCTTAGTGCATTGAGTGTGAGCCAGTCGAACAGGGTTCCGGTCGAACAGGGTTCCGGTCGAACAGGGTTCCGATATAGAGCCCATGAGACTCATTCGATCCAGGAGCAGTGAGCATATTTTGGACCAGGCGCATCTTCACCTCAACACGTAGGCCTAGGCTAATGCACAACATGCTTGTCAAGTGTGAATAATTTACGACAGGTGGGATTCATCCCGTTAACTTATCCCAATAAACAATCTATTTGTCTTTCCTCATAGCACAAGTTCAGCTGTGGTAAGAATGTTAAAGATTCAGCTGTCCACTTGTGAATTGACAGTCTGCTGTGGAACTGAACTGCCCCTAAAGAGACACTTTCGATTCAGTTTCATTGTTCCATTTTAGGCTAAATAGTAAGTTTTAAAATGGGAGCACACGCGGTTTCTTTTGTTAGGCATGCGTAGTTTATCCAATTAGCCCATTTCTCTTTTCAGAATCGGCCATTAAAATTACATTAAGTCTTCTACTCTTAGGATGAAAACTTTGAGCTTGAATGACCAGGCATACCCAGGTTTTCAGAACAAAATTATATTGGGTTGAGTTGAAGCCATAGCCATTTTACTACATTACCACATATGTTACAACCAAGCCATGACATTTGATGGAAATATTAACTTTCAGTTTCCTGTAGGGGGAAACCCAATCTAATGGCACCACAAAATCTGAGAAAACACATGATCAGTCACTAACTGGATTTTCCAGACGAGCCAGCTGCAGTTAGTCTATTGGAGATGGTTGGAGTTGGCATTGAGGTTGTAGTATGATCTAAAATAAGGACCCGCGACAACAAGGTTCTAGCTCTAGCCTGTTTATTAACCTAACCCTCGCATGTCATACATAGGTACGGATACCCCCAAGGGACATCCTACTACATCTTCCCCTCTCCCATGAACAAGAACTCAACATGCATAACCACTGAAGCATAACTGAAATGCAATTTGGAAACCAGTATTATTCTCTAACATGCTACTTCCCATCCTGAAACAGTATGAAAGCATTAAATCACACAATGTTCATACTAACTTAGGTACAGTCTCTTTTTGCTGGGTATGGTCCCCCACAGTATGTTTTCTCTTCACGTAACATAGTCTTTCAGGCACTCTGGTGGCTTCACATCCCTTTTTGGGCACGTTTGTGGCTCTGTGAGCATTCTCTCTCCCTCCTTCACCCTCTTTTTGTGCATTTTCTGTGGTCTCAGTTTGTGTGGCTGGTAGATCTGGAAGAGCTCTGAGGTGTGATTTGTTCCTTCGTACCTCTTCTGAGCCTCTGTCCACCACATAGGAGCGTGGGGCATCCGCTTTCTTCAGCACTATTGCTGGTGTCTTTGAGTTTGTAATCCACACGCGTTGACCTTCGGTCAGCTCTGGCCTCTCCTTAGCACGGTGTCTCCGATTGAAGTCTCCAGTTTGCATTTGTTTCAGACGTTTGTACCTCTCAGCGAAGGCCTTCCTGTTAGGCCATCAGGGTTTAAGCTGAGCTGGCGAGACAGGCAATGGGGAACGCAGCCTCCTGTCCATCAGGAGCTCGGCAGGCGACGGCCCATGATGCAGTGGTGTAACTCTGTAAGCTAACAGAGCCCTGTATGGATCCTTGTTATTTTTCAGCAGTCCCTTGACTGTTTTCACAGATCTCTCTGCCTCACCATTACTCTGTGCATGGTAGGGGCTACTGGTCACATGTATGAAGTCATATTCTGCGGCAAAAGCAGAAAAGGAGCTCGCAGAGAACTGGGGAGCGTTATCTGTAACCAGGACCTCAGCGACCAGTTGCCTGAAAAAAATTGACTTCAATCCATTGATAATACCAGCTGATGTGTCTTTGCTATTTCAATGTATCTTGAGTAGTAATCTACCACTAGCAGATAAGTGTTATTTTTCCGATAGAACATATCCGCCCCTACCTTTTGCCATGGCCGTTTTGGCAGCTCCGTTGCCATCATTGGCTCCGGATGACAAGGTTGACATTTTGTACAGACCTCAGACCAAGCCACCACACTGATTGTTGAGCCCTCAGTTTGCATTTGGTTATCCCCATGTGTCCATCATGCACTCTAGCATTTCTGGTTGTAGAGTCTCTGGGATAACTATCCGTTGTCCTTTCATGAGATGGTCTCCATTACAGTGGAAGTCACTTTGATGCACCCAATAGGGCTTCAGCAGCTGAGGCAGTTCCTCCTGCCTGGGCCATCCCTTTGGTGCACCCAATAGGGCTTCAGCAGCTGAGGCAGTTCCTCCTGCCTGGGCCATCCCTTTGGTGCACCCAATAGGGCTTCAGCAGCTGAGGCAGTTCCTCCTGCCTGGGCCATCCCTTTGGTGCACCCAATAGGGCTTCAGCAGTTGAGGCAGTTCCTCCTGCCTGTGCCATCCCTTTGGTGCACCCAATAGGGCTTCAGCAGTTGAGGCAGTTCCTCCTGCCTGGGCCATCCCTTTGGTGCACCCAATAGGGCTTCAGCAGTTGAGACAGTTCCTCCTGCCTGGGCCATCCCTTTGGTGCACCCAGTAGGGCTACAGCAGCTGAGGCAGTTCCTCCTGCCTGGGCCATCCCTTTGGTGCACCCAATAGGGCTTCAGCAGCTGAGGCAGTTCCTCCTGCCTGGGCCATCCCTTTGGTGCACCCAATAGGGCTTCAGCAGCTGAGGCAGTTCCTCCTGCCTGGGCCATCCCTTTGGTGCACCCAATAGGGCTTCAGCAGCTGAGGCAGTTCCTCCTGCCTGGGCCATCCCTTTGGTGCACCCAATAGGGCTTCAGCAGTTGAGGCAGTTCCTCCTGCCTGTGCCATCCCTTTGGTGCACCCAATAGGGCTTCAGCAGTTGAGGCAGTTCCTCCTGCCTGGGCCATCCCTTTGGTGCACCCAATAGGGCTTCAGCAGTTGAGACAGTTCCTCCTGCCTGGGCCATCCCTTTGGTGCACCCAGTAGGGCTACAGCAGCTGAGGCAGTTCCTCCTGCCTGGGCCATCCCTTTGGTGCACCCAATAGGGCTTCAGCAGCTGAGGCAGTTCCTCCTGCCTGGGCCATCCCTTTGGTGCACCCAATAGGGCTTCAGCAGCTGAGGCAGTTCCTCCTGCCTGGGCCATCCCTTTGGTGCACCCAATAGGGCTTCAGCAGCTGAGGCAGTTCCTCCTGCCTGGGCCATCCCTTTGGTGCACCCAATAGGGCTTCAGCAGTTGAGACAGTTCCTCCTGCCTGGGCCATCCCTTTGGTGCACCCAATAGGGCTTCAGCAGTTGAGGCAGTTCCTCCTGCCTGGGCCATCCCTTTGGTGCACCCAATAGGGCTTCAGCAGTTGAGACAGTTCCTCCTCCTGCCTGGGCCATCCCTTTGGTGCACCCAATAGGGCTTCAGCAGTTGAGGCAGTTCCTCCTGCCTGGGCCATCCCTTTGGTGCACCCAATAGCAGCTGAGGCAGTTCCTCCTGCCTGGGCCATCCCTTTGGTGCACCCAATAGGGCTTCAGCAGCTGAGGCAGTTCCTCCTGCCTGGGCCATCCCTTTGGTGCACCCAATAGGGCTTCAGCAGCTGAGGCAGTTCCTCCTGCCTGGGCCATCCCTTTGGTGCACCCAATAGGGCTTCAGCAGCTGAGGCAGTTCCTCCTGCCTGGGCCATCCCTTTGGTGCACCCAATAGGGCTTCAGCAGCTGAGGCAGTTCCTCCTGCCTGGGCCATCCCTTTGGTGCACCCAATAGGGCTTCAGCAGTTGAGGCAGTTCCTCCTGCCTGGGCCATCCCTTCAGGTGAGGCAGTTCCTCCTGCCTGGGCCATCCCTTTGGGCTTCAGCAGTTGAGACAGTTCCTCCTGCCTGGGCCATCCCTTTGGTGCACCCAGTAGGGCTACAGCAGCTGAGGCAGTTCCTCCTGCCTGGGCCATCCCTTTGGTGCACCCAATAGGGCTTCAGCAGCTGAGGCAGTTCCTCCTGCCTGGGCCATCCCTTTGGTGCACCCAATAGGGCTTCAGCAGCTGAGGCAGTTCCTCCTGCCTGGGCCATCCCTTTGGTGCACCCAATAGGGCTTCAGCAGCTGAGGCAGTTCCTCCTGCCTGGGCCATCCCTTTGGTGCACCCAATAGGGCTTCAGCAGTTGAGACAGTTCCTCCTGCCTGGGCCATCCCTTTGGTGCACCCAATAGGGCTTCAGCAGTTGAGGCAGTTCCTCCTGCCTGGGCCATCCCTTTGGTGCACCCAATAGGGCTTCAGCAGTTGAGACAGTTCCTCCTGCCTGGGCCATCCCTTTGGTGCACCCAATAGGGCTTCAGCAGTTGAGGCAGTTCCTCCTGCCTGGGCCATCCCTTTGGTGCACCCAATAGGGCTTCAGCAGTTGAGGCAGTTCCTCCTGCCTGGGCCATCCCTTTGGTGCACCCAATAGGGCTTCAGCAGTTGAGGCAGTTCCTCCTGCCTGGGCCATCCCTTTGGTGCACCCAATAGGGCTTCAGCAGTTGAGGCAGTTCCTCCTGCCTGGGCCATCCCTTTGGTGCACCCAATAGGGCTTCAGCAGTTGAGGCAGTTCCTCCTGCCTGGGCCATCCCTTTGGTGCACCCAATAGGGCTTCAGCAGCTGAGGCAGTTCCTCCTGCCTGGGCCATCCCTTTGGTGCACCCAATAGGGCTTCAGCAGCTGAGGCAGTTCCTCCTGCCTGGGCCATCCCTTTGGTGCACCCAATAGGGCTTCAGCAGTTGAGGCAGTTCCTCCTGCCTGTGCCATCCCTTTGGTGCACCCAATAGGGCTTCAGCAGTTGAGGCAGTTCCTCCTGCCTGGGCCATCCCTTTGGTGCACCCAATAGGGCTTCAGCAGTTGAGACAGTTCCTCCTGCCTGGGCCATCCCTTTGGTGCACCCAGTAGGGCTACAGCAGCTGAGGCAGTTCCTCCTGCCTGGGCCATCCCTTTGGTGCACCCAATAGGGCTTCAGCAGCTGAGGCAGTTCCTCCTGCCTGGGCCATCCCTTTGGTGCACCCAATAGGGCTTCAGCAGCTGAGGCAGTTCCTCCTGCCTGGGCCATCCCTTTGGTGCACCCAATAGGGCTTCAGCAGCTGAGGCAGTTCCTCCTGCCTGGGCCATCCCTTTGGTGCACCCAATAGGGCTTCAGCAGTTGAGACAGTTCCTCCTGCCTGGGCCATCCCTTTGGTGCACCCAATAGGGCTTCAGCAGTTGAGGCAGTTCCTCCTGCCTGGGCCATCCCTTTGGTGCACCCAATAGGGCTTCAGCAGTTGAGACAGTTCCTCCTGCCTGGGCCATCCCTTTGGTGCACCCAATAGGGCTTCAGCAGTTGAGGCAGTTCCTCCTGCCTGGGCCATCCCTTTGGTGCACCCAATAGGGCTTCAGCAGTTGAGGCAGTTCCTCCTGCCTGGGCCATCCCTTTGGTGCACCCAGTAGGGCTACAGCAGCTGAGGCAGTTCCTCCTGCCTGGGCCATCCCTTTGGTGCACCCAATAGGGCTTCAGCAGCTGAGGCAGTTCCTCCTGCCTGGGCCATCCCTTTGGTGCACCCAATAGGGCTTCAGCAGCTGAGGCAGTTCCTCCTGCCTGGGCCATCCCTTTGGTGCACCCAATAGGGCTTCAGCAGCTGAGGCAGTTCCTCCTGCCTGGGCCATCCCTTTGGTGCACCCAATAGGGCTTCAGCAGTTGAGGCAGTTCCTCCTGCCTGTGCCATCCCTTTGGTGCACCCAATAGGGCTTCAGCAGTTGAGGCAGTTCCTCCTGCCTGGGCCATCCCTTTGGTGCACCCAATAGGGCTTCAGCAGTTGAGACAGTTCCTCCTGCCTGGGCCATCCCTTTGGTGCACCCAGTAGGGCTACAGCAGCTGAGGCAGTTCCTCCTGCCTGGGCCATCCCTTTGGGCCATCCCTTTGGTGCACCCAATAGGGCTTCAGCAGCTGAGGCAGTTCCTCCTGCCTGGGCCATCCCTTTGGTGCACCCAATAGGGCTTCAGCAGCTGAGGCAGTTCCTCCTGCCTGGGCCATCCCTTTGGTGCACCCAATAGGGCTTCAGCAGCTGAGGCAGTTCCTCCTGCCTGGGCCATCCCTTTGGTGCACCCAATAGGGCTTCAGCAGTTGAGACAGTTCCTCCTGCCTGGGCCATCCCTTTGGTGCACCCAATAGGGCTTCAGCAGTTGAGACAGTTCCTCCTGCCTGGGCCATCCCTTTGGTGCACCCAATAGGGCTTCAGCAGTTGAGGCAGTTCCTCCTGCCTGGGCCATCCCTTTGGTGCACCCAATAGGGCTTCAGCAGTTGAGACAGTTCCTCCTGCCTGGGCCATCCCTTTGGTGCACCCAATAGGGCTTCAGCAGTTGAGGCAGTTCCTCCTGCCTGGGCCATCCCTTTGGTGCACCCAATAGGGCTTCAGCAGTTGAGGCAGTTCCTCCTGCCTGGGCCATCCCTTTGGTGCACCCAATAGGGCTTCAGCAGTTGAGGCAGTTCCTCCTGCCTGGGCCATCCCTTTGGTGCACCCAATAGGGCTTCAGCAGTTGAGGCAGTTCCTCCTGCCTGGGCCATCCCTTTGGTGCACCCAATAGGGCTTCAGCAGTTGAGGCAGTTCCTCCTGCCTGGGCCATCCCTTTTTGCACTGCTGCACTATCTGTTGGCAGATGTGGTCTTGTTGTTGCTCCTCTGCAATCTGCTGCAGTTTGGTCTGAGATGCAGGTAGACTGTCCCTTATTGCATTAATGGACACCTGTACCTCACCCTCTATAGACATTTCTCCTCCTCTGATAATGGACGTTTAATTGGGGCCCTGGAGAGTGCATCTGCTGTGATCAGTGCCTTCCCTGGCACATACACCATCTTGTAGGTGAACCTCAGCAATCTGAGGCGGAAGCGCAGAATTCTGGGAGGCAAGTCGCCCAGTGCTTTTGTCCCTAACAGAGCCAGCAGTGGTTTGTGATCAGTCTCTGCTGTAAACTGCAGGCCAATAAGGTATTGGCTGAGCCTTTCACATGCCCATGGGATAGCCAACGCCTCCTTCTCCACTTGAGCATACCTTTGCTCTGTGTCGGATAAGCTTCGGGAGATGTATGCTATTGGACGCCACTCCATGTTGTCCTGCATCTGTGTGAGGACCGCCCCTAGCCCAAAGGATGATGCATCTGCTGATACTTTTGTCTTAGCGTGGGGACGGTACTGGGCCAGCACTCTCTGTGAGGCCAGATCTCCTTTGATTTTGTCAAACGCTACCTGTTGCATGTGACCCCATGACCAGTCATTCTCTTTGGCTAGTAAGTCTCTCAGAGGTTTGGTTGTATCTGAGAACTGTGGGAGGAACTTACCCACATATGTGGCCATGCCTAAGAAGGTCCTGACTTTAGCCACATTCTGGGGTCTGGGCATATCTGTGATGGCGCTGATCTTCTCTGGGTCCGGCTCTATTCCAGCTGCACTGATTTTGTGTCCCAAGAACAAGACCTCTGATTGTGCAAAAGTGCATTTTTCATTGAGTGTCAGGCCAGTCTCCTGGAGTCGGGTCAGAACTGCTGTGAGCCTTAAATCATGTTCTGCTCTGTCCCTTCCGCACACGAGCACATCGTCCGCGTGGACTATGACGCCACTCAGCCCATCCAACAGCTGGGACATGCGTCTTTGGAAATGCTCAGGACCGGAAGCGATTCCAAATGGCAAAACATTAAAACAGTAACGGCCAAACGGTGTTATAAACGTTGTGAGTGCCCTACTCTCTGATGACAGCAGTATCTGCCAGAAACCTAAGCGGGCATCCAGCTTTGTGAAGACTTGTGAGCCAGTGACTACTCAACAGATGGTAAGATGTGTCTCTCTCTGCAGAGTGGCTCATTCAATTTAGTCATGTCCACACAGATCCTTATTTCCCCATTGGCGTTTGGGACCACCACCATCCCTGCACACCAGTCTGTGGGACTCTCTATTTTAGACACCGCCCCAATTTCTTCCATCCTCCCCATCTCTTCCTTTACCCTGGCCAATAAAGGGATAGGCACCCGGCGGGGGGTGGTAAGGGCATAGGGGACAGCATCCTCTTTCAGGCGGATTTTGTAGTCATCTTCTATCCTTCCTAGACCAGAAAACACTTTTGGGAATTTCTTTTTGAAAACCTCACCTGGGTCCTCCAGTTCACTCACTCTCTCAATGAGTTGCAATGCTTCAATTGCTGGCAGTCCCAGCAACGGTCTGGCTAGAGTCAATGACGAAGACAGGCTGGATGGCACTTTTGTCTTTACTCTCCAGTTTAATCACCAAGTGCCCTACCACTGGTAATACCTTATTACTGGGCCCGTACAGTGTTTTGTTTGTAGAGAGCAAAGGGCCATCTCTGCTATAGCTATACAGCCTAGTTGGGATAGCTGTCACTGCTGCCCCAGTGTCTAGTTTAAATGACACAACCTCCCCATTGAGATTAATGTCTAAAGGCCAGCCAGCGTTGTTTCCCTTTACTTCTCCCAGAAAGATGCTGTCCTGCTGTACCTCCTCTGAAACCTCATGCATTTGCTTTAATCGACAGACAGCTGAAAAGTGTCCTCTCCTGTGACATTTCCTACATTCCGCATCCTTTGCTGGGCAATCTTTCCATTTGTGGAAAGGGGATTTCCCACATTTGCGACAAACATTTGAACTAGCTACTGGTGCGGTCTGTGGTTGTTTTCTCCACGTCTGTCTCTGTTCTGTGTTCCCCTCCGTTGTTTTAGCTCTGTATGAAAATGCATGTATTTCCCCACTCTCTTCGTTCTGCAAGGAGCTGCTGTCGCTCAGTATCGTCTGCTGTCTTTTTACTGTCTCACTCTGCCTAACCTGGTTTACAGTTTTGGACAAGGTAAACTGGGAATCCAACTGTAACTTTTCAGAAAGTGATATATTTATTATTCCGACTACAATCCGATCTCGGATCAGCTCTTCCCCGAGCGCGCCAAACTGACAATGTTCTGCTAGTTTGTGAACAGGTGTGATAAAACTGTCGGTGGTTTCACCCTGGTCCTGTTTGCGCATATTAAACCTAGCTCTCTCAAAAATAATGTTGTGTCTCCCTACAAAATGCGTTTCAAAACAGTCTTAAAAGGCAATGTAGTTAAGTGTCTCTTCCTCGGTCATCGTTGAAGCATTTAATATATCCTCGGCTTCATCACCCATAGAGTAGATCAGTGTATTAACTTGAAATGCCCATTTTTTTCACGTTTAAGCCTGATCCATTTCGGGCAGTTTTGAATGTCCACACAAACAAAATTCTCCGGGGGACTAATGCGAAATCCGTCAGCACTAGCCACTGGACTGTCCGTGTTTGCGCCAGAGCCCGTTGAACTTGGAGTCGCAAACCCTGAAATCCCGCCAGCTTCTTCCTCTTGCAACATGTTGCTTAGCAGTAACTTAGTCCTTGCTCGTTAGCTAGCAAAATAATGATATGCACTGTTTATCTCCAACACTGTGCCCTCCCTGCTTTGAAACAGCCTGAATGTATGATTTACTTGGTACGTCCTTCACGTTTATGTGAATTTTAAAACCATGATCTAAAATAAGGACGCCCGACAACGAGGTTCTAGCTCCAGCATGTTTATTAACCTAATTAACCTACCGCATGTCCTACATAGGTACGGATACCCCCAAGGGACATCCTACTACATAGGTTATGCTCGGGTTTAACCTCTGACCTCAATAAGGACCTAAACCATTAGGGAGGCAGTTCCATGGAAGCAGGCAGGACCAAGATGACATTAAATCCAGCTGGTGGTCTGATAGGACACAGGTGACACCTGCACTGGATTTGATATTAATTGCACACATTAAAGCTGGAATCATTAATGGTGAAACGGCCACATCCCTTTGCAATATTACAACAAAGTTACTGCAAACTTTTTGTCCCCTGGACATCATTGCACAGCAAAAAAAAAAAAAGTTTTACCCTGATGCATGACACTTCCCACATCTGCCAACAAAACAATAACAATGGCCATGGGGTGGACAGTGTTGCTGTTTCCCCCTACTGCAGAGTCCATATTTCAAACCGAGGTAAGTTGGTTTTATAGTCACACATTCAGACATTTGGCAAAAGCCATTTAAAAATGTAAAAATCAATAACTAATTCACAATTTGTCACAGAATCATCAAATAGACATGATTTGTCTATAAATGTCTAGCATACTTTTACAACCTTTGTTTTGACTAGAAATTCCAGTTGACTTGATAGAAATACATTACATCTATAAAATGCAATTTCAAGCGGTAGAAATCTGTCACGTTGTCCGAAATAATGGTCGGACCAAGGCACAGCGTACGTAGAGTTCCACATATTTCAATGAATAAAGTGAAACTTAAGCAAATACAAAACAATAAAGAATAAGCGAACCGTGACGACAATTCAGTGCTAACAGGCAACTAAACATAAACAATATCCCATAACCCACAGGTGGACAAAATGCAACTTAAGTATGATCTCCAATTAGAGACAACGATTACCAGCTGCCACTGATTGGGAATCAAACACAAACACCAACATAGAAAAATAAACTTAGAACCCCACAAAGAAATAATAAACTAGACTAAACACCCCTAGTCACGCCCTGACCTACTCTACCATAGAAAATACAGGCTTTCTATGGTCAGGACGTGACAAAATCAATAACTAATTCACCTTTTGTCATATAAACATCAAGCTAGGTATTATTTATTTTATAAATGTCTATCATACTTTTACAACCTTTGTTTTGAGGACAAATTACCGTTTTGACTTGATAGAAATACATACAATCTATAAAATGCCATTTAAAGCAGTATAAATCAATAACTACAGTTGAAGTCAGAAGTTTACATACACCTTCGCCAAAACTCAGTTTTGCACAATTCCTGACATTTAATCCAAGGAAAAAATCCCTGTCAGTTAGGATCACCACATTATTTCAAGAATGTGAAATGTCAGAATAATACTAAAGAGAATGATTGATTTCAGCTTTTATTTATTTCATCACATTCCCAGTGTGTCAGAAGTTTACATACACTCAATTAGTATTTGGTATCATTGCCTTTAAAATGTGTAACTTGGGTCAAACCTTTTGGGTAGCCTTCCACAAGCCTCCCACAATAAATTGGGTGAATTTTGGCCACCATTTGAACACCATTCAAATGTATCCTTCCTTCCAACTTTCCTTTGGGTAATCACTGATCAGACAACACTTATTTATTTTTTAGGTTGTAGATCAGCTTTAATATTACAGATGCAGTTGAAGTCGGAAGTTTACATACACCTTAGCCAAATACATTTAAACTCATACACTACGTACTCTGAATTAGTATTTGGTAGCATTACCTTCAAATTGTTTGACTTGGGTCAAACGTTTCAGGTAGCCTTCCACAAGCTTCTCACAATAAGTTGGGTGAAATTTGGCCCATTCCTCCTGACAGAGCTGGTGTAACTGAGTCAGGTTTCTAGGTCTCCTTGCTCGCACACACTTTTTCAGTTCTGCCCACAAATTTTCTATAGGATTGAGGTCAGGGCTTTGTGATGGCCACTCCAATACCTTGACTTCGTTGTCCTTAAGCTATTTTGCCACAACTTTGGAAGTATGCTTGGGGTCACTGTCCATTTGGAAGACCCAACTTCCTGACTGACGTCTTGAGATGTTGCTTCAATATATCCACATAATTTTCCTTCCTCATGTAGCCATCTATTTTGTGAAGTGCACCAGTCCCTCCTGTAGCAAAGCACCCCCACAACCTGATGCTGCCACCCCCGTGCTTCATGGTTTGGATGGTGTTCTTCGGCTTGCAAGCCTCCCCCTTTTTCCTCCTAGCATAACGATGGTCATAATAGCCAAAAAGTTATATTTTTGTTTCATCAGACCAGAGGACATTTCTCGAAAAAGTACGATCTTTGTCCCCATGTGCAGTTGCAAACCAAAATCAGTCTTTTTTATGGTGGTTTTGGAGCAGTGGTTTCTTCCTTGCTGAGCGGCCTTTCAGGTTATGTCGAAATAGGACTCATTTTACTGTGGATATAGATACTTTGTACCCGTTTCCTCCAGCATCTTCACAAGGTCCTTTGCTGTTGTTCTGGGATTGATTTGCACTTTTCGCACCAAAGTACGTTAATCTCTAGGAGACAGAACGTGTCTCCTTCCTGAGCGGTATGACGGCTGCGTGGTCCCATGGTGTTTATACTTGCGTACTATTGTTTGTACAGATGAACATGGTACCTTCAGGCATATGGAAATTGCTCCCAAGGATGAGCCAGACTTGAGGTCTACAATTGTTTTTCTGAGTTCTTGGCTGATTTCTTTTGATTTTCCCATGATGTCAAGCAAAGAGGCACTGAGTTTGAAGGTAGGCCTTGAAATCCATCAACAGGTACACCTCCAATTGACTTAAAATTATGTCAATTAGCCTATCAGAAGCTTCTAAAGCCATGACATCATTTTCTGGAATTTTCCAAGCTGTTTAAAGGCACAATCAACTTAGTGTATGTAAACTTCTGACCCACTGGAATTGTGATACAGTGAATTATAAGTCTGTAAACAATTGTTGGAAAAATTACTTGTTTCATGCACAAAGTAGTTGTCCTAACCAACTTGCCAAAACTACAGTTTGTTAACAAGAAATTTGTGGATTGGTTGAAAAACTAGTTTTAATGACTCCAACCTAAGTGTATGTAAACTTCCGACTTCAACTGTATATGGTGCATTGGTTCCTCTCAGCAGAGACACTTTAGCTCAACGTGAGCTGTGTGGATTTAAAGAGTGGGTGGGATTTGCATTCAGCGAATGTAGACATTGTGAATGTACTTTTGACAATATGCAGATGTAATTTAATGAGGATGTTTTTGTGCAAAGGACATTGGACAGACAAATTCAACAATGCTGTGAATTTGAAAAGGCCAGCACTGACTTCTTAAGAAACAGACTTAACACAACATATGGTATAAACAGAAAGAGCAAGCTAGTTGAATTCCCTGTTTATAATCTTATACAGTAAACACGGCATTGATCCATTAGAAATGAAGTGTGTGTTGAAACACCTAGTTCTTTCAGGACAATTGGACTTGGACACTTTAAATGCTGCTCTCCTTGATTTCCCTTACTCTTCCCTGGTTGTAAGAGCTAATGAATTTGAATGACTCCAACCTAAGTGTACGTAAACTTCTGACTTCAACTGTAATTCACTGTTTGTCACATAAACATAAACCTAGGTATGATTTATTCTATACATCTATCATACTTTTACAACCTTTGTTTTGAACATGACAGAAATGCATCAAATCTATAAAATGTCATTTAAAGTGGTATAAATCAATAACTAATTCACCGTTTGTCACAGAAACATCAAACTAGGTATGATTTATTCTATAAATGTCTAGTATATTTTTACAACCTTTGTTTTGACTAGAAATTCCAGTTTTGATTTGATAGAAATACATTATCTTTAAATGCAATATTTGAAATGAAGAAATCTAATTCAGTGATTGTCTCAGAAAAAGAGAAAATATGCATTTATTTGCAATAACTTTAAAGACATTTTAATTTGAAGTGCAATTTGCTCTATATGAAGTTAGACAATGTTTACATAAAGTTGTACAATGTTTACAATGTTAAATGTCATGCCAAATCAATGTTCGCATTTTTTGTTCAACAGTTCCACATTTTAAAGTAGTTACAAGGCACAACAGTCATTTATTTACATGTCTCTAATTTATCAGCAGAGGCCCCTTCCAATCATTTTCTATTTAAGTCCTTCTTTGTCATCCCCAGACAAGCTGAATGGTACCATCTTTGGCACACAGAGCATTCTATCTGCTGTATTAAAAACATAAACAGGGTTATATTAATTTACAGTTCTGGAATAGAGAGCAAATAGCATAGGGACAGCCTGGTTGAAGTCCTAGTTTTGAATGGTTAGTGCCAGTAGATTGCAGAGGGGTTCACATACAGTTCAGAAGCAAATCATAATGTATACATTTAGCCCAAAAACCAAACATGTACCCTTTACTTCTTATTTTAGTGTTTTTTTTAATCCACCCTCTGTTATCTTTCAGTATCCATGCTAATACACACACACACGCACGTTATTTTGGTTTGCTCTTAGTTTTCCTTTTCTCCACTGTGGATGTCCATGTTGATCCTCTTGGTCTTCTTGATCCATCCACCGGTCTTCTAATAGGGTGTAACAGAATTTTCTGCCAGGCCCCTTCTAATAGGGTGTAACAGACTCGTTAGAACTTTGACCACACGCCCTCTATACGGACTACATGCCCTCTGTCAAATCAAAACTGGAATTTTTACTCAAAACAAAGGTTGTAAAAGTATGCTAGACATTTATAGAATAAATCATATCTAGTTTTATGATTGTGACAAACAGTGAATTAGTTATTGATTTTTACATTTTTAAAATGGCTATTGGCGAATGTGTGTTGAATATAAAACCAACTTTACCTCGATATATTACAAGTGGAACTTCAAAGGGACATTAAAGCAGAATGCCAAGTTATGATGCCTGATTTTTGCCACAATTGTATCATGAATAACCTTTAGTGCACAATTGCTACTATACTGATTTTTATTTTGTATTTGTTCATAATTTAGAAATAATAATAATAAAACTCTATAATCTAGCACATTCTCCACACAAAGCATTTTATTTCATTGTTTTAAAAAGCATTTCACCCGAAAAGCCGCTCCATTTCCCTTTTTTTAAGTCAAGTTCATTGTATCCAGTCAACATTTCACATGACACTGCAAATCACAAAAAAAATCTATGTCCTAATCAAAAGGTGCAGCATAGGTGTCAAAAAAAGCCTAAACATTAATTTTTATTTTTTTATTTTATCAGGCAAGTCAGTTAAGAACAAATTCTTATTTTCAATGACGGCCTAGGAACAGTGGGTTAACTGCCTGTTCAGGGGCAGAACGACAGATTTGTACCATGTCAGCTCGGGGGTTTGAACTCACAACCTTCCGGTTATACTAGTCACACGCTCTAACCACTAGGCTACCCTGCCGCCCCAATATTCTATGTCCCGAAAACTGTTCCCTTTCACCTACAGAGACAGTGGTAGGCTGCTCAACTAACCTATTTAATCTATGGCAAAGCCTTAGTGATGGCGCCAGCTATATTCACAAACGCTACTCAATGATAGAAAAAGATATACCAAGAAGCATGTGCTTTTTACAACATTTACATGTGATAATGAGCCAGTGAATGAATATATGAATATAGCCAAAACCAATGCAATCATGCAGGAATGATTGAATCATAGATCCCAAATCACACTTGAGGTAGTGCATTGATATTGGCACTCAAACAATGTCAGTCATTCTTCAACAAGTATCCGTTGGGGAACATTTCAGCTAACTGTGGTCGTTGGTAAAATGTACAGAGCAATAATGGAAAACCATTTTAAAAAGCATGAAACCAATAGCTCGCAAGTTCCATGTTGCAATATCTTGTCTAAAGGCTCTATTCACGCTATCAAACTGAAGAGTTACAGATTCTGCTATTGTAATGTAAAGGTTATTTCCGATTGCGGTAAACACTGCAACTTTTCAGGGAAGTCAGGAACCAATATACTCAGTCAGTTAGGAAAGCTAAAGCTAGCTTTTTCAAACAGAAATGTACTTTCTGTTGCACTAATTTCAAAAAGTTTTGGAACACTAAAGTCCATATAGAATAAGAGCACCTCCTCCCAGCTGCCCACTGCACTGAGTCTAGGGAACAAGGTCACCACTGATAAAAAAAAATATAAAAAAATAAGCATTTTTCTACGGCTGGCCATGCTTTCCACCTGGCTACCCTTACCCTGGCCAACATATCAGCACCCCTTGCAGCAACTTGCCCAAGCCCACCCCCCCTCTTCTCTTTCACCCAAATCCAGACAGCTGGTGTTCTGAAAGAGCGACAAAATCTGGATCCCTACAAATCAGCTGGGCTAGACAATCTGGACCATCTCTAAAATGATCCGCCAAAATGGTTTCAACCCCTATCAGTAGCCTATTCAACCTCTCTTTCGCATCGTCTGAGATCCCCAAAGATTGAAAGCTGCCACGGTCAACCCCCTCTTCAGAAGAGGGAGACACTCTAGAACCAAACTGTTATATACCCATATCCATCCTGCCCTGCCTTTCTAAAATCTTCAAAAGCCAAGTTAAACAGATCACCGACCATTCCGAATCCCACTGTATCTTCTCCACTATGCGAGCTGGTCATGGGTGCACCTCAGCCACACTAGGTCCTAAACGATATCAGAACCACCATCAACAGAACTGTGCAGCCGTCTTCATCGACCTGGCCAAGGCTTTCGACTCTGTCAATCACATTCTTATCGGCAGACTCAAGAACCTTTTCAAATGACTGCCTCGCCTGGTTCACCCACTACTTTTCAGAGTTCAGGATGTCAAATCGGAGGGCCTGTTGTCTGGACCTCTGGCAGTCTCTACGGGGGTGCCACAGGGTTCAATTCTCGGGCAGACTCTTTTCTCTGTATATATCATGTCGTCACTCTTGCTGCTGGTGATTCTCTGATACACCGCTACGCAGAGAACACCCTTCTGTATACATCTGGCCCTTCTTTGGCACTGCTAACAAACCCCCAAATGAGCTTCAATGCCATAGAACACTCCTTCAGTGGACTGCAACTGCATTTAAAATGCTATTTAAACTAAGTGCATGCTCTTTAACCGATTGCTGCCTGCACCCTCCCGTTCGACTAGCATCACTACTGTGGACGGTTCTGACTTAGAATATGTGGACAACTACAAATACCTAGGTGTCTGGCTAGATTGTAAACTCTCCTTTCAGACTCACATTAAGCATCTCCAATCCAAAATTAAATCTAGAATCGGCTTCCTATTTCGCAACAAAGCCTCCTTCACTCATGCTGCCAAACATACCCCTGTAAAACTGACTATCCTACAGATCCTTGACTTCGGCGATGTCATTTACAAATTAGCCGCCAACACTCTACTCAACAAATTGGATGCAGTCTATTACAGTGCCATCCGTTTTATCACCAAAACTCCATATACTGCCCACCACTGCGACCTGTATGCTCTCATTGGCTGGCCCTCACTACATATTCGTCGCCAAACCCACTGGCACCAGGTCATCTATAAGTCTTCGCTAGGTAAAGCCCCGCCTTCTCTCAGCTCACTGGTCAGCATAACAACACCCACCCATAGCACATGCTCCAGCAGGTATATCTCACTGGTCATCCCCAAAGCCAGCACTTCCTTTGGCCGCCTTTCCTTCCAGTTCTCTGCTGCCAATGACTGGAACGAATTGGAAAATCACTTAAGCTGTAGACTTGGATCTCCCTCTAACTTTTAGCACCAGCTGTCAGAGCAG
The DNA here is from genome assembly GCF_034236695.1 of Oncorhynchus nerka. Lineage (NCBI taxonomy): Eukaryota > Metazoa > Chordata > Actinopteri > Salmoniformes > Salmonidae > Oncorhynchus > Oncorhynchus nerka. The sequence continues at coordinate 17,219,463 of NC_088419.1, read as the reverse complement.
CTCACAGATCACTGCACCTGTACATAGCCCATCTGTAAATAGCACACCCAACTACCTCATCCCCATATTATTCCTTACCCTCATGCTCTTTTGCACCCCAGTATCTCTACATGCACATCATCATCTGCACATCGATCACTCCAGTGTTAATGCTAAATTGTAATTATTTCGCCTCCATCTCCCTACTCTTCTACATTTGCACACAATGTACATAGATTCTTCCATTGTGTTATTGACTGTACGTTTGTTTATGTGTAACTCTGTGTTGTTGTTTTTGTCGCACTGCTTTGCTTTATCTTGGCCAGGTCACAGTTGTAAATGAGAACTTGTTCGCAACTGGCCTACATGGTTAAATAAAGGTGAAATAAATAAATGTTGGCTCAATTGTAGTCTCTGCTAAAGGGGGACCATTGACATTTGTACTGACCTCTTTCTGACTTCCCCTGGTATGAAATCATGGACTTGTATTAACTTAGGTCTCTATTCGACCCACATCGTGGAAGTTCAGGTTTACATTTTTAAATCAACGTTCTAGCTTTTTTTATGACTTGTTAAACAAAATCATTTATCAGAGTAATTGTATTAGTATAAAATATAATTTCCCACCAAAAATAGAAAACAATATAGCTCAGTATTTGTATGATTTATTTTAGTTGTTTTTGCTCATCTTTATAAAGTGTGCAAACAATTCCAGTTGTGATTGTATCTATCAATGACCACAGTATGGCACTCTATCAAAACGGTGTTATGCTTAACGTTTTGGTGCTTTATAAAATGCCTGCCACCATTAACACACATATTTAACTGATGCTGCAACAAGCCATAAAGAAGGCTATTCCAAGATTCTATAAACATGTCACCTGAAATTTACTATCAGGAGTGAACACGGTTTTAAAGACTGGGACTTGTACAGTAATCTGAGAAATGTGGTGTCTTCATGTCACACACCCCCGGTGTGGTCAGGAGTATGGAGAGGTTATCATATCGATGTCAGACCCCGCTCCCCCCACCATCACCATCACTTTCAGCATTTTGCAAATCATCATGTCAGTTAGGTCTCCTCCTGCACCCTTCCCTCATCCAGCAGTCTTGCCCTCTCTGCCGGGTTGCGCTCCTCTTCCTCCACCATGTTGGCGCAGCATGGAATCTTGGCCAGCAGGGGGCGATGAAGTCCATTATAAAGCGCTGCACCCACCAACAACACAATGAAACCCAGAACCTGTAAACCATGGAACTGCTCCCAGCCCAGAGCCAGACTGACCACCCAGATGACCACGGTGCGCAGACTGTCCAGCACCATGCGCGTGGTGGCGCTGATTTCCTTGGTGACGGAGATGCCGGCGAAGTTGAAGAAGGCGATGGACACCGTGTTGCCGAGCAACGCCAGGATGATCATGGGGTTGTGGCCGATCTGGCAGAAGGCGTCCAGTGCGTCCTCGAGAACGTGTCGGGGGTTGTTGCTAAAGCTCCCCACCGGGATGTAGAAAAAGGGGATGAGGAGCAGCGAGAGGATGAAGAAGCCAAAGAACCCTAGAGAGATGGAGGAGAAGGAGGAGGCTGGAAATTAATGGAGTCTGGATGAATTACTAACAAGCTACAAACATTCTGTCTTTGATACAGCGCTAAAGGTGACAACACAGACATTATGATTATTTTCACAGAAACAAAAGAGAAATGTCAAACAGGTTACTAAGTACTACTTAGACATGTAAAAATCTGGTTGCTACGCTTGCATATCTTCACTGTAAGCTTCACTCTCAAAGCTGTACAAACACCACTGCTACATTCTGTAGCTAGAGTTATACATTAACCCAATGCATACACCCAGAAACGTATATGTTCACTGTACCTTCAGTGCCCACGGCCCGTAAAGGATGAACGTCGTGCTTGTAGACAAACTTCTCCTCCAGAACCATCTGGACAGCCGCAATGACCTGGGCCATTATGATCAGAAGATCACCTGGGGGTCAGAAGAGATGGCTTTTACATGGTAGTTCCTCATTGGATATTTGTTTTGGCAAGATGTTGCTGCTGAGGGAAAACAAGTCTCTGGAGAAGTCAAATGTAAAAAGTAAATATTGACTCCAACTCAATCATGGGCCTTGTTTGAATTGAACATCATTCAAATGTATCCTTCGTTCCAACTTTCCTTTGGGTAATCACTGATCAGACAACACTTATTTATTTTTTAGGTTGTAGATCAGCTTTAATATTACAGATGCAGTTGAAGTCAGAAGTTTACATACAACTTAGCCAAACACATTTAAACTCATACACTGAATTAGTATTTGGTAGCATTGCCTTTAAATTGTTTAACTTGGGTCAAACGTTTCGGGTAGCCTTCCACAAGCTTCTCACAATAAGTTGGGTGAATTTTGGCCCATTCCTCCTGACAGAGCTGGTGTAACTGAGTCAGGTCTCCTTGCTCACACACACTTTTTCAGTTCTGCCCACACATTTTCTATAGGATTGAGGTCAGGGCTTTGTGATGACCACTCCAATACCTTGACTTCGTTGTCCTTAAGCCATTTTGCCACAACTTTGGAAGTATGCTTGGGGTCACTGTCCATTTAGAAGACCCATTTGCGACCAAGCTTTAACTTCTTGACTGATGTCTTGATATGTTGCTTCAATATATCCACATCATTTTCCTTCCTCATGTAGCCATCTATTTTGTGAAGTGCACCAGTCCCTCCTGCAGCAAAGCACCCCCACAACCTGATGCTGCCACCCCCGTGCTTCATGGTTGGGATGGTGTACTTGCAAGCCTCCCCCTTTTTCCTCCAAACATAACGATGGTCATTATGGCCAAACAATTCTATTTTAGTTTCATCAGACCAGAGGACATTTCTCCAAAAAGTACGATCTTTGTCCCCATGTGCAGTTACAAACCGTAGTCTGGCTTTTGGCAGTTTTGTAGCAGTGGCTTCTTCCATGCTGAGCGGCCTTTCAGGTTGTCGATATAGGACTCGTTTTACTGTGGATAAAGATACAGAAGTATCTGTTTCCTCCAGCATCTTCACAAGGTCCTTTGCTGTTGTCCTGGGATTGATTTGCACTTTTCGCACCAATGTACGTTCATCTCTAGGAGACAGAACGCGTCTCCTTCCTGAGCAGTATGACGGCTGCGTGGTCCCATGGTGTTCATACTTGCGTACTATTGTTTGTACAGATGAACGTGGTACCGTCAGGCGTATGGAAATTGCTCCCAAGGATGAGCCAGACTTGAGGTCTACAATTGTTTTTCTGAGTTCTTGGCTGATTTCTTTTTGATTTTCCCATGATGTCAAGCAAATATGCACTGAGTTTGAAGGTAGACCTTGAAATACATCAACAGGTACACCTCCAAGTGACTCAAATTATGTCAATTAGCCTATCAGAACCTTTTAAAGCCTTGACATCATTTGCTGGAATTTTCCAAGCTGTTTAAAGGCTCAGTCAACTCAGTGTATGTAAACTTCTGACCCACTGAAATTGTGATACAGTGAATTATAAGTCTGTAAATAAGTCTGTTATAAGTCTGTTTCATGCACAAATTAGATGTCCTAACCAACTTGCCAAAACTATAGTTTGTTAACAAAAAAATTGGAGTGGTTGAAAAACGAGTTTTAATGACTCCAACCTAAGTGTATGTAAACTTCTGACTTCAACGTGTAGATTGTTCCTTTTATCAATGTAATTGTCTGCATCATTTCCAATCCCACATTCATACACACACAAACTCAGCAAACAAAGAAACATCCTCACTGTCAACTGCATTTATTTTCAGCAAACTTAACATGTGTAAATATTTGTATGAACATAAGATTCAACAACTGAGACATAAACTGAACGAGTTCCACAGACATGTGACTAACAGCATTTGAATAATGTGTCCCTGAACAAAGGGGGGGTCAAAATCAAAAGTAACAGTCAATGCAGCTGGAGGCCACATCAGATACTAAGTACTGCAGTGAATCTCCTCCTCATGGACTGCACCAGATTTGCCAGTTCTTGCTGTGAGATGTTACCCCACTCTTCCACCAAGTTCCCGAAAATTTCTGTGGGAGGGTGGGGGGGGGGTGTGGCCCTGGCCCTCACCCTCCGATCAAACAGGTCCCAGACGTGCTCAATGGGATTGAGATCCGGGCTCTTCGCTGGCCATGAAAGAACACTGACATTCCTGTCTTGCAGGAAATCACACACACAGAACAAGCAGTATGGCTGGTGGCATTGTCATACTGGAGGGTCATGACAGGATGAGCCTGCAGGAAGGGTACCACATGAGGGAGGAGGATGTCTTCCTGTAACGCACAGCATTGAGATTGCCTGAAATGACAACAGCTCAGTCCGATGATGCTGTGACACACCGCCCCAGACCATGGCGGACCCTCCCCCTCCAAATCGTTCCCACTCCAGAGTACAGGCCTCGGTGTAATGCTCATTCCTTCGACGATAAACGCGAATCCGACCATCACCCCTGGTGAGACAAAACCGGACTCCTCAGTGAAGAGCACTTTTTGCCAATCCAGCGACAGTTGGTTTGTACCCGTAGGCGATGTTGTTGCCGGTGGCATCTGCCTTACAACAGGCCTGCAAGCTCTCAGTCCAGCCTCTCTCAGCCTATTGCGGACAGTCTGAGCACTGATAGAGGGATTGTGCGTTCCTGGTGTAACTCGGGCAGTTGTTGTTGCCATCCTGTACCTGTCCCGCAGGTGTGATGTTCGGCTGTACCGATCCTGTGCAGGTGTTGTTACATGTGGTCTGCCACTGCGAGGACAATCAGCTGTCCGTCCTGTCTCCCTGTAGCGCTGTCTTAGGCGTCTCACAGTACAGACATGGCCATTTATTGCCCTGGCCACATCTGCAGTCCCCATGTCTCCTTGTAGCATGCGGTATGGCACATTCACGCAGATGATCAGGGACCTTGGGCATCTTTCTGTGTTTTTCCAGAGTCAGTAGAAAGGCCTCTTTAGTGTCCTAAGTTTTCATAACCGTGACCCTTAATTGCCTACCGTCTGAAAGCTGTTAGTGTCTTAACGACCATTCCACAGGTGCATGTTCATTAATTGTTTATGTTTCATTGAACAAGCATGGAAAACCGTGTTTAAACCCTTTACAATGAAGATCTGTGAAGTTATTTGGATTTTTACAAATGATCTTTTCAAGACAGGGTCCTGAAAAGAGGGACATTCTTTTTTTGCTGAGTTCACATGAAATGAGTTGCAAAATGAATAGGAAATATAGTCAAGACGTTGACAAGGTTATAAATAATGATCTTTAATTGAAGGAATAAATTGTGTCCTTCAAACTCCGCTTTCGTCAAAGAATCCTCCATTTGCAGCAATTCCAGCCTTGCAGACCTTTGGCATTCTAGTTGTCAGTTTGTTGAGATATTCTGAAGATATTTCACCCTATGATTCCTGAAGCACCTCCCACAAGTTGGATTGGCTTGATGGGCACTTCTTACGTACCATACGGTCAAGCTGCTCCCATAACAGCTCAATAGAGTTGAGATCCGGTGACTGTGCTGGCCACGCCATTATAGACAGAATACCAGCTGACTGCTTCTTCCCTAAATAGTTCTTGCATAGTTTGGAGCTGTGCTTTGGGTCATTGTCTTGTTGTAGGATGAAATTGGCTTCAATTACGCGCTGTCCACTGGGTATGGCACGACTTTGCAAAATGGAGTGATAGCCTCATGAATGTTGTTCTTTGTGATCCGAACGCCTCAAACTTACATTTCTGTCCATAACACTTTTTTTTCAATCGTCCTCTGTCCAGTATCTGTGTTCTTTTGCCCATCTTAATATTTAATTTTTATTGGCCAGTCTGAGATATGGCTTTTTCCTTTGCACCTCTGCCTAGAAGGCCAGCATCTCGGAGTCGCCTCTTCACTGTTGACATAGAAACTGGTGTTTTGCAGGTACTAATTAATGAAGCTGCCAGTTGAGGATTTGTGAGGTGTCTGTTTCTCAAACTAGACACTAATATACTTGTTCTCTTGCTCAGTTGTGCATCTGGGCCTCCCATGCCTCTACCTATTCTGGTTAGCGCCAGTTTGTGCTGTTCTGTGAAGGGAGAAGTACACAGCGTTGTAGGAGATCTTCAGGTTTCTTGGCAATTTCTCTCATGGAATAGACCTTCATTTCCCAGAACAAGAAAAGACTGATGAGTTTCAGAAGAAAGTCCTTTGTTTCTGGCCAATTTGAGCATGTAATCGAACACAAATGCTGATGGTCCAGATACTCAACTAATCTAAAGAAGCCAGTTTTATTGCTTATTTAAAATCAGAACAGTTTTCTGCTGTGCTAACATAATTGCAAAGGGTTTTCTAGTGATCAATTAGCCTTTTAAAAGGATAAACTTGGATTAGCTAACACAACGTGCCATTGGAACACAGTGGTGGTTGATAATGGACCTCTGTACGCCTACTTAGATATTCCATTAAACATCAGTTTCCAGCTACAATAGTCATTTACAACATTAACAATGTCTACACTGTATTTCTGATCAATGTAATTTTAAATGGACAAAAAAAAGTGATTTTCTTTCAAAAACAAGAACATTTCTAAGCGACCTCAAACTTTTGAACGGTAGTATGTGTGAGATATATACACACACACACACACACACACACACACATTCCCCCTTTACTCTTTTTCCATAACCCTACCACCCCTCCCCTAATTGGAGCAAATTAATGGACAACAATACTTAAGCTTACACTGACAGCTTTGGAAAGCTTGCGTTCACATATACAATCATGAGTTAGATCTGTGAATAACTCAAGTGTGAAAGAAGGGAAAGATTATTTTCGATCAGGACCCTACCTTTGCCACTAAGTGGCTACTCATTATACTCTAAACAATGTGTCCTAATCCCAGGCCTACCCTCTTAACAATGTGTCCTAACCCAGACATACCTTTGACACAGGAAGTATTCCCTTCCAACCACCATTCTTTCTCTCTTACCAGTGATGACCTCGCTGAGTTTGTGTGAGTCATCCTTGTTTCCGCTTATGAAGTCGGCCACGCCCACCATCACCAGGCCCAGAATAGTGACAAAGATGCCCGTCCACTGACTGGCCACCAGGCGGCGCCCCAGGAAGGCCACCGACAGCAGGCCCGTGAAGATGATCACCGCCCCACGCAGCATCTGGAAGCTGGAGGCACTCGTCATGTTCAGGGCTGGGGAGAAAGGATAGAGTCACAGAGGGTAACAGACAGACCTTGGTTCAAATAGGATTTGTTTTATTTCTTGTTCCAGGCTGTATCACAACCGGACGTGATTGGCCCAGCGTCATCTCGGTTTGGCCGGTGTAGGCTGTCATTGTAAATAAGAATTTGTTCTAAACGGACTTGCCTAGTTAAATAAAAAGGTTAAAATATATACACACACACACACTACTCTGGATGGTTCTGACTTAGAATACGTGGACAACTACAAATACCAAGGTGTCTGTCTAGACTGTGAGTCCTTCCAGACTCACATTAAGCATCTCCAATCCAAAATTAAATCTAGAATCGGCTTCCTATTTCGCAACAAAGCATCCTTCACTCGTGCTGCCAAACATACCCTTGTAAAACTGATCATCCTACCGTACCTCGACGTACCTTGTCATTTACAAAATAGCCTCCAACACTCTACTCAACAAATTGGATGCAGTCTATCACAGTGCCATCCGTTTTGTCACCAAAGCCCCATATACTACCCACCACTGCGACCTGTGCGTTCTCGTTGGCTGGCCCTCGCTTCATACTCGTCGCCAAACCCACTGGCTCCAGGTCATCTTCAAGTCTCTGCTAGGTAAAGCCCCGCCACATCTCAGCTCACTGGTCACCATAGCAGCACCTACCCATAGCAAGCGCTCCAGCAGGTATATCTCACTGGTCATCCCCAAAGCCAATTCTTCCTTTGGCTGCCTTTCCTTCCAGTTCTCTGCTGCAAATGACTGGAACGAACTGCAAAAAAACACTGAGGCTGGAGACTCATATCTCCCTCACTAGCTTTAAGTACCAGCTGTCAGAGCAGCTCCCAGATAACTGCACCTGTACATAGCCAATCTGTAAATAGCCCATCCAATTACCTCATCCCATACTGTATTTATCTTGCTCCTTTGCACCCCAGTATCTCTACTTGCACATTCATCTTCTGCACATCTACAATTCCAGTGTTTAATTGCTATATTGTAATTACTTCGCCACCATGGCCTATTTATTGCCTTACCTCCCTTATTTATTTGTAATAATGACAATTACAACAATACTGAATGAACACTTATTTTAACTTAATATAATACATCAATAAAATCAATTTAGCCTCAAACAAATAATGAAACATTTTCAATTTGGTTTAAATAATGCAAAAACAAAGTGTGTGTGCCATATAAGTGCAATATGTGCCATATAAGAAAGCTAACATTTAAGTTCCTTGCTCAGAACATATGAAAGCTGGTGGTTCCTTTTAACATGAGTCTTCAATATTCCCAGGTAAGAAGTTTTAGGTTGTAGTTATTATAGGAATATTTCTCTCTATACCATTTGACTATTGGTTGTTCTTATAGGCACTTTAGTATTGCCATTAACAGTATAGCTTCAGTCCCTCTCCTCGCTCCTACCTGGGCTCGAACCAGGAACACATCGACAAAAGCCACCCTCGAAGCAGCGTTACCCATGCAGAGCAAGGGGAACAACCACTCCAAGTCTCAGAGCAAGCGACGTTTGAAACGCTATTAGCGCGCACCACACTAACTAGCTAGCCATTTCACATCGGTTACACCAGCCTAATCTCGGGAGTTAATAGGCTTGACGTCATAAACAGCGTAATGCTTGAAGCACTGCAAAGAGCTGCTGGCAAAACGCACAAAAGTGCTGTTTGAATGAATGCGTACGAGCCTGCTGGTGCCTACCATCGCTCAGTCAGACTGCTCTATCAAATCATAGACTTAATTATAACATAATAACACACAGAAATACGAGTCTTAGGTCATTAATATGGTCGAATCCAGAAACCATCATCTCGAAAACAAGACGTTTATTCTTTCAGTGAAATACGGAACCGTTCCGTATTTTATCTAACGCGTGGCATCCATAAGTCTAAATATTCCTGTTACATTGGACAACCTTCAATGTTATGTCATAATTACGTAAAATTCTGGCAAATTAGGCGGCCCAAACTGTTGCATATACACTGACTCTGCGTGCAATGAACTCAAGAGAAGTGACACAATTTCACCTGGTTAATATTGCCTGCTAACCTAGATTTCTTGTTTATGACATTGATGTTTATGGTTAGGTACACATTGGAGCAACGACAGTCCTTTTTCACGAATACGCACTGCATCGATTATATGCAACGCAGGACACGTTAGATAAACTAATAATATCTTCAACCATGTGTAGTTAACTTGTGTAGTTGATTGTTTTTTATAAGTTAAGTTTAATGCTAGCTAGCAACTTACCTTGGTTTACTGCATTCGCGTAACAGGCAGGCTCCTCGTGAGGCAGGTGGTTAGAGCGTTGGACTAGTTAACTATAAGGTTAATAGATTGTACCTTGACAGCTCTGGATTTCAAAGCTGTCGTTCTGCCCCTGGACAAGGCAGTTAACCCACCGTTCCTAGGCCATCATTGAAAATAAGAATGTGTTCTTAACTGACTTGCCTAGTTAAATAAAGATTAAATAAAAGGTGTAAAAAAAATATTTTATATATATTTATATATATTTTATTTATCGGCCAAATTGGTGTCCAAAAATACCGATTTACGATTGTTATGAAAACTTGAAATCGGCCCTAATTAATCGGCCATTCCGATTAATCGGTTGACCTCTAGTCTCAACTGGCAATTCATTTCTGGCAAAAGAAAGCAAATACTAATTGATCCCAGATCCACAGACAGTCAGCACAAACTTTCACTATGATGACTCAAAAATCGTGACTTCTCGGTTATTGTGTCCAGTTCCTTAAAACAAATGGGAGACACTTCACAAGAACTTAAAGGGGAATACAGTTTAAAATTGTGCCTCTGACCATAATATTTTATAGATCATTTAGACTTTCTTGCAGTTTAAGAATATTTTTTAAGAATCAAACTCAGAAGCCCTTTTTGGTGTGAATGGTCAAATTATGAAAATATGATGTAAAGTGCGAGGGAATTAAATGGTGGCCTAAGCAGCGAGCGACACATTCCCAGAAAACTCTGGAGCCCACTGCAACACAAAATGAAGAGAAATATCTAGGATGTTCGGATCACGTACCAACATACATGATGGAGGTAGCGGTCATGTCACAGAGGGCAGGGGGGAGGAAGAGGAGGTGGTTGAAGCTCTGGCCAGTGTTCATCTTGGGCTCTGGTCTTCGTCTGTCGTGACAAAGCAGCATGTGGAAGACGACCAGACAACTGAGCTCCCCCAGGAACATCCCTACGGCCTAGAGAGAGAGACAGAGCGATGTGGGGGGGGGGGGGGGGGGGGGCAGTGAGCCAGAGACACACAGTTGAGACAGAAGAGACAATGACAGCATTTAGGAACCGTCCTATCAACACGGTTGATAAACATCAAGTAATTCATTTAGGTCTAGCTTATATAGTTATATTCTGTGTTTTTTTATGAGGGGAAGGGAGACTGTACCTGTACAAACGGGTGGGAGAATGTGTGTTCAGGGGAGTTTTTGCAACCCTTTGCAGAGAACATGTCAGCCCATCTGGGGGAGAACAGGAGACAGTTTATTAAGTTTGCTCAAGAATGTCACACTAACAGTCAGAAACCAATCTGTCTCCTTTCAAATACTTGCGCTTGATTGAGCTTGCTTTGCGCAATGGAACCAACAATAGTCCCAAAAGTTCAAACCACACCCATCTGGCACTCCAGGCAGACTCAATCAAATGCTCAAAGTATGATACGGTGACATAGGGGTTAATGAGTGACTTAGTCGTCTGTGCCTAGCTACCTGAACACCCACTGACTTTTATAGTCCAATAGGCCTGATCAGTAGAGGCATGACCAGCATGTGAGTTCTCCTTGCTGATTGAATATAGACTAAGGGCTGTGGTCACAGCGCCTCAAAGTGATGATGTGGCCCTTTCCTCACAGTAGCAGTCTGAGCTCCATAACACCACTGTACCCAGTTGAGTATCTGTTTGATTGACTGAATTTAGCTGTTGATCTGAGAAAGTTTTACATTTACACATTGCCAAGTCCAATAACATATACAGTTGGTTAAATCAACTCAAGGCTACTGACATCTACGTTTTTAATCAACAAGAGGAACTGTTCTCAGCTCAAGATAACATTCTCCTCAGAGAAGCACAGACAGTGAAGTGTTTGGTTTCTGGTGACCGCTCTGGAAAGAAGCCCAAAGAAAGCAGATGAAACGTGATCTCTCTATTTGCTACATTGTCTCATTGCACTGAGCAAGAGCAACCATGTATTTTATACAGTACTCCAGTACAGTTGTGACTTGAGACATACTGATGGGACTTGCCAGACTAGACCACGTTGATATTTCCACATGACATAAAAGAGCACACAGTAGCACAACTACGACCTATAGGCCCAGCCTATATCACATTTTGCATGACAGCAAAAGAGAAGTTGAGACGCCAAGCCGTAGTTTAGAGAAGTCTGCTTCTTTTGTGGCAACTAAGCAAATGTGATTTGCAGAGACAGCAGTGTCCTCGCTCTTCATGTCATCAAAATACATGTATTAATCAACAGTGATGCAAGAGCACGTGAAAGGTTTCCCTCCCTGTGTCTGGCACTTGTCTAATGTCTAGAAATGTCACAATTTCAAATGTAGTCATACGTTGCATTTAGGCTACACCTAAGCTAAGCTAGTGAGCAAACATACAGCTTCTAATTCTCAACCAGGCATTGTTTACAGACAGATTGGCTCGTTGCTGACCAAAGCAATTTAAAACAGGCATTTAGGCCTACAACAATGGCATCATGGAAATCTAGCTTTTTCCCAAAAGTACAATAAAATGTCAAGTAGCCTCGCCTAATTTAGCCTACTGTAAAATATACAAAGAGATTGAGCCACAATAATTCAGTTCACAAGGATTCAACAGTGCAATAAACACTGTGGCCCAAATCTTGATGCCTAGGACAGTGGTCACCAACCTTTTGAGTCAAGATCACTTTGAGTCAAAATGCAAGCAGAGATCTACTGCTCCGATGTATTTTTATTTTTAACATGACTTAAATGTAAGACTATCCAACATTATCCAATTAAAAACAGTTCTGTAACAATGAGGTTTGTGCAGTAGGCTATAGGCCCAATACAATATCACTGCATATTGGCTAAGCTTGAATTTCCCTGCCAATGTTCTTCTCAGACCATTTTGAAATTATAGGTATGTGAGAACATTTTCATCATTTTTTGTATTACTTTTGAGACACAGCTGAGTGAGCATAATAATTGTATTTTTACTGGACTTGATGGCCTGCATCTGATGGTCAGTATGAGAGGAGGGTGAGGCTGCCTCTCACCCGACTTACAGTGCCTCCTCTCTCTCCCGCCATAGGCTGAGAAAAGGGGACACAGCCTTCCAGCTGTTGGTGAAACTTAAATCGCACTGCATTACTTTGCCTCCTGCGCCAATTCAGGTTGTTACTCCTATAACCAGAGAAAGTGAAATATTCCTCGATATTAACAAATACACAAGCCACAAATAATAACAACGCAAGCTTATCAAAACACTGCTAGACTCATTCATTACAACTGCAGTGCTGGTAACGCGCATTTTATGACTAGTAAAACTGTTGGAGAAAAAAAGTGACAGTTCTGATCGAAAACTTAAACTTAGTTATATAAACAGCAGCTCTTTGTTGTATTCGTCGAGTTTTTCACTAGTCGCGGTTTTAAAAAGGTTTCAAATCTCACATTATCAACTTTGCTGTACGTTTGAGTATTCTTTTTATAGTCTATCGCACGAGGAAACTGCAGACTCAGTGATCTAAACTATCGGATTGGCCAGCAGTAGAACTATAGGTCCACCTCATTTGCTATCTGGGACTACCGGTAGGCAAAGTTCTATCTTCAGACACAAAATGGTTCAAAATTGGAATACTTTGCCTTCCCGGCGCTAGGACTACTGAATCAAGCTCACCTACCGCGAAACGAATAACACAATTAGGGACCCAAGGCTTTATCGTTGTTGTTTTTTTACATAAATGTTTGTTTAGCGAAAAGGAATGGCTTTGCGATCAACCAGATGCTCAACACTGGCCTATGCCATTGGCTACATCGTAGACCGTGAAATCAATTGACAACGTGAATGAAGCGTTCACTTACTTTGCCGATAGCGTGTTGATAGAGCCGGTTGTGAGCATAAGACCCGCAAGAAAGAGTTGATACTTTGTCCAAGCCATGTTGGACGTGCCGGGATAGAAAATACAACTACTAGATACTTTGTTTCAAACGCAGCGACTTGTGTTCACGCTCTCTGCCTACAGGAATGAAATCACATGACATCGAGTGTGTCAGCTGACCGAGTGCGCACAAGCAGTTAAAGGATCGTTTCCTGTTGTGGCTTTGTCAAAGTCCGACGGGTTGCTTCTTCTTGTCATTCAGTCCGAAGGACTGTCGTTTTTGTTCCCGAAAAATGACCTTTTAGACACATACGATTATAATGTATCATAACAGGAACAGGTCGTATTTATGGGTGATATATATATATATATATATCTTAGCCATTATGCCTCCTGGCATGGTTGGTAGACTTAAGAAAAGCAAGCAATAACTCAATCTACTGAATAAGATTCACATTCCTTTAAATATTTAACCCAGATTTTTAGCAGAGATGCAGAGAAGCATATTTAGTTTCTTAAAAACCACGAGTCAGTAGGATACAGACAGTTTAAGAGGTACAGTGGGGCAAAAAAGTATTTAGTCAGCCACCAATTGTGCAAGTTCTCCCACTTAAAAAGATGAGAGGCCTGTCATTTTCATTATAGGTACACTTCAACTATGACAGACAAAATGAGAAACAAAATCCAGAAAATCACATTGTAGGATTTTTTATTAATTTATTTGCAAAATATGGTGGAAAATAAGTATTTGGTCAATAACAAAAGTTTATCTCAATACTTTGTTATATACCCTTTGTTGGCAATGACAGAAGTCAAACGTTTTCTGTAAGTCTTCACACGGTTTTCACACACTGTTTCTGTTTTTTTGGCCCATTCCTCCATGCAGATCTCCTCTAGAGCAGTGATGTTTTGGGGCTGTTGCTGGGCAACACAGACTTTCAACTCCCTCCAAAGATTTTCTATGGGGTTGAGGTCTGGAGACTGGCTAGGCCACTCCAGGACCTTGAAATGCTTCTTACGAAGCCACTCCTTCGTTGCCCGGTCGGTGTGTTTGGGATCATTGTCATACTGAAAGACCCAGCCACGTTTCATCTTCAATGCCCTTGCTGATGGAAGGAGGTTTTCACTCAAAATCTCACGATACATGGCCCCATTCATTCTTTCCTTTACACGGATCAGTCGTTCTGGTCCCTTTGCAGAAAAACAGCCCCAAAGCATGGTGTTTCCACCCCCATGCTTCACAGTAGGTATCGTGGTCTTTGGATGCAACTCAGCATTCTTTGTCCTCCAAACACGACGAGTTGAGTTTTTACCAAAAAGTTATATTTTGGTTTCATCTGATCATATGACGTTCTCCCAATCTTCTTCTGGATCATCCAAATGCGCTCTAGCAAACTTCAGACGGGCCTGGACATGTACTGGCTTAAGCAGGGGGACACGTCTGGCACTGCAGGATTTGAGTCCCTGGCGGCGTTACTGATGGTAGGCTTTGTTACTTTGGTCCCAGCTCTCTGCAGGTTATTCACTAGGTCCCCCCGTGTGGTTCTGGAATTTTTGCTCACCGTTCTTATGATCAGTTTGACCCCGCGGGGTGAGATCTTGCGTGGAGCCCCAAATCGAGGGAGATTATCAGTGGTCTTGTATGTCTTCCATTTCCTAATAATTGCTCCCACAGTTGATTTCTTCAAACCAAGCTGCTTACCTATGGCAGATTCAGTCTTCCCAGCCTGGTGCAGGTCTACAATTTTGTTTCTGGTGTCTTTTGATAGCTCTTTGGTCTTGGCCATAGTGGAGTTTGGAGTGTGACTGTTTGAGGTTGTGGACAGGTGTCTTTTATACTGACAACAAGTTCAAACAGGTGCCATTAATACAGGTAACGAGTGGAGGACAGAGGAGCCTCTTAAAGAAGAAGTTACAGGTCTGTGAGAGCCAGAAATCTTGCTTGTTTGTAGGTGACCAAATACTTATTTTCCACCATAATTTGCAAATAAATTCATTAAAAATCCTACAATGTGATTTTCTGGATTTTGTTTCTCATTTCGTCTGTCATAGTTTAAGTGTACCTATGATGAAAATTACAGGCCTCTCTCATCTTTTTAAGTGGGAGAACTTGCACAATTGGTGGCTGACTAAATACTTTTTTGCCCCACTGTATGCAAAACAATTGACATATTTCACTGCTCTATTTCACTAGGATGAGTTGCACAGAAAAAGCCATATCTCAGACTGGCCAATAAAAATAAAAGATTAAGATGGGCAAAAGAACACAGACACTGGACAGAGGAACTCTACCTAGAAGGTCAGCATTCCGGAGTCGCCTCTTCATTGTTGACATTAAGGCTGGTGTTTTGCGGGTACTATTTGATGAAGCTGCCAATTGAGGACATGTGAGGCATCTGTTTCTCAAACAAGACACTCTAAGGTACTTGTCCTCTTGCTCAGTTGTGCACCTGGGCCTCCCACTCTTTCTATTCTGGTTTGTGGTTAGGGCAAGTTTGCGCTGTCCTGTGAAGGGAGAAGTACACAGCGTTGTACGATATCTTCAGTTTGTTGGCAATTTCTTGCATGGAGTAGCCTTACTTTCTCAGAACAAGAATATACTGATGAGTTTCAGAAGAAATGTCTTTGTTTCTGGCCATTTTGAGCCTGTAATCGAACCTACAAATGCTTATGCTCCAGATACTCAACTAGTCTAAAGAAGGCTCATTTAATTGCTTCTTTAATCAGGACAACAGTTTTCAGCTGTGCTAACATAATTGCAAAAGGATTTTCTAAGGATCAATTATCCTTTTAAAATGATAAACTTGGATTAGCTAACACAACATGCCGTTTGAACACATGATGGTTGCTGATGGTTGCTGATAATGGACCTCTGTACGCCTATGTAGATATTCCATAAAAAATAATCTGTTTCCAGCTACACTAGTCATTTACAACATTAACAATGTCTAAACTGTATTTCTGATCAATTTGATTTTAAACGGACCAAAAATGTGCTTTTCTTTCAAAAACAAGGACATTTCAAAGTGACCCCAAACTTTTGAACGGTAGTGTGTATGTTCATTAATATGTCATTAGCATATCATATATGTCACTATTGCAGTAGCTAACATACTTACGTTATGTGTTCTATTTAGAGTCCGATCCCATCAAATTTGCAGAGGCATCAACATCAAGCTCAGCAACAGGAACTATTGTATGTCACCTTCTAAAATCTTACTAAACTCTACTAAATCTTTCCATGACTCCATGATGAGCAAATACATATATTGAAGCTAGGCATAAACATGCTCCATGTCTTGTTGTCATAGTTGGTGTGTTTACAAGTAGGCTACAACTTCTACTGTAGTTTTCTCTGTATTATGGAGGCTTAATTGATTGTTCATGCAAGGCATGAATTCTCAATTAGAGAAAATGAGCTATTAGCAAGGAGGGGATGGTGTGGGTGACTGACTGGTGATGGTTGGGGGTGGTATTGTGTCTAAAGTTTAGTATGAATGATCTATTGACATGAAGGGGGGGGGGGATATTGTCCCTTGTTTGAGTTTGTATTAATGGGGACAAAGTAGTAAATTGGTGTCTAATCACTGACTACTGTGTGTCCTACAGACTACTCCTGCTGTTGCTGAAGACTTTGATGCCAACTTTAGTAGTACAGAGCCTGTAGACTCAGTGAATGAAAGCATTCAGCCTGGAATAAGCTCAAGCTCAACATCATCTGACTTTGAAACAAGCCAGGATAGCCAAAGGTATTTATGAAATCACAATACCCTCTCGAGAAAACAAAATCACTAATACCCTAAACTGTCTACAAGTCAAGCCCCCTCAAACTCTTCACATCTTTGCTAACAGCTCATCTTAATGCCACAACATTGACTCTGAATGTAACAAAATAAATACCAGTACTGTACCCTTTTTTGTTTACAGATGAACATGTTTTACTGTATGGTTACACATCCTCATGATCAGTCTTCATGTATTTCCAGGAGACTTGCAGTACACACAAATCTTCTACAAGAGTTCGATGCAGTGGGTGGTGAAGAATATAGCACCAAAGCCTGCTAAACCAGCTGCCATTACCCAACACAAGAACACATTCTGGAACCTGCCTGGAACATTCAACCAACACAACATCCATATTCAGTTAGACTGATATTGTAGTATAATATAGAATGCCTAGTATTGTTACACCCTGATCGGTTTCACCTGTCTTTGTGCTTGTCTCCACCCCACTCCAGGTGTCGGTCATCTTACCATTAACCCCTGTGTATTTATACCTGTGTTCTCTGTTTGTCTGTTGCCAATTCGTCTTGTCTTGTCAGGTCTTACCAGTGTTCTTTCCCACCTTCCTGTTTCTCTAGTTCTGTTTCCAGGTTTTTCTGCCTGCCCTGACCCCGAGTCTGCCTGCCGTCCTGTACCTGCCTGACTCTGACCTGATCACGAACGTCTGCCTGCCCTCGACCTTCCCTTTGCCTGCCCTGTGTTTCTACTAAATCATCTGAGAACTGTACTAATCTCCTCCCGTGTCTGCATCTGGGTCATATCCTGAGTCGTGATAGTACGAACTGACCATGACTGACCCAGCAGATTCGGACTAGTTCTGCAACGCCGTCTCCTTCCAGGGAGCCATCATTGGAAGACACAAGGAGTTACTTCAACGTCTTATGGAGGATTCCAGACCTTGACGGAACTCTAAGACCGTGCCTTCAACACATTACTGGAGCAATTCCGTGGATTGTATGTGAGGCAGCCCGCCACTACAGTAACCCCCCAGACTGTGAATTACCTCACTACCAGCAGCGTTTCTCTCTATTCTACCCTGGATTCCCAAGAATCCCTCTTACCTTTTACAGAGTACTATGCTAGAGATCCCAGATCCTGCCGGGCGTTTTTCTCCCAGTATTCTCTCATCTTTGAGCTGCAGCCCTCTTAATTTCCCTTGGATTGCTCGAGGCTAGCGTATGTGATATTGCTGATGTCCGGGAGGGCTCTTGCCTGGGCTACGGCGGTGTGGGAGCAACAATCCACCGTTTGTCTCAGATTGAAGGAGTTTGTGGTGTTCACGGGTTGTATTCCCATAGCCGATGGACGGCTATGGGAATTGTAGGAGGGAGAGGGAGTCTGTTCCCTGTCGCCGACACTCGTCCTTGATTTCCACCTCGCCTCAGAGGAATCCCGGAAATCCCCGAAGTCCAAAAATTCCGAATGGATCCGTTGTCGGCCGAAGTCTCTTCCGGAGCCCATCCAACTGGGCAGGGCTAGATTGTCTCCTGCTGAGCGCTTACGCAGACTTAACATCCACTTTTTTAAATCTACCTGTCCATTAAAGAACCAGGCTCATCAAGAAGGTACTAGTATGAGTACGCTGGTGAGCCGTACGGGGAGTTTCCCATCTTCCATTGCTCATACCCCTCTCCATGCTACCCTGTTGTGGGATGACTGGTCCAAATCTCTCTGGGTGCTCATAGACTCTGGGGCCGATGAGAGCTTTATAGACGCTACCCTGGTGTAAGAGCTGGGAATCCCCACACAACCCCTCTCCATTCCCATGGACGTCAGAGCGTTGGATGGGCGCTCTAATGGCAGAGTCACCCACACCACATGTCCCGTTAACCTGAGCGCTTCGGTGAGTTTATGCAGTTCCTGCCCATCGAATCCCCTCATGCTCCCAGAGGCACAATCCCCTGATCGACTGGGCTACTGGTTTATATCCTGGGTTGGAGCATGTTTTGCCATGGGCATTGCCTGAAGTTGGCATTGCCTTAAGTTTGTGCTGCCTGCCCTGGGACGTCTTCCTAAGGGCTTGGGAAAAGCCCTGGATCTCTCCACCATTCCAGCGGAGTACCAGGACCTCCGGGAGGTTTTTAGCAAGAGCCGTGCCACCACGCTTCCTCTGCATCGGCCCTATGACTGGGCCACAACCTTCTCCCGGGCACCTCACTGCCTTGGGGTGGCTTTATTTCCCTGTCAGGTCCGGAGACCAAGGCGATGGTGACGTATATTGAGGACTCCCTGGCTGCAGTGGGGTATCCGTGCTTCTGCCTCCCCGCCGGTACAGGGTTCTTCTTTTTGGAGAAGAAGGACGAAACCCTGCGTCTATGTATCGGCTACCAGGGCCTGAATGACATCACGGTTAAAAAACGTTACCCGCTTCCACTCATCGCATCGGCTTTCGAGCCTCTCCAGGGGTTGGACCTCCGGAATGCCTACCATCTGGTACGGGTCCGGGAAGGGGATGAGTAGAAGACCGCATTTAACATGGCTAGCGGGCACTACGAATACCTGGTGATGCTGTTCGGACTGACCAACGCTCCTGCTGTGTTCCAGGCCCTGGTAAACATGTTGTCTGGGACATGTTGAACTTGTTCGTATTCGTCTACCTTGATGGCATCCTTGTGTTTTCCCACTCGGCTCAAGGACATGTCCTCCATGTCAGACAAGTCCTCCAGTGTTTTCTGGAGAACCAGCTGTACATCAAAGCAGAAAAATGTGAATTCCATCACCCCACCATCTCCTTCCTGTGGTACATCATGGCTGCAGGCAACATCCAGATGGATCCTGAAAAGGTGAGAGTGTTGGTGGATTGGCCACAACCCACCTCCAGAGTGCAGCTGCAATGATTCCTGGGGTTCGCCAATATCTACCGCCGGTTAATCTGGGGCTACAGCACCCGGGATTCCCCCCTGTCAGCACTCACCTCTCCCAAGGTCCCATTTATGTGGGCTCCAGCTGCAGACCAGACATTCTAGGACAAACACTAATTCGCAAACCGCCCCCATCATAATCCATCCAGATCCATCCTGGATGTTCATGGTGGCGGTCGACGCCTCGGATGTCGGAGTGGGGGCTGTCCTGTCCCAGCATTTGGCCCAAGACCAAAAGCTGCATCCTTGCGCTTTCCTCTCCCATCGTCTCAACCCCATGGAAAAGAATTACGACATGGGTAACTGGGAACTTCTGGCGATGAAGATGGTGTTAGAGTAGGGGTGACACTGGTTAGAGGGGGCTGAACACCCGTTCATAGTATGAACAGATCACAAGAACTTGGAATATCTCTGCACCGCCAAGCGCCTCAACTCCAGGCTAGCTTGATGGGCCCTGCTATTCACCCGATTTAACTTCACCATCTCCTACAGCCTGGAGTCCAAGAATGTGAAGCTTGATGCGCTGTCAAGCCTCTATTGCCCCACTGCTAGACCATCAAACCCCAAGACCATCCTCCCTACCTCTTGTCTCGCGGCTGCACTCTTCTGGCGTATAGGGAACCGGGTCCGTGAGGCCTAGCATTTCCAGGGACCCGACTAACCGGATGTTTGTCCCGGACTCTGCCCGTTCCTTGGTTCTGGAATGGGCTCATTCCCCTCAATTGGCCTGCCAACCTGGCTCCCGTTGGACCCTGGCCATTGTTCGACAACGTTTTTGGTGGCCCACCTTGGTTCCTAACATCTCCATGTTCATTGTCGCCTGCACCGTGTGTGCCCAGAATAAGACTCCTCTGCAAGCTCTGGCTGGCCTCCTTCAACCACTTCCCGTCCCTCACCCCCTGGTCACATATATCCCTGGACTTCATCACTGGTCTCCCTGTCTGATGGCAACACGGTTATCCTTACCGTGGTGGACCGGTTTTCCAAAGCCAAGGAGACGGTAGAGCTCATAGTGCAGCACGTTTTACGGATCCATGGACTTCTGGTGAACATAATCATCGATCAGGGTCCTCAGTTCTCGTCCCAGTTCTGGACGGCGTTCTGCACGCTTATTGGATCGTCAGCCAGCCTGTCCTCCGGGTTCCACCCCTAGTCTAATGGCCAGTCTGTGCGAGCCAATCAGGACCCGGAGACGACTCTTCGCTGCCTGGTCTCCGCCAATCCCACCACCTGGAGCCAGCTGCTCGTGTGGGTAGAGTACGCCCGCAACACCCTCCCTTGCCCAGCCACTGGTCTGTCTCCTTTTTAGTGCTCCCTATGTTATCAGCCCCCGCTCTTCCTGGTGCAAGAGGAAGAGGTCAGCATACCCTCAGCCCAGATGTTCGTCCGCCGCTGTCGCCGTACCTGGAAGAGAGCCCGGTCTGCTCTTCTCAAGACCACCTCCTGGTATCGACGACAGGCGGACCGCCACCGGACCCTGGTTCCCCGTTATCGTCTCTCCGGGTAGAGTCCCGCAAACTGTCCCCAAGCCTGCCTGCCGTCCTGTACCTGCCTGACTCTGACCTGATCACGAACGTCTGCCTGCCCTCGACCTGCCCTTTGCCTGCCCTGTGTTTCTAATAAATCATCTGAAAACTGTACTATCCTCCTCCCGTGTCTGCATCTGGGTCATATCCTGAGTAGTGATAAGTATGCTCACAACTGCATTGTGGTTTAGATATTGCTAGCTGTTGTACATATGTATATAATGGTGTTTTATATAATATTTTTTACAAGTGTACTGATAAGTGACTAAATGATTCCTGCTGCGTCAGAAACAAATAGTGTTGACTTCAACTTCTGGATCAATTCATTGTGATATTCATGAAATGTATTTGAATAAACTAGCTTCAATCTTACTGCTAAAACTAATTATGCAGGGAGTTGGTTCATCATTTAAACTTGAATTTGTTTGCAAGTTGTCACGGCTGGCTGAAGGACTGGACCAAGGTGCAGCATGGTAAGCATACATTTTCTCTTTATTAAAAATGACGCAGACAAAACAAAGAACAGAACAAAACCAAACCGTGAAGCTTTGGGCTATGTGCCCAGAACAAAGTCAAAGGTAACTTCCCACAAAACAGGTGGGGGAAAGGGTTAATTATGGTTCTCAATCAGTTACAACGATAGACAGTTGCCTCTGATTGAGAACCACACCCTCTAGAGCGGGGACCCTCGCCGCCGACCCCGGACTGGGGACCCTTGTAGCGGGCCCCGGGCAGGAGGGAGACTCTGGCAGCTCTGGACAGGAGGGAGACTCTGGCAGCTACGGACAGGAGGGAGACTCTGGCAGCTCCGGACAGGAGGGAGACTCTGGCAGCTCCGGACAGGAGGGAGATTCTGGCTGCTCCAGACAGGAGGGAGGCACAGGACTCACCGGGCTGGGGAGACACACAGGAGACCTGGCTCTGGGAGCAGGCACAGGATTCACCGGGCTGGGGAGACATCCAGGAGGCATCTTCCTTGGCCGAGGCACCAGATACACTGGGTCGTGGAGGCGCACTGGTGGTCTCGAGCGCAGAGCTGGCCCCAGCCGTTCTGGCTGGATGCCAGCTTCCACCCGGGAAATGCGGGACGCTGGCACCGAGCACACCGGCCTGTGAATGCTCCGCCTCGACACCGTGAGCATCACCCCATGGCACGGGGCCTGACCAGTCCCATGCTCTCCACAGGGAGTTGGCTCAGGTCTGCTTCCTGACTCTGCCACACTCTTAGTGTGCCCCCTCTCGGGCTTCCTTGCCAGCCGTGTTCCCACATACCGCTGGTTCCTTTCTCCAGCTGCCTCTGCTCTCCTAGCTTCCTCCACCTGTTCCCATGGAAGGCGATCCCTTCCCGCCAGGATCTCCTCCCATGTGTAGACTCCCTTGCTGTCCAGAACGTCCTCCCATGTCCAGGAGTCCACCTTACCATGCTGCTTGGTCCGTTGGTGGTGGGAAGTTCTGTCACGGCTGGCTGAGGGACTGGACCAAGGTGCAACATGGTAAGCGTACATTTTCTCTTTATTAAAAATGACGCCGACAAAACAAAGAACAGAACAAAACCAAACCGTGAAGCTTTGGGCTATGTGCCCAGAACAAAGTCAAAGTTAACTTCCCACAAAACAGGTGGGGGAAAAGGGTACCTAAGTATGGTTCTCAATCAGAGACAACGACAGACAGCTGCCTCTGATTGAGAACCACACCCGGCCAATCAGATAGAAAATCATAGAACATAGAACATAGCCTGCCCACCCAAATCACACCCTGACCAAACCAAAATAGAGACATAAAACTCTCTCTACGGTCAGGGCGTGACACAAGTAAACATGTTTCAATAAAACAGTAGATTAGTCTCAATATAGCAAATAAATAGACATCCTTTATTCAAGACAGTTTATTTGCTCTGGAGACACAGCAGTATGCAGGAACATCTGTGGTAATGTATGATATTCACTATAGTGAATAATTATGTCTGAAACACTCTCTCATCACTCATAATTATGTAGGGAGACTCGAAAAACACTAAAAAAATAGTGTCTAGCAGTGAGTCTCCCTAGCGTCCCACCTGGCCAACATCCAGTGAGATTGCAGAGCGCCAAATTCAAATACAGAAATACTCATGATAAAAATCCAGAAAAGATACAACTATTTTACATTGGTTTAAAGATGAACTTCTTGTGAATCCAACCACGGTGTCAGATTTACAAATTGCTTTACGGCAAAAGCATACCTTACAATTATTTGAGAACATAGCCCAGCAGACAAATCATTACAAACAGTAACCATTTACATTTACATTTAAGTCATTTAGCAGACGCTCTTATCCAGAGCGACTTACAAATTGGTGCATTCACCTTATGACATCCAGTGGAACAGTAATGCATCTAAATCTTTTAAGGGGGGTGAGAGGGATTACTTTATCCTATCCTAGGTATTCCTTAAAGAGGTGGGGTTTCAGGTGTCTCCGGAAGGTGGTGATTGACTCCGCTGTCCTGGCGTCGTGAGGGAGTTTGTTCCACCATTGGGGGGCCAGAGCAGCGAACAGTTTTGACTGGGCTGAGCGGGAACTGTACTTCCTCAGTGGTAGGGAGGCGAGCAGGCCAGAGGTGGATGAACGCAGTGCCCTTGTTTGGGTGTAGGGCCTGATCAGAGCCTGGAGGTACTGAGGTGCCGTTCCCCTCACAGCTCCGTAGGCAAGCACCATGGTCTTGTAGCGGATGCGAGCTTCAACTGGAAGCCAGTGGAGAGAGCGGAGGAGCGGGGTGACGTGAGAGAACTTGGGAAGGTTGAACACCAGACGGGCTGCGGCGTTCTGGATGAGTTGTAGGGGTTTAATGGCACAGGCAGGGAGCCCAGCCAACAGCGAGTTGCAGTAATCCAGACGGGAGATGACAAGTGCCTGGATTAGGACCTGCGCCGCTTCCTGTGTGAGGCAGGGTCGTACTCTGCGGATGTTGTAGAGCATGGACCTACAGGAACGGGCCACCGCCTTGATGTTAGTTGAGAACGACAGGGTGTTGTCCAGGATCACGCCAAGGTTCTTAGCGCTCTGGGAGGAGGACACAATGGAGTTGTCAACCGTGATGGCGAGATCATGGAACGGGCAGTCCTTCCCCGGGAGGAAGAGCAGCTCCGTCTTGCCGAGGTTCAGCTTGAGGTGGTGATCCGTCATCCACACTGATATGTCTGCCAGACATGCAGAGATGCGATTTGCCACCTGGTCATCAGAAGGGGGAAAGGAGAAGATTAATTGTGTGTCGTCTGCATAGCAATGATAGGAGAGACCATGTGAGGTTATGACAGAGCCAAGTGACTTGGTGTATAGCGAGAATAGGAGAGGGCCTAGAACAGAGCCCTGGGGGACACCAGTGGTGAGAGCACGTGGTGTGGAGACGGATTCTCGCCACGCCACCTGGTAGGAGCGACCTGTCAGGTAGGACGCAATCCAAGCGTGGGCCGCGCCGGAGATGCCCAACTCGGAGAGGGTGGAGAGGAGGATCTGATGGTTCACAGTATCGAAGGCAGCCGATAGGTCTAGAAGGATGAGAGCAGAGGAGAGAGAGTTAGCTTTAGCAGTGCGGAGCGCCTCCGTGATACAGAGAAGAGCAGTCTCAGTTGAATGACTAGTCTTGAAACCTGACTGATATGGATCAAGAAGGTCATTCTGAGAGAGATAGCGGGAGAGCTGGCCAAGGACGGCACGTTCAAGAGTTTTGGAGAGAAAAGAAAGAAGGGATACTGGTCTGTAGTTGTTGACATCGGAGGGATCGAGTGTATGTTTTTTCAGAAGGGGTGCAACTCTCGCTCTCTTGAAGACGGAAGGGACGTAGCCAGCGGTCAGGGATGAGTTGATGAGTGAGGTGAGGTAAGGGAGAAGGTCTCCGGAAATGGTCTGGAGAAGAGAGGAGGGGATAGGGTCAAGTGGGCAGGTTGTTGGGCGGCCGGCCGTCACAAGACGCGAGATTTCATCTGGAGACAGAGGGGAGAAAGAGGTCAGAGCACAGGGTAGGGCAGTGTGAGCAGAACCAGCGGTGTCGTTTGACTTAGCAAACGAGGATCGGATGTCGTCGACCTTCTTTTCAAAATGGTTGACGAAGTCATCTGCAGAGAGGGAGGAGGGGGAGGAGGATTCAGGAGGGAGGAGAAGGTGGCAAAGAGCTTCCTAGGGTTAGAGGCAGATGCTTGGAATTTAGAGTGGTAGAAAGTGGCTTTAGCAGCAGAGAGAGAAGAGGAAAATGTAGAGAGGAGGGAGTGAAAGGATGCCAGGTCCGCAGGGGCGAGTTTTCCTCCATTTCCGCTCGGCTGCCCGGAGCCCTGTTCTGTGAGCTCGCAATGAGTCGTCGAGCCACGGAGCGGGAGGGGAGGACCGAGCCGGCCTGGAGGATAGGGGACATAGAGAGTCAAAGGATGCAGAAAGTCAGGAGAGGAGGGTTGAGGAGGCAGAATCAGGAGATAGGTTGGAGAAGGTTTGAGCAGAGGGAAGAGATGATAGGATGGAAGAGGAGAGAGTAGCGGGGGGAGAGAGAGCGAAGGTTGGGACGGCGCGATACCATCCGAGTAGGGGCAGTGTGGGAAGTGTTGGATGAGAGCGAGAGGGAAAAGGATACAAGGTAGTGGTCGGAGACTTGGAGGGGAGTTGCAATGAGGTTAGTGGAAGAACAGCATCTAGTAAAGATGAGGTCGAGCGTATTTCCTGCCTTGTGAGTAGGGGGAAGGTGAGAGGGTGAGGTCAAAAGAGGAGAGGAGTGGAAAGAAGGAGGCAGAGAGGAATGAGTCAAAGGTAGACGTGGGGAGGTTAAAGTCGCCCAGAACTGTGAGAGGTGAGCCGTCCTCAGGAAAGGAGCTTATCAAGGCATCAAGCTCATTGATGAACTCTCCGAGGGAACCTGGAGGGCGATAAATGATAAGGATGTTAAGCTTGAAAGGGCTGGTAACTGTGACAGCATGGAATTCAAAGGAGGCGATAGACAGATGGGTAAGGGGAGAAAGAGAGAATGACCACTTGGGAGAGATGAGGATCCCGGTGCCACCACCCCGCTGACCAGAAGCTCTCGGGTGTGCGAGAACACGTGGGCAGACGAAGAGAGAGCAGTAGGAGTAGCAGTGTTGTCTGTGGTGATCCATGTTTCCGTCAGTGCCAAGAAGTCGAGGGACTGGAGGGAGGCATAGGCTGAGATGAACTCTGCCTTGTTGGCCGCAGATCGGCAGTTCCAGAGGCTACCGGAGACCTGGAACTCCACGTGGGTCGTGCGCACTGGGACCACCAGATTAGGTGGCCGCGGCCACGCGGTGTGGAGCGTTTGTATGGTCTGTGCAGAGAGGAGAGAACAGGGATAGACAGACACATAGTTGACAGGCTACACAAGAGGCTACGCTAATGCAAAGGAGATTGGAATGACAAGTGGACTACACGTCTCGAGTGTTCAGAAAGTTAAGCTTACGTAGCAAGAATCTTATTGACTAAAATGATTAAAATGATACAGTACTGCTGAAGTAGGCTAGCTGGCAGAGGCTGCGTTGTTGACTATGTAGGCTAGCTGGCAGTGGCTGCGTTGTTGACACTACACTAATCAAGTCGTTCCGTTGAGTGTAATAGTTTCTACTGTGCTGCTATTCGGGGCTAGCTGGCTAGCTAGCAGTGTTGATTACGTTACGTTGCGTTAAAAGAACGACAATAGCTGGCTAGCTAACCTAGGAAATCGCTCTAGACTACACAATTATCTTTGATACAAAGACGGCTATGTAGCTAGCTATGTAGCTAGCTACGATCAAACAAATCAAGCCGTTGTACTGTAATGAAATGAAATATGTGATACTACCTGTGGAGCGAAGCGAAATGCGACCGGGTTGTTGAGTGCGGAAGTTCTGTTCGGTAGACGTTGGCTAGCTGTTGGCTAGCTAGCAGTGTCTCCTACGTTAAGGACGACAAATAGCTGGCTAGCTAACCTCGGTAAATTAAGATAATCACTCTAAAACTACACACTCTAAACTACACAATTATCTTGGATACGAAGACAGCAGAGACAACTATGTAGCTAGCTAACACTACACTAATCAAGTCGTTCAGTTGAGTGTAATAGTTGTGCTGCTAATCGGTAGACGGTGGACGTTAGCTAGCTGGCTAGCTGCAGGGCAGATAGCAGTGTAGACTGCGTTAGGACGACGAAATACGATAATTACGTAATTATCTATGATACAAAGACGGCTATGTAGCTAGCTAAGAAGAAATTGCTAATATTAGACAAATCAAACCGTTGTACTATAATGAAATGTAATGAAATGTAATACTACCTGCGGACCGAGTGCGGATGCGACCGCTCGCTCCAACCCGGAAGTGTATGTATGTAACCAGCCAAGTAGAAGAGTTACACAAGTCAGAAATATAGATACAATTAATCACTTACCTTTGATGATCTTCGTATGGTTGCACTCAGAAGACTTTCATTTATTCAATAAATGTTCCTTTTTTTCGAAGTCTCTCTTTATATCTGAAAACCTCCATTTTGTTCGCCCGTTTTCTTCAGTAATCCACAGGCACAACAGGCAGACAAAAAATCCAAATTGTATCCGTGAAGTTCATAGAAACATGTCAAACAATGTTCATATTCAATCTTCAGGTTGTTTTTAGCCTAAATAATCGATAATATTTCAACCGGACAATAATGTTGTCAATACAAAAGGTAAACAAGAAAGGCACTATCTCGGTCGTTCGCATGAAAAAGCTCTGTGACACGGCAGGGTCCACTCATTCAGACTGCTCTTACTCCCTCATTTTTCAGAATACAAGCCTGAAACAATTTCTAAAGACTGTTGACATCCAGAAATCTGGCAATGGCTTCTGATTAAATTTAATTTTCACAGAACCGCTTGTTGCAATCTTTCGATGAGGCTCTCTTGTTCAGATATCGGTAAGTGGACTGGAGGCAGGGCATGAAAGGGATTACGAATCCAGTTGTTTGTGTCATCCGTTTCGGGAAAATACCTGCATAATTGCGAATAACCCAACGCACTCAGGTGCCTCGCTATATCACATTTGACATTGTCCGTAAGCTTGAGTTAATTTCCACGCAAAAAAATCATACAATGATGGAACGACCTGTGTGTTGTCCTTATAGTTGCAGAGAGTTCCTGTAATCCTAGATTTAGATCATTCATGTGGGAAAAAACACCCAGATAGGCCAGTCATGTGAGAAACTCGTCACCATGCAAGCGGTCAGACAAGTGAAAATTATGGTCAGTAAAGAGAACTTTAAGCTCGTCTCTCAATTTAAAAAAATGTGTCAATACTTTGTCCTGATAACCTGCGCACTTCTGTATGTTGTAAAATCGTTACATGGTCGCTGCCCATATCATTGCATAGTGCAGAAAATACATGAGAGTTCAGGGGCCTTGCTTTAACAAAGTTAACCATTTTCATTGTATTGTCCAAAACGTCTTTCAAGCTGTCAGGCATTCCCTTGGCAGCAAGAGCCTCTCGGTGGATGCTGCAGTGTACCCAAGTGGCGTCGGGAGCAACTGCTTGCACTCGCGTTACCACTCAACTATGTCTCCCTGTCATGGCTTTTGAACCATCAGTACAGATACCAACATCAGCAGCAGCTACGTTTGACTACATTCGGACCGTTAGTAGAGTTCCAGCGAGAGAGTAACGGTTAATGTGATTGTATGTTAATTATTTGACTAGGATACCTGTATTTGACATTGTGTTGTTATTTTGCTGAACACTAGATGGTTTAGTTGTATTTTTGGCAGTGAAATGAGACTTCTGAGGCGAGAAAAAAACTTAACCCAAATGTATAGCACCTTCGGAAAATATAAATGGACTGTTTGAAAAAGGTCACATTCAACCTAGCCTGGTTGCTGTCTCTGTTCAGCTATTACATACCACTCCTTGCAACTCCTGTCATTTGCCAAAGAAACGTTCCCCTGCTCAAACGTTGCATGCATCAACCTATGGTGGAGTGCCACGTCGTCGACTGTGCCACCTACGGACAGATTGCTATAACATACGTGATTAGTTGAAATGTAAAATACCTATCCAGGCATTTGTAAGATCTGACATGTGTCAACAATGCCTGGGGCAGAGGAACGCACCCTAAATGTTCAGATCATGATGGAGCTTACATCATGTTCACAAATTTAAGGACCAGACATTGAAATGGGTTTAGAATATTTATTAAGGCAATTGAATGGACGTGAGAAGAATTCAGGAGGGGAATGAGAATGGGCCAGATGAAGCTGAAGGCTGCAGATGAAGGATCCGGTGGGGACCTCCCCCCCCAGGTGTAATTAAAATAAACAATTAAGTATTCAACGTTATCATTCATGGATTACATTATGACATAAAGCACTACAGAGGGATACAGCCCAATACATCACTTGGGCCAACCTTCCAGCCATCAAGGACCTATTTATTTATTTTTTACCTTTATTTAACTAGGCAAGTCAGTTAAGAACTCATTCTTATTTTCAATGACGGCCTAGGAACAGTGGGATAATTGCTTTGTTCAAGGTCAGAATGCCAGAGTTTTACCTTGTCAGCTCGGGGATTCAATCTTGCAACCTTTCAGTTACAAGTCCAACGCTCTAACCACTAGGCTACCTGCCACCCCTATATACTAGGTGGTGTCAGAGGAAGGCCCAAAAAATGTTCAAAGACTCCAGTCACCCAAGTCATAGACTGTTCTCTCTGTTTCTGCACAGCAAGCGGTACTGGAGTGCCAAGTCTAGTTCCAAAGGGCCACCATTTGATCAAATGCACCCACCCCCTACAAATGACCTTGACTAACCTGTACCCCCGCACATTGACCCTGTACAGGTATCACCTGTAAATAGCCTCGTTATTGTTATGTCATTTTATTGTGTTCCTTTTTAAATATTTTTTAAACTTTAGTTTATTGAGTAAATATTTTCTTAACTGTATTTCTTGAACTGCATTGTTGGTTAAGGTGCTTTTAAGTAAGCACATCACAGTAAGGTTTACACCTGTTGAATTCGGCGCATGTGACAAGTACAATTTGATTTGAAATAAAGGTTTAATTAAATCAATAACAATTCAACTTTGCATTGAGTTATTCAATTTCTCAGAGAATAGAAACTACAGAGTATTTTTAATCCATGCTAACATCCAGACACAAAGGTCACTACACATTCATACATTAATTGATCCATAGATAGCTGATGTAAACATGCATTCATGACATGAAGGGTTAATGTTTCTTCTATTATTAGAATCAATGGCTTAATTGTCCTTAGTATAATTCTAGTACATCGGCTAACTCAGGTAATTCAATTTCTGTGGCAAAGTATCAATATTGACATGTAAATCTCCCATGATTTGGCTTAATTGAGGTCACATGAATAACTTGCTCATCCTCCAGGTTACTTGCTGTATTCAAATACATTAGGAATCATTGAATGTTTCAAATATGAACAGCAGATGGCAGCCAAGTCCAAAGTTGTTTGGCTGGCTCTGGCTTGTTCTGTCTCTGAGTTGCTCAGGGCTAGTGTTGATGTCAATCAAGGCAGGTCGGTGAGCAGAGCAGTTTTGTCAAGGACAACCATCATACTTAAAGAAAGGCCCCCAGACGTCACATAATACACACAGACCTGGCTTCAT
This sequence comes from Oncorhynchus nerka, assembly GCF_034236695.1. Taxonomy (NCBI): domain Eukaryota; kingdom Metazoa; phylum Chordata; class Actinopteri; order Salmoniformes; family Salmonidae; genus Oncorhynchus; species Oncorhynchus nerka. Next base: position 17,188,391 of record NC_088419.1, on the reverse strand, counting down.
TGACATGAATACCCACAAGTCTTTTTCCTCAGGCATAATTTCAATCCCATGATGTTCACTGCCTCGACTAATATTAATTCCTTAAAATATTGAGGCATGAAAGAAATGCATAACATATAAGTTAGTAAGATAAGATAGATAAGAGTCTAGGGTTTTAAGTTCAGATTGATTTAGAATGACCTCATATCCAGGGCTCAGGCCCTCTCATCTGATGATTATTAAATGAACTGAAATGGGCTGCCTGTTGCATTCCCTCCTGCCTGCGTGTCTGTGCACTCTCCACAGAAATAGCACTTGTGATGAGAATGGTTTCAGGGCAGGGAAATGCCAGGGACTACTTCTCAAACCACTGAGCGAGTTAGGAACCCTTCTCACTCTCTGTGAAGCCACTTGTCTTTCGTCACTGCAGACTGGAGTCCTCTCATCTCTCACCACCACAAGGTCTGTTCAAGTGCCTCTCCACGTGACACAACAAATCAGCTCTCGCCTCGATCCTCTGAGAATGGTATTCCTATGTACTGTATCTTGTCAAAGTGTTTATGGTACAAGGTTTGCCCAGGCTTCCACTCTCATCTGGAGATGGGTATGGTACATACTGCATAGCTAGGGCTTCCAAACGGGAACAGACTATTGTCCTCGGGTTGTTTACCATTTTGGGATAGTGTTTGCAGTCAACGTTGCATTATGACATTAAAAATGAAAGATCACACCAAGCAGTAAGACAAGATACTGTAGGTGCATCGTTGGATCACTTTGATGAGATTGAGTTACTGAGCGGCATACATTTTTCAGTGCTCACACAGTTTCAAAAGCAGTTGAACTGACAGACGGTTGATGCGGCAAGGGCATTTTGAGGTTATGAACAGAGCAGGACAGGAAAATAGACAGTGTATTTATAATCATAATCTAATGGAGATTGCAAAAAAAAGGGGGAAGAAAGCAAAAACACAACATGAAGCTTCCAAACAAACATTCCATCTCTAAAGGCACTAAACCATGAATAAGGTTTAGTGCCAACAAAAAAATGGGGTGGAAGAAATCATAGGTAGATCATAGATGTTCACTAAACCATAGTTCTTCATATCAATAAGTTGACAATGTCAATCAGTCATAGCATGCAGCAAAACATTTGTGTACTGTGTACCTCACAAAAAACGAAATGCCTATGCAACATATGCTGCAAAAATGTTTACCCCATCTACAGAAGTGCCCTTGAAGTGCTGTAACATCTGTGTGAAGGAGACACATGAAAAACAGATGAATAGCTAGAAGCATGTTGATTTCATACCGTCTGACCACGAAGAAGCACTTGATTGACAGCTGCATCCAGTTTTGTCAGGTGGGACCTGAGGGAGAACTGGAGAAGAGGATGTCGGGGAAAACTGTACAGGCTGTTCTGTTGTCGGACCAAGTAGAACGCAGAAAGGTCAGATGGGGAGCTCTGTAGATGCCGGTTAAGGAGTTTGACGTAATGGCAAACCTGTTCTATCAACCTGCCTACTAAATAATCTAAACCGAAATTTGAAGAAGTAGTTTATTTCCATGTTTTATGGATATAGACTAGATCAGGGTTGGGCAACTTTGATGAGGCCACAAATAATCTGAACTCATCATGAGGGGCTTCAGTGGCAAGCAGGTCTGCATACCCACACCCACACATGCAATCAGAGTGGGCCAGTTGCCTATCCCTGGACTAGAGGCATGAAATGAAGGAGAAATAGACAGGAGATATAGTGTGGAAAAAGGACAGTGGGGCCGGGATTCAATCCCATGCAGGCAGGAGGAAATACAATAGGATATGTCCCGGAGGCCAATGCCTTTACGGCTCAACCAAGCCTGGGCATCATGATCCTGCCTTACATTAACCTAAGGTACACACATGATCCTATGGTCGTCTGATGCTCCTATGTTGTAGTTCAGTGTATGGGAGGATTATGTGCTGTCTGTGTATTGTGAGGGTAATATTATATTTGGTCAAATGAAGTAGGTTATTTTTGCTCTTCATCATATTATGCTCTTACAACATAGAGTTGATGAGCGTATGTATGTAGATGTTGTAACAGTGTTTGCAATTAAATCATGAATTAGTCGTATGTCCTACTACTGAGTGTGAATAAAAAATACAACCCCATACCCCCCCCCCCCCCAAAAGTAATGTACATTGGAATTGGGGGGGGTAGGACCGAGTTCGGAAGTCTTTAGAAAGGCTTACATAAGAACCAGTAAATATAAAAAGCTGTATTTAATATTGCACAGACCTTAATACAATACTGAGCGACCTTTTCAAGAGGTGCAGACCTCTTGGCATAATGGTTAAGATGTTGGCTGGACAGAGGTTCGAGTCCGATTTGGGGGTAATATTATTTTAAGCTAACCAGACGGCACAATTTTTGTATTTTTTTACTGATAGCCACTACACACTACAACACTCAGACATAATTTACAAAAAAGCATTTGCGTTTTGTCAGTCTGTACGATTACCAGTAGGGATGAACAGGGATAATCTCTTGATTATTGCGTGAGTTGAACCATTTTCCTTTCCTGCTAAGCATTCAAAATGTAATGAGTACTTTTGAATGTCAGGGAAAATGTATTGAGTAAAAGTACATCATTTTCTTCAGGAATGTAGTGAAGTAAATATAAGAGTTGTCAAAAATATAAACAGTTAAGTAAAGTACAGACACCCCCTAAAAATATTTTAAAGGAGTTTTACTTAAGTACTTTACACCACTGCTCCCAAATCGTCCTATAATAATGTTATGTAATGTCAACTCGAGGCAGACCCAGTTACTCAGAAAAGCTTAACCCCGCTCTCTTGCCTCCTCTTCAATCAAGCAGCTTTTCCTCGCTCACCTAGAACCTAACACTTCAATATTGACTATATATGTATAATTTAATTTGTAAAATGTATTACCTATTATACAGTATCTGGCATAAACACAATCAGTCACAATGTTTTATTCTGATTAGGCTTTTTCAAAAAAAATCCTGTAGGCATGCGCATAAAAGATCCCAGAAATATTCCATAAGCAAAAAAGCTAATTTCTCTCAAGTTTTGTGCACAAATTTGTTTACATCCCTGTTAGTGAGCATTTTTCCTTTGCCAAAATAATCCATCCACCTGACAGATGGCATATCAGGAAGCTGATTAAAAAGCATGATCATTACACAGGTACACCTTGTGCTGGGGACAATAAAAGGCCAATCTAAAATGTGCTGTTTTGTCACACAACACAATGCCACAGATGTTTCGAGTTTTGAAGAAGCGTGCAATTGGCATGCTTACTGTAGGAAAGTCAACCAGAGCTTTGAATATTGAATATTAATTTCTCTGCGATAAGCCGCCTCCAATGTCATTTTAGAGAATTTGTCAGTACGTCCAACCTGCCTCACAACCGCAGACCATGTGTAACCACACCAGCCCAGGACCTCCACATCCGGCTTCTTCACCTGCTGGATCGTCTGAGGCCAGTCACGCGGGCAGCTGATGAAACTGAGAAGTATTTCAGGCCTGCCCATGGCTGTGCCCCTGCCCAGTCATGTGAACTCCATAGATTATTGCCTAATTCATTCATTTCAATTGACTGATTTCCTTATATGAACTGTAACTCAGTAAAATCGTTGCAATTGTTGCATGTTGCGTTTATATTTTTGTTTCGTATACATGTGAGGGACTTAGTATAGAGAAGAGAAACTGCTTTGTCACTGGGGTGGTACCCTAGAAAGACAAACGTGTAGATTTTGGCTCTTTTAAGGTACGAACTGCAAGGGTAAAATTATGCACGTATAACTAATGGTACAATGGACGTACCTTAACAGGTTACCACTACAGTGACAACTGTTTGTACTCCTTTAAGCTCAGTTCAGTACCTTTTTTTTACAGAGCGTGCAGGGCTAACTGACTGTATTCGAACTCCCATTGGAATGTGACACAGTTAGTCACTGATACAAAACTTTCCATTGAAAGTCATATGTCTGTCCAATGTCCTTTGCACAAAAACATCCTCATTAAATTACATCTGTGTCACGCCCTGATCATAGAGAGCCCTTGGGGTTCTCTGTGGTGCAAATGGTCAGAGCGTGACTAGGGGATGTTCTAGTCTAATATTTCTATGTTGGTGTGAGTATGGTTCCCAATTGGAGACAGCTGATTATCGTTGCCTCTAATTGGGGATCATACTTAGTGTGGTCCTTTTCCCACCTGCGTTTGTGGGATATTGTTTTGTTTTGGTTTAGTGCTATGTGCGCTACGAACTGCACATTAGTTTATTCTTTGTTGTTTTTTGGAAGGTTCACTTTAATAAATATGTGGAACTCTACTAACTCTGCGCCTTGGTCCGCTCATTATGTATACGACGAACGTGACAATCTGCATATTGTCAAAAGTACATTCACAAGGTCTACATTCGCTGAATGCAAATCCCACCCACTCTTTAAATCCACACAGCTCATGTTGAGCTCAAGTGTCTCTGCAGAGAAACCAATGCACCATATATCTCTCTCCTTATTGACAGTTTGAATTTGAACACCATTGTATAATAGAACCAAATCCTCATGAATTCTTTAGAATATTGCCTCAACCCCACACTGTGCCTAAAGTATTACACAACTACATTTTATCTGTATAGAAAATGATCTGTAAAGCAGTGGGTTTCACGGAAAACAACGGGTCTGATCTTATAAGGTACCGATCTACAATTTCATATAAGAATGCATAGGTGCATTTCTGAGGTCCATCTTCAATCATGGCTAATATTTTCGGGTGAGACAAGTGTTCCAAACTTTTCACTAGGAAGGTATGTAATGAAAGAATATGTCTTTGATGGCAAGGCCACTGTACTGTACCTTTCAGCCTACATGCATTTTGCCCAATGTCCGATTCCACCATGCTAAACTGTTATTTTAAGGCATGGTCCTGCATGTGTGTTGTTGAAAGTCTGGCAAATGGATCTTCAAACGTATCAAATATCTCTGTTGACTGAATTGTGAAATGCCATTTTGAGCCGATCCCTCAGGTTGTTGAGTAATCCCTGGTACTGCTGCACCCCTGCCACAATGTTGTTAAGGCTTCTCTGAAAAACACAAGAACAAAATAGGGAGAATTGAACATTAATCAGACACTGCTGGATCATGCAGATCATGCAAAAACAATAAAGGGAGGATGACTTGTGATGATGATATACAGTGCATTCGGAAAGTATTCAGACCTTTTGACTTTTTCATTGCAGCCTTATTCTAAATTGATACATTTTTCTTAGAATTCTGCACACAATACCCCCTAATGACAAAACCATTTTTGCAAATGTATTAAAAATAAAAAACAGAAATACCTTATTTACATAAGTATTCAGACTCTTTCCTATGAGACTTGGAATTGAGCTCAGGTGCATCCTGTTTCCATTGATCATCCTTGAGATGTTTCTACAATTTGATTGGAGTCCACCTGTGGTAAATTCAATTGATTGGACATGATTTAGAAAGGCACACACCTGTCTATGTAAGATCCCACATTTGACAGTGCATGTCAGAGTAGAAACCGTGCCATGAGGTCGAAGGAATTGTCCGTAGAGCTTCAAATCAGGATTGTGTCGAGGCACAGATCTGGTGAAGGGTACCAAAACATTTCTGCAGCATTGAAGGTCCTCAAGAACACAGTGGCCTCCATCATTCTTAAAGTTTGGAACCACCAACACGCCAAACTGAGCAATCGGGGGAGAAGAGCCTTGGTCAGGGAACCTAATTGTCTCTCTGAAAGAGCTCCAGAGTTCCCCTGTGGAGATGGGAGAACCTTCCAGAAGGGCAACCATCTCTGTAGCACTCCACCAATCTGGCCTTTATGGTAGAGTAGCCAGACGGAAGCCACTCCTCAGCAAAAGGCACATGAGTTTACCAGATTCTCTGGTCTGATGAAACCAAGATTGAACTCTTTGGCTTGAATACCAAGCGTCACATCTGGAGGAAACCTGGCACCATCCCTACAGTAAAGAATGGTGGTGGGAGCATCATACTGTGCGGCTGTTTTTCAGCGGCAGGGACTGGGAGACTAGTCAGAATCAAGGGAAAGATGAACGGAGCAAAGTACAGAGAGATCCTTGATGAAAACCTGTTCCAGAGTGCTCAGGACCTCAGACTGGGGCGAAGGTTCCCCTTCCAACAGGACAAAGACCATAAGCACACAGCCAAGACAATGCAGGGGTGGCTCTGGCAAAAATCACTGAATGTCCTTGAGTGGCCCAGCCAGAGCCCGGACTTAAACCCAATCAAACATCTCTGGAGAGACCTGAGAATACCTGTGCAGCAATGCTCCACATCCAACCTAACTGCTATTGAGAGGATCTGCAGAGAAGAATGGGAGAAACTCCCCAAATACAGGTGTGCCAAGCTTGTAGCATCATACCCAAGACGACTTGAGGCTTTAATCACTGCCAAAGGTTCTTCAACAAAGTACTTAGTAAAGGGCCTGAATACTTATGAAAATGTGATATTTCCATTTTTTTTATTTGGATAAATTTGCCAAAATTTCTAAAATCCTGTTTTTGCTTAGTCATTGTGGGGTATTGTGTGTAGATTGATGAGGGAAAAAAACAAACAATTTAATACATTTTAGAATAATGCTGTAATGTAACAAAATGTGAAATGTCAAGGGGTCTGAATACTTTCTGCATACGCTGTATTTGGGCACAGCTCTTTGCCAATACTGTCCTGTACTTCTGTACTCCTGTCACATTCAAAATAATCTTTCATCCATCCATTTTGTGACTCTACACAGAAACATAACTGTGACAGGAGGTGTATTTATCTTGCTGTCTACACGAAAGCAGCTGCATGTCTGGCCATAATTTTGTCTTCCGAGTCCTGGCTTATGCTGCTCGCCTATGAAATCAAGAGTACAACGTTTTAGGCTACACCTTGGTGTCTGTGTGTGTATTGTGCCGATATAGTCAAAATAGCAATAACACGAAGTACAATCTAACTGGTTTATCCACAAACTCACTTTCGGTCAAATTTTGGCAAACCAGTAGAATCAAAATTCCCCAAATGTTCCGGTGCTTTGCCAACACATGCCAAATTCCCAAAATGTTTATTCTCTATGTTGGTTGGGGTGTGATAGTGACTAGGGTGGCTCATCTAGGTTTTTTGTATGTCTATGTTGGCCTGATATGTTTCCCAATCAGAGACAGCTGTTTATCGTTGTCTCTCATTGGGGATCATATTTAGGTAGCATTTCCTCATTTGTGTTTGTGTGATCTTGTCTACATTTAGTTGCCTGAGTGCACACCAGTAGCTTCACGTTTCGTTTGTGCTGTATTGTTTTGGTGAGTTTCAGTTTATTAAAATATGTGGAACTCTATTCACGCTGTGCCTTGGTCTACTCATTACGACGAATGTGACAAGGGGTTCTGGTTGCATGTGGTCGCATGTTGTTCTCGGCTAACGACGAAAATACCCCTTGGTCATGGTGATCCCCGGTTGTCCGTCTGTCCATACATCTTGGCGGCAAGAAGGTGCTGAAAGTGGGTTGGCTTGATATGGTACCAGAAAGAGTTGTAGGCTAGATAAGTAACTCTTCAGAGCAGCCATCAATGCCACATACAACACAATAATCAGCACTATGACTACGAGTACTATTTATGTCGCTCAATAAGGATTTAAGTGTCAGAGACACAGATTCATACCAGATCACACAGTGCCAACTAGCTAGCTACCTTTTATTCAGTTGTAGTACCCCATCAAACTTTAACTAATTCCCTCACTGATGCAGAATACAGGTGGAAAGACCGAAATGTTTGATGTGACAACAGTCTTTTCCCCAATGCAGATAAGCCAAAACCACGCCCCGTTACTCAGAGGGACGTTCTACTATGCTCCCATTGGCTAGCTAGCGTTGTCTCACTCACAGGCGATCAGCGCAGAGACAGTGGCTTTCCAAGGTAAGGATGGAAAGTGTAATTTAACAATTAGCTGCCTACCGTAATGCAGGCCTGTTATTATCCTGTTTGGTAACATTTGCCCATGTATTTATTTTCAATGAGTTGTAAAAATGTCTCTGAATTCCTTCAATTGAAGGTCAGCTAAGTTTACCTAGGCTACTTAAAGTTACTAGCTCGGTATTTGAAGTTGTTATATTATCATTAGTAGTCTATTATCAGGTAAAAGCATATGCTTATTCATAATTTCTCAAATATTGATTAGCTAATCATTCAGTTGAATACGCTATGCTACAGACATTGAATTTGTCTTTGAGCATTAAGGGACGTTAATTGTCACGCTGGTATGAAGGGATCGGGAGACAGGCGCAGGAATGCGTGAAATGGGTTTTTATTTTCCAAATTACAGTGTGCCGTGTAAAGGCACGGGGACGAAGACCAAACCAACACATATACAAAACAGGATAGAAATACACAATCGCACAATGATTATCACAAGGGAGGAGACCCGTAATCATCTGCAAAATATACGTGGCACAAAAGCCAAAACAACAGCACAGGTACTCACAGGACCAACGGACATTGGAACAATAATCAAATCAAATTAAATTTGATTTGTCACATACACATGGTTAGCAGATGGAGGCTGAAGAAATTCGGCTTGTCACCAAAAGCACTCACAAACTTCTACAGATGCACAATCGAGAGCATCCTGGCGGGCTGTATCACCGCCTGGTACGGCAACTGCTCCGCCCACAACCGTAAGGCTCTCCAGAGGGTAGTGAGGTCTGCAAACGCATCACCGGGGGCAAACTACCTGCCCTCCAGGACACCTACACCACCCGATGTTACAGGAAGGCCATAAAGATCATCAAGGACAACAACCACCCGAGCCACTGCCTGTTCACCCCGCTATCATCCAGAAGGCGAGGTCAGTACAGGTGCATCAAAGCTGGGACCGAGAGACTGAAAAACAGCTTCTATCTCAAGGCCATCAGACTGTTAAACAGCCACCACTAACATTGAGTGGCTGCTGCCAACACACTGACTCAACTCCAGCCACTTTAATAATGGGAATTGATGGGAAATGATGTAAAATATATCACTAGCCACTTTAAACAATGCTACCTAATATAATGTTTACATACCCTACATTATTCATCTCATATGTATACGTATATACTGTACTCTATATCATCTACTGCATCTTTATGTAATACATGTATCACTAGCCACTTTAACTATGCCACTTTTTGTACATACTCATCTCATATGTATATACTGTACTCGATACCATCTACTGTATCTTGCCTATGCCGCTCTGTACCATCACTCATTCATATATCTTTATGTACATATTCTTTATCCCCTTACACTTGTGTGTATAAGACAGTAGTTTTGGAATTGTTAGTTAGATTACTTGTTGGTTATTACTGCATTGTCGGAACTAGAAGCACAAGCATTTCGCTACACTCCCATTAACATCTGCTAACCATGTGTATGTGACAAATAAAATTTGATTTGATTTGATTTGAGTTGTCCACATATTCTAAGTCAGAACCATCCAGAGTAGTGATGCTGGACGGGTGGGAAGGTGCAGGCAGCGATCAGTTGAAGAGCATGCATTTAGTTTTACTTGCATTTATGAGCAGTTGGAGGCCACGGAAGGAGAGTTGTATGGCATTGAAGCTCATCTGGAGGGTTGTTAACACCGTGTCCAAAAAAGGGCCGGAGGTATACAGAATGGTGTCGTCTGTGTAGAGGTGATCAAAGAATCACCAGCAGCGAGAGCGACATCATTGTTGTTTACAGAGAAGAGAGTCTGTCCCTGAGAATTCAACCCTGTGCCACCCCCATAGAGACTGCCAGAGGTCCGGACACAGGCCCTCCGATTTGACATACTGAACTCTATTGGAGAAGTAGTTGGTGAACCAGGCGAGGCAATCATTTGAGAAACCAAGGCTGTTGAGTCTGCCAATAAGTTGTGATTGACAGTGTCGAAAGCCTTGGCCAGGTCAATGAATACGGCTGCACAGTAATGTCTCTTATCGATGGCGGTTTTGATATCGTTTAGGACCTTGAGCGCGGCTGAACCAGATTGCATAGCGGAGAAGGTACGGTGAGATTCTAAATGGTTGGTAATCTGTTTGTTAACTTGGCTTAGAAAGGCAGTTTAGAATAAACTTTTTTTTTTGTTGGAACACAGTATCTGCCTTGGCAGCAGCTAATGGGCATCCATAATAAATACAAATACAAATATCAAGTTTTTAAAAATACCTTATTACTACTTTTGAGATCACTAGCGCTTTCTCAACAACTAGCTATTTCTACTTATTTCAAGAAATCTTGTCAAGTGAAATTTGCTCATGCCATTGTCAGAATGTTTTACTTAATTCAAGCAATTGTTTCCCCATTCTATGTTTTAAAAAATATATTTTTGAGGTGGATTTTTAGCAGTGCATATGTCATGAAATTGGCAGCCTTCCATATCCCTTAGAGTATATGTAAACAATCAGTCTGCATCATCGTAATAACTTATTTCCAACTGAGGCATGCCGAAGCATTCCTGGATGCCATTTTCCTAGGAGATCAGAGATTCAAATTGGAAAGGCATTCAAACTCAACTGAACACGCACTGGGGACACGGTCATCATTGCCAAAGCTTGAAATCTCCGGTAGCTGTTGACATAAAAGGGAAAAGAAGGGGGATAAGGGCTGGATGGAGAGAGAGAGAGAGAGAGGGAGAGAGAATACAACATGATGGCAAAGTCTTCTATGTAACACTCAGGCAAGTATAAAAAAATATATAATCAGTAAATCAGATGAAAATGTGTAGAGGAGATAAAACGGCCTCTTCGTGTTGTAGAAGAATAACATTGGTCCTGTCATTGTCAGTTGCTTTATAACGGTGTCACATTCCTGAAGTTGTTTGTCTGTGTTTTGCTTTCTCAGCAACAAGTGCAATCTCACGTTTCCATATTTGGCTGTGAAGACTGCGACAGATATCTCTCCAAGTTGGAGAGTGAGCTCACCTAATTTAGTTGGATCTTAAATCTCCAATGGCAAAACACAAACTCTGCAGCCCTCAAATCTAGGTACTGCAAAAACATTAAAGGGATAATTTGACAAAATTACATATTTAGAAAAACGATACAAGTCAGTGTCAACTGTTTAGCATGTTTTTAATTTCATGGCCAAATCATTTCTTGAATGTATTGTGTTGGTGTTATATTAACAAGTTAGGTTTTGTGTGTTTGAGTCACATGGAGAATCTCAATTGCATACTCTTTGCGTCTTCTCTCGTCTCCTTCTGAAAACACATTGGATGAGAAAGCCAGAGGTCCGTCCCAGATTTCATCATGGGAGACAATGACAGGACTGATTCTAAGCAATTAGCCACTATTGTCATTCAGACCTTCTCTCTCACATATAATAGGCCCACTCTATTATAAACTATTGTCACATGGCCTTCATGTATTGTCCAACAAGAGCATCACACTCTCAACGGTACACAGGTAACAAAAGTTGATCAGCACATGAGACAGCCAACCCTTGGTTAGTGTGTCTAATCATCATGCATCAGCCAAAGTCACAGCAGGTTGTCATTGGTTATGCAATCACTCTCCAGTGATCCTCTATGTACTTTTGGATAGAATCGATGCTCTCAAGTTCTCGTGTTTGCCAGAGGAGGCTGTTGAATGCACTTGTCCATGAGAGAATCACTGTGCAGGCATCAGCGCATCCCCGAAGAGATGGCAGAAAGAAACAACAACAACATAGGCCAAGGGCGATGTGCAGGAACGAACAGTAGACATGGGGTACTGCCCCAGATTATGAAAAACATTTTAAAACACATTTCCTACAATTCTACACAGTTTTACATGACTTATTATGCCTCTCTTGAGGGTTTATTGTGAGGGGTTTATGGAGGAGTATTTTGAAAACTCAGTATAAGTGGAAAGATAAGTGGAAGGCCCCCATTTTTTTTGCTGCATTTCAATACATCTAGCCATGTGGTAGAGAATGATTTAATTTTCCATTTTATAATGCTATTCTACACATTTTGTCATGAATCTGAGAGAAAATGTTGCATTTTTTGAAGCAAATTTTCGTCTACTCCACACATTTTGACATGAGGTTGAGAGGAAACTGTCCAGTAGAAATCTCACTTTCAAATGTTAATATTCTCTTAATCCATACCCAAATAATGTTGTTGACTCATCCTATACTCGTATTTGTGGCTAAAGCATACATTGGAGAAAAAACACTTTAAAAAAACACTTCAAACTTGTATCTCAAAAATGCTTGCTATTTCGTCATTGAGGATGATGTCAACCTCCTGAGGAGGATGAGCTGGCCAGGGGCACACCCAGACGTCATATACAAATTGTGCATTTGTGTTTAGTGAGTCCACCAGATCAGAGACAGTAGTGATGACCACGTGTTCTCTTGATAAGTGCGTGAATTGGACCATTTTCCTGTCCTGCTAAGCATTCAAAATGCAATGAGTACTTTTGGGTGCCAGGGAAAATGTATGGAGTAAAAAGTACATTATTTTAATTAGGAATGTAGTGAAGTAAAAGTACAGATACCCCCCAAAAACTACTTAAGTAGTACTTTGAAGTATTTTTACTTAAGTACTTTACACCACTGCTGTTGAGGTATGCCCACACCATTCCAACACAGAAAATTACTATTTCTTACCAATCTCTACAGCTTCCATCCAAAAACAAATCCTGTGAAATGACGTCAGCACATACTGGAGGATTTGCTGGCTAGCTACAAGTGTCTAGCTTAGGTAACGAACTAAGCTAGACATGGGATGCATGACCGGAATGACACATCGATGAAACACCAGTCAAAAGTTTGGACACACCTACTTATTCAAGGGTTTTTCTTTATTTTTGACTATTTTCTACATTGTAGAATAATAGTGAAGACATCAAAACTATGAAATAACACATATGGAATCATGTAGTACCCAAAAAAGTATTAAAGAAATCTAAATATATTTTATATTTGAGATTCTTCAAAGTAGCCACACTTTGCCTTGATGACAGCTGATGAGTCCAAATTAGACATTTTTGGTTCCAACCGCTGTGTCTTGGTGAGACGCAGAGTAGGTGAACGGATTATCTCCGCGTGTGTAGTTCCCACCGTGAAGCATGGAGGAGGAGGTGTGATGGTGTGGGGGTGCTTTGCTGGTGACACTGTCAGTGATTTAAATAGAATTCAAGGCACACTTAACCAGCATGGTTACCACAGCATACTGCAGCAATACGCCATCCCATCTGGTTTGCGCTTAGTGGGACTATCATTTGTTTTTCAACAGGACAATGACAAAACACACCTTCAGGCTGTGTAAGGGCTATTTGACCAAGAAGGAGAGAGATGGAGTGCTGCATCAGATGACCTGGCCTCCACAATCATCCGACCTCAACACAATTAAGATGGTTTGGGATGAGTTGGACCGCAGAGTGAAGGAAAAGCATCCAACAAGTGCTCAGCATATGTGGGAACTCCTTCAAGACTGTTGGAAAAGCATTCCAGGTGAAGCTGGTTGAGAGAATGCCAAGAGTGTGCAAAGCTGTCATCAAGGCAAAGGGTGGCTACTTTCAAGAATCTCAAATATAAAATATAATTTGATTTGTTTAACACTTTTTTGGGTACTACAATAACACAATAACATTTATGAAAAAATCTGAATGACACAACATGTAAAGAAAACCTATGCATATTATGTGAATCAAAACATGTTTGCATGAAATATTGCATGAGAATCCATTCTGTTAAGCGTTATCTCATTATTTATTTATTTATTCTCTATTGCCATCAATTGTGAAGGACTACTGTCCTTTTCAGTCTCCAATGTTGTGTGTGAATTTCACTGAATCGTTTTGAATCAGGTCTGGCTAGTTATCTAACCTCCTCGATTCGAGTGGTAACATGATACAGAGAGCTGGAGCCGTTGAGCGGGCTTCCTCAACATCTTCGGGGAGGACACCTAATCATAACTGACCCAGGAGCAACGCGGCATATTTGACGCTAATAGGCGGTGAAGTCCGAAACATTTCAGTGCTCAGCACTCTGTGGTACTCCCTTTGAAAGAAAATGCAGTAGGCACCATTGCTATGGAGTCATTAGGAACTTTGTGGTTGTATAATTCCTTCTGTACAGCGCTTACTTAAGCAGCAAGGAATGAGGGGGTGTAGTATATGGTCAATATATCACGGCTAAGGGCTGTTCTTTGCACGACTCAACGAGGAGTGCCTGGATACAGCCCTTAGCCGTGGTATATTGGCCATATACCACAAACCACCAAAAGGGCCTTATTGCTATTACAAACTGGTTACCAATGTGAATAGAGCAGTAAAAATAAATGTTTTGTCATACCGTGGTGTATGATCTGATATACCACGGCTGTCAGCCAATCAGCATTCAGTGCTCGAATCACCCAGTTTATAAATATCTCTAGAACAAATCTGTGTATGTTCACTCTCACAAACCCTGTTGCAACATTGCCTCAGTAGGTGAGGTTTGATGAGGATGTTACTGCTGGGCGTTTCCATGTACAGTTGAAGTCGGAAGTTTACATACACCTTAGCCAAATACATTTAAACTCAGTTTTTCACAATTCCTGACATTCAATGCAAGTAAATATTCCCTGTCTTAGGTCAGTTGGGATCAACGCTTTATTTTAACAACGTGAAATGTCAGAATAATAGTAAAGAGAATGATTTATTTCAGCTTTTATTTCTTTCATTACATTCCCATTGGATAAGAAGTTTACATACCCTCAATTAGTATTTGGTAGCATTGCCTTTGAATTGTTTAACTTGGGTCAAATGTTTCGGGTAGCCTTCCACAATCTTCCCACAATAAGTTGGGTGAATTTTGGCCCATTCCTCCTGACAAAGCTGTTGTAACTGAGTCAGGTTTGTAGGCCTCCTTGCTCGCACACGCCTTTTCAGTTCTGCCCACAAATTGTCTATAGGATTGAGGTCAGGGCTTTGTGATGGCCACTCCAACACCTTAAGTTTGTTGTCCTTAAGCCATTTTGCCACAACTTTGGAAGTATGCTTGGGGTAATTGTCCATTTGGAAGACCCATTTGCGACCAAGCTTTAACTTCCTGACTGATGTCTTGAGATGTTGCTTCAATATAGCCACATCATTTTCCTACCTCATGATACCATCTATTTTGTGAAGTGCACCAGTCCCTAATGCAGCAAAGCACCCCCACAACATGATGCTGCCATCCCTGTGCTTCACGGTTGGGATGGTGTTCTTCGGCTTGCAAGCCTCCCCCTTTTTCCTCCAAACATAACAATGGTCATTATGGCAAAACAGTTCTATTTTTGTTTCATCAGACCAGAGGACATTTCTCAAAAAGTACCATCTTTGCCCCATGTGCAGTTGCAAACCATAGTCTGTCTTTTTTATTGCTATTTTGGAGCGGTGGCTTCTTCCTTGCTGAGCGGCCGTTCAGTTTATGTCGCTATAGGACTCATTTTACTGTGGATATAGATACTTTTGTACCTGTTTCCTCCAGAATCTTCACAGGGTCCTTTGCTGTTGTCCTGGGATTGATATGCACTTTTCGCACCAAAGTATATTCATCTCTAGGAGACAGAACGTGTCTCATTCCTGAGCGGTATGACAGCTGTGTGGTCTCATGGTGTTTATACTTGCATACTATTGTTTGTACAAATGAACATGGTCCTTCAGGCATTTGGAAATGGCTCCCAAGGATGAACCAGTCTTGAGGAGGTCTACAATTGTTTTTCTGAGTTCTTGGCTGATTTCTTTTGATTTTCCCATGATGTCAAGCAAAGAGGCACTGAGATTGGAGGTAGCCCTTGAAATACATCCATAGGTACACCTCCAAGTGACTTAAATTATGTCAATTCGCCTATCAGAAGCTTCTAAAGCCATGACATAATTTTCTGGAATTTTCCAAGCTGTTTAAAGGCACAGTCAACTTAGTGTATGCAACCTTCTGACCCACTGGAATAGTGATACAGTGAAATAATCTGGCTGTAAACAATTGTTGGAAAAACTACTTGTGTCATGCGCAAAGTAGATGTCCTAACCGACTTGCCAAAACTATAGTTTGTTAACAAGAAAATTGTGGAGTGGTTGAAAAACAAGTTTTAATGACTCCAACCTAAGTGTATGTAAACTTCCGACTTTGACTGTAATTCTGTTACCAAAAATCTGCATATCTTTAAGATATTTTATGATTTCACTCATAAACTCACATGAAGAGGGAGGATAATGAAAGTTCACAGAAGTAACAAGTAATGGTAGACCTACCATTTAGTTGGAGTGATTTTGCTAGTTTTGCTTTTATGAATTATTAAGTGATTAAAACTCATAATTTCATTACCAAATTGGTAATGCATTTACTGCAACTGAATTGGCTACAATGAGAAATCATAATAGTCACAAACCACAATAGGGTCATCTGCTACCTTCCACTGGCATTCTGTGATGCTCAGCTCATAACTGTTTTCTTTGTTTTTCTGTCATCTTGTGGTCAAACTAAGAGTGTTGAAACAGTCTGAGTCTGGACAACCCCTCTCTCTCTGATTCTCGCTCTCACTCTCCAGTTAATGTCACCTTTTCCAGCTCTGGCACATACCCATGAGCCCCCTCTCTTTTCATTTACTGGAACCAGCATCCTCAACTGCTGGCTGTGCACCGACGGACAAAGGATGTCCATGGACATTGAAAAGTAGTAGAAATTTGGTCAGTCTACCTTGGCCGGACCAGACTGTATCGAATCTGAACCTATGATAGACATACATTATGTTTGACAAATTGTTTAGTACAGTACAATACAATTCAATATAGTACAGTAAATAAAAGTAGAGTATAATACAGTAGAGTAGAGTACAGTATAGTGTTCCCAAACTTTTTTGATTACTGTGCACCCAAATAAATGTTGCTCTGCCCGGAGTACCTTTGAAGTACTCCCACATGTGCATTTTACCAGTAAGCCTATGGTCTCAAGTAGCCCATGTGGATAGGCCAAGTACGCCCAGAGGGCCTAGTACCCCTGATTGGGAACCACTACTCTACTGTTCTCTACTGCAATGTACTGAACTCTACTCTTCTGTGCTCTGCTCTTCTGTATTGCACTACACTGTACTTCACTTTGGTGTGCTGCTCTGTGATGTCCAAACTTGTGAAACATGAGGAGAATTGCATTCATATCCATAATTGTACATTTCTGTGTATTACAGATCAGGGAGCTGTGATGTAATTCCGTTACCGTAATTATGTTACTGGAGGTAAATCCACTTCACTTACTGTAGTTCAATTTCATACTCAAGGTGCCATGTCAGAGCTGACACCACATTCTTTCTGCAGAGTTTCTGGAAAATGTTGGCACATACTGTGGGGCAAAAAAAGTATTTAGTCAGCCACCAATTGTGCAAGTTCTCCCACTTAAAAAGATGAGAGAGGCCTGTAATTGTCATCATAGGTACACTTCAACTATGACAGACTCTTTAAGAGGCTCCTCTGTCCTCCACTCATTAGCTGTATTAATGGCACCTGTTTGAACTTGTTATCAGTATAAAAGACACCTGTCCACAACCTCAAACAGTCACACTCCAAACTCCACTATGGCCAAGACCAAAGAGCTGTCAAATGACACCAGAAACAAAATTGTAGACCTGCACCAGGCTGGGAAGACTGAATCTGCAATAGGTAAGCAGCTTGGTTTGAAGAAATCAACTGTGGGAGCAATTATTAGGAAATGGAAGACATACAAGACCACTGATAATCTCCCTCGATCTGGGGCTCCACGCAAGATCTCACCCCGTGGGGTCAAAATGATCACAAGAACGGTGAGCAAAAATCCCAGAACCACACCGGGGGACTTAGTGAATGACATGCAGAGAGCTGGGACCAAAGTAACAAAGCCTACCATCAGTAACACACTACGCCGCCAGGGACTCAAATCCTGCAGTGCCAGACGTGTCCCCCTGCTTAAGCCAGTACATGTCCAGGCCCATCTGAAGTTTGCTAGAGAGCATTTGGATGATCCAGAAGAAGATTGGGAGAATGTCATATGGTCAGATGAAACCAAAATAGAACTTTTGGTAAAAACTCAACTCGTCGTGTTTGGAGGACAAAGAATGCTGAGTTGCATCCAAAGAACACCATACCTACTGTGAAGCATGGGGGTGGAAACATCATGCTTTGGGGCTGTTATTCTGCAAAGGGAACAGGACGACTGATCCGTGTAAAGGAAAGAATGAATGGGGCCATGTATCGTGAGATTTTGAGTGAAAACATCCTTCCATCAGCAAGGGCATTGAAGATGAAACGTGGCTGGGTCTTTCAGCATGACAATGATCCCAAACACACCGCCGGGCAATGAAGGAGTGGCTTCGTAAGAAGCATTTCAAGGTCCTGGAGTGGCCTAGCCAGTCTCCAGACCTCAACCCCATAGAAAATCTTTGGAGGGAGATGAAAGTCCGTGTTGCCCAGCAACAGCCCCAAAACATCACTGCTCTAGGGGAGATCTGCATGGAGGAATGGGCCAAAAAAACAGCAACAGTGTGTGAAAACCTTGTGAAGACTTACAGAAAACGTTTGACTTCTGTCATTGCCAACAAAGGGTATATAACAAAGTATTGAGATAACCTTTTGTTATTGACCAAATACTTATTTTCCACCACAATTTGCAAATAAATTCATTAAAAATCCTACAATGTGATTTTGTCATAGTTGAAGTGTACCTATGATGAAAATTACAGGCCTCTCTCAGTTTTTTAAGTGGGAGAACTTGCACAATTGGTGGCTGACTAAATACTTTTTTGCCCCACTGTATGTTTTGGGGGTTGTGTCCATTGCTAGTGCTTCCAATAGATGGTTATGCTGAAGTGTAGAGCAAGACGTACAGTTGTGTTTGATTTGCTCTGCTCACAGGTACAGTAGATACTTCCATAATACGACAAGGGTGTGTGGTTACTGGACTGAATACCAGCTAACCCTTCCATAATATATCAAGGGTGTGTGATTACTGGACTGAATACCAGCTAACCATTCCATAATACGACAAGGGTGTTTGGTTACTGGACTGAATACCAGCTAACCATTCCATAATATATCAAGGGTGTGTGGTTACTGGACTGAATACCAGCTAACCATTCCATAATATATCAAGGGTGTGTGGTTACTGGACAGAATACCAGCTAACCATTCCATAATATATCAAGGGTGTGTGGTTACTGGACTGAATACCAGCTAACCATTCCATAATATATCAAGGGTGTGTGGTTACTGGACAGAATACCAGCTAACCATTCCATAATACGACAAGGGTGTGTGGTTACTGGACAGAATACCAGCTAACCATTCCATAATATATCAAGGGTGTGTGGTTACTGGACAGAATACCAGCTAACCATTCCATAATACGACAAGGGTGTGTGGTTACTGGACTGAATACCAGCTAACCATTCCATAATATATCAAGGGTGTGTGATTACTGGACTGAATACCAGCTAACCATTCCATAATACGACAAGGGTGTGTGGTTACTGGACTGAATACCAGCTAACCATTCCATAATATATCAAGGGTGTGTGGTTACTGGACTGAATACCAGCTAACCCTTCCATAATACGACAAGGGTGTGTGGTTACTGGACTGAATACCAGCTAACCATTCCATAATACGACAAGGGTGTGTGGTTACTGGACTGAATACCAGCTAACCCTTCCATAATATATCAAGGGTGTGTGGTTACTGGACTGAATACCAGCTAACCATTCCATAATACGACAAGGGTGTGTGGTTACTGGACTGAATACCAGCTAACCATTCCATAATATATCAAGGGTGTGTGGTTACTGGACTGAATACCAGCTAACCATTCCATAATACGACAAGGGTGTGTGGTTACTGGACTGAATACCAGCTAACCATTCCATAATACGACAAGGGTGTGTGATTACTGGACTGAATACCAGCTAACCATTCCATAATACGACAAGGGTGTGTGGTTACTGGACAGAATACCAGCTAACCATTCCATAATATATCAAGGGTGTGTGGTTACTGGACAGAATACCAGCTAACCATTCCATAATACGACAAGGGTGTGTGGTTACTGGACTGAATACCAGCTAACCATTCCATAATATATCAAGGGTGTGTGATTACTGGACTGAATACCAGCTAACCATTCCATAATACGACAAGGGTGTGTGGTTACTGGACTGAATACCAGCTAACCATTCCATAATATATCAAGGGTGTGTGGTTACTGGACTGAATACCAGCTAACCCTTCCATAATACGACAAGGGTGTGTGGTTACTGGACTGAATACCAGCTAACCATTCCATAATACGACAAGGGTGTGTGGTTACTGGACTGAATACCAGCTAACCCTTCCATAATATATCAAGGGTGTGTGGTTACTGGACTGAATACCAGCTAACCATTCCATAATACGACAAGGGTGTGTGGTTACTGGACTGAATACCAGCTAACCATTCCATAATATATCAAGGGTGTGTGGTTACTGGACTGAATACCAGCTAACCCTTCCATAATATATCAAGGGTGTGTGGTTACTGGACTGAATACCAGCTAACCATTCCATAATATATCAAGGGTGTGTGGTTACTGGACTGAATACCAGCTAACCCTAATCCTTCCATAATACGACAAGGGTGTGTGGTTACTGGACTGAATACCAGCTAACCCTTCCATAATACGACAAGGGTGTGTGGTTACTGGACTGAATACCAGCTAACCATTCCATAATACGACAAGGGTGTGTGGTTACTGGACTGAATACCAGCTAACCATTCCATAATATATCAAGGGTGTGTGGTTACTGGACTGAATACCAGCTAACCATTCCATAATACGACAAGGGTGTGTGGTTACTGGACAGAATACCAGCTAACCATTCCATAATACGACAAGGGTGTGTGGTTACTGGACTGAATACCAGCTAACCCTTCCATAATATATCAAGGGTGTGTGGTTACTGGACTGAATACCAGCTAACCATTCCATAATACGACAAGGGTGTGTGGTTACTGGACTGAATACCAGCTAACCATTCCATAATATATCAAGGGTGTGTGGTTACTGGACTGAATACCAGCTAACCATTCCATAATATATCAAGTGTGTGTGGTTACTGGACTGAATACCAGCTAACCATTCCATAATACGACAAGGGTGTGTGGTTACTGGACTGAATACCAGCTAACCCTTCCATAATACGACAAGGGTGTGTGGTTACTGGACTGAATACCAGCTAACCCTTCCATAATACGACAAGGGTGTGTGGTTACTGGACTGAATACCAGCTAACCCTTCCATAATATATCAAGGGTGTGTGGTTACTGGACTGAATACCAGCTAACCCTTCCATAATATATCAAGGGTGTGTGGTTACTGGACTGAATACCAGTTAACCATTCCATAATACGACAAGGGTGTGTGGTTACTGGACTGAATACCAGCTAACCCTTCCATAATATATCAAGGGTGTGTGGTTACTGGACTGAATACCAGCTAACCCTTCCATAATACGACAAGGGTGTGTGGTTACTGGACTGAATACCAGCTAACCATTCCATAATACGACAAGGGTGTGTGGTTACTGGACTGAATACCAGCTAACCCTTCCATAATATATCAAGGGTGTGTGGTTACTGGACTGAATACCAGCTAACCATTCCATAATACGACAAGGGTGTGTGGTTACTGGACTGAATACCAGCTAACCATTCCATAATATATCAAGGGTGTGTGGTTACTGGACTGAATACCAGCTAACCCTTCCATAATATATCAAGGGTGTGTGGTTACTGGACTGAATACCAGCTAACCATTCCATAATATATCAAGGGTGTGTGGTTACTGGACTGAATACCAGCTAACCCTAATCCTTCCATAATACGACAAGGGTGTGTGGTTACTGGACTGAATACCAGCTAACCCTTCCATAATACGACAAGGGTGTGTGGTTACTGGACTGAATACCAGCTAACCATTCCATAATACGACAAGGGTGTGTGGTTACTGGACTGAATACCAGCTAACCATTCCATAATATATCAAGGGTGTGTGGTTACTGGACTGAATACCAGCTAACCATTCCATAATACGACAAGGGTGTGTGGTTACTGGACAGAATACCAGCTAACCATTCCATAATACGACAAGGGTGTGTGGTTACTGGACTGAATACCAGCTAACCCTTCCATAATATATCAAGGGTGTGTGGTTACTGGACTGAATACCAGCTAACCATTCCATAATACGACAAGGGTGTGTGGTTACTGGACTGAATACCAGCTAACCATTCCATAATATATCAAGGGTGTGTGGTTACTGGACTGAATACCAGCTAACCATTCCATAATATATCAAGTGTGTGTGGTTACTGGACTGAATACCAGCTAACCATTCCATAATACGACAAGGGTGTGTGGTTACTGGACTGAATACCAGCTAACCCTTCCATAATACGACAAGGGTGTGTGGTTACTGGACTGAATACCAGCTAACCCTTCCATAATACGACAAGGGTGTGTGGTTACTGGACTGAATACCAGCTAACCCTTCCATAATATATCAAGGGTGTGTGGTTACTGGACTGAATACCAGCTAACCCTTCCATAATATATCAAGGGTGTGTGGTTACTGGACTGAATACCAGTTAACCATTCCATAATATATCAAGGGTGTGTGGTTACTGGACTGAATACCAGCTAACCATTCCATAATATATCAAGGGTGTGTGGTTACTGGACTGAATACCAGCTAACCCTTCCATAATACGACAAGGGTGTGTGGTTACTGGACTGAATACCAGCTAACCATTCCATAATACGACAAGGGTGTGTGGTTACTGGACTGAATACCAGCTAACCATTCCATAATATATCAAGGGTGTGTGGTTACTGGACTGAATACCAGCTAACCCTTCCATAATACGACAAGGGTGTGTGGTTACTGGACTGAATACCAGCTAACCCTTCCATAATATATCAAGGGTGTGTGGTTACTGGACTGAATACCAGCTAACCATTCCATAATATATCAAGGGTGTGTGGTTACTGGACTGAATACCAGCTAACCATTCCATAATACGACAAGGGTGTGTGGTTACTGGACTGAATACCAGCTAACCCTTCCATAATATATCAAGGGTGTGTGGTTACTGGACTGAATACCAGCTAACCATTCCATAATACGACAAGGGTGTGTGGTTACTGGACTGAATACCAGCTAACCATTCCATAATATATCAAGGGTGTGTGGTTACTGGACTGAATACCAGCTAACCCTTCCATAATACGACAAGAGTGTGTGGTTACTGGACTGAATACCAGCAAACCATTCCATAATATATCAAGGGTGTGTGGTTACTGGACTGAATACCAGCTAACCATTCCATAATATATCAAGGGTGTGTGGTTACTGGACTGAATACCAGCTAACCATTCCATAATACGACAAGGGTGTGTGGTTACTGGACTGAATACCAGCTAACCATTCCATAATATATCAAGGGTGTGTGGTTACTGGACTGAATACCAGCTAACCATTCCATAATATATCAAGGGTGTGTGGTTACTGGACTGAATACCAGCTAACCATTCCATAATATATCAAGGGTGTGTGGTTACTGGACTGAATACCAGCTAACCCTTCCATAATATATCAAGGGTGTGTGGTTACTGGACTGAATACCAGCTAACCATTCCATAATACGACAAGGGTGTGTGGTTACTGGACTGAATACCAGCTAACCATTCCATAATACGACAAGGGTGTGTGGTTACTGGACTGAATACCAGCTAACCATTCCATAATATATCAAGGGTGTGTGGTTACTGGACTGAATACCAGCTAACCCTTCCATAATACGACAAGGGTGTGTGGTTACTGGACTGAATACCAGCTAACCATTCCATAATATATCAAGGGTGTGTGGTTACTGGACTGAATACCAGCTAACCATTCCATAATATATCAAGGGTGTGTGGTTACTGGACTGAATACCAGCTAACCATTCCATAATATATCAAGGGTGTGTGGTTACTGGACAGAATACCAGCTAACCATTCCATAATACGACAAGGGTGTGTGGTTACTGGACAGAATACCAGCTAACCATTCCATAATACGACAAGGGTGTGTGGTTACTGGACAGAATACCAGCTAACCATTCCATAATATATCAAGGGTGTGTGGTTACTGGACTGAATACCAGCTAACCATTCCATAATACGACAAGGGTGTTTGGTTACTGGACTGAATACCAGCTAACCATTCCATAATATATCAAGGGTGTGTGGTTACTGGACTGAATACCAGCTAACCATTCCATAATATATCAAGGGTGTGTGGTTACTGGACTGAATACCAGCTAACTCTTCCATAAACTACCAAGGGTGTGTGGTTATTGGACTGAATACTAGCTAACCCTTCCATAAACTACCAAGGGTGTGTGGTTACTGGACTGAATAGCAGCTAACCCTAGCCTTCCATTATAAATACATGTGAAATAAATAAAATGAATAATAATAATATGACAAGTGTGTGTGGTTAAAAAAAAGTTAATTTGTAAATTGTTATTTTTTTTGTACTGGCTACTGGACTGAATACCAGCTACTGTAAGGTCACAAATATAGTGGACCAACAGTTCTTTCAGAAAGTATTCACACCCCTTGACTTTTTCCACATTGTATTTTGTTACAAGGAGGGATCTTGTCATACATTTTCAAGGATATTTAAGTAAAACCTGTAACTCGCCACTCAGGAACATTCACTGTCTTCTTGGTAAACAACTCCAGTGTAGATTTGGCCTTGTGTTTTAGGTTATTGTCCTGCAGTAAGATTATTTAATCTTACAGCAGGAAGGATTTTGCCTGTGCTTAACAGGATTTAAAAATACCCTTTCATGTTGTCCTGGTTTCCAGTGGTTTGCAGAAGAGGATGTCTTCCTTAATTGACCCCCCATAAACGCAACAGACATATACCAGGAGCTGTGCCAGGCCCGCCACATCGGTTTACTCATCCAGCTGTAAAGCATAGAATTCACTGGCTTGTATGCAAAGCAGTAATTGTTTCAAACATCTCCTGCCATGTCACTGATGCGTCGTGAAACAGTGTTGTTTGATGAAAGCATTGTCTGTACAGGTTTTTGGGCCTTTTCCCCCAGCATTGTCCCAACCATATCCGCGGCAGCAGGAAGAATTCTCCAGAATAGTATGGGCCTGCCTGTCCTAGCCACTCGGTAGCTCACCATATCAGACACTTCGAGACCCTTCTTATTAATGGTATCTGTTGCCTTTATACATGTCTTACTACGTCGACTTAATTCTCGCTCAAAAAACTCCTAAGACTTATTTTCCAAATTGGCATGTTTGGTTTCTAAATGTCTGCTCAAGAGTGAAGGTTTCAATGCGTTGTGAGATAGTACTTTTGTATATATAACACTGTGTCTGAGGAAAGGCACTACTCCCAATATAAGTGAACCCCAAATCAATGTAGTTCTCATCATATTTGTGCCTCTGATGGTCCAACGTCCCTGTCTGTTGTTCGGCGTTTTCCCGGGTAAATGGGCAGTAGCTCTTTGACTGAATCAGATTCACAACTGTCAGTGTCCATGCTAGCTGGACTTACAACAAATGTAGAATTACTGATACTAGCATTGGATGTGCACGTGGAAGCAGAACAACTTGTGTCGTCGACAGGTGCAGGTGTAGTAGAGCTGGTAGTAGCAGTACTACTGGTAGAGCTGGTATGTGTCTCTATGGACGCGGGCCTTACTTTTCTTAACCATTTATCCGTTTTCAAACAAATGGAATGAGCAGCAGCTACGTTTGGCTTCATACAGACCGTTAGTGGAATTCCTGCGAGAGAATAATGGTTAATGTGAATGGATGTTAGGACCGTTAGTGGAATTCCCACGAGAGAGTAATGGTTCATGTGAATGGATGTTAGGACCGTTAGTGGAATTTCCACGAGAGAGTAACGGTTAATGTGAATGGATGTTAGGACCGTTAGTGGAATTCCCACGAGAGAGTAATGGTTAATGTGATTGGATGTTAATTATTTGACTAGGCTACCTGTATTTGACATTGTGTTGTTATTTCACTGAACACTAGATGGGGCGGCAGGGTAGCCTAGTGATTAGAGCGTTGGACTAGTAACCGGAAGGTTGCAAGTTCAAATCCCCGAGCTGACAAGGTACAAATCTGTCGTTCTGCCCCTGAACAGGCAGTTAACCCACTGTTCCCAGGCCGTCATTGAAAATAAGAATTTGTTCTTAACTGACTTGCCTGGTTAAATAAAGGTAAAAAAAAAAGATGTTTTAATGTTATTTCTGGATGTGAAACGAGGCTACTCAAGCGAGACAAAAACTCACCCAAATGTATAGCCCCTTTGAAAAATATATATGGACTGTCTGAAAATGTATTAATAATATCAATAATATTTTATGTATTTATTTTAAAAAATGCTTTAGGGTTTCCAGACAGTGCAGTGGTTCCTTTAGGGGTTCCAGACAGTGCAGTGGTTGATTTAGGGGTTCCTGACAGTGCTGTGGTTCCTTTAGGGGTTCCTGACAGTGCTATGGTTCCTTTAGGGGTCCCTGACAGTGCTGTGGTTTCTTTAGGGGTCCCTGACAGTGTAGTGGTTCCTTTAGGGGCCCCTGACAGTGCAGTGGTTCCTTTAGGGGTCCTTGACAGTGCAGTGGTTCCTTTAGGGGTTCCTGACAGTGCTATGGTTCCTTTAGGGGTCCCTGACAGTGCTATGGTTCCTTTAGGGGTCCCTGACAGTGCTATGGTTCCTTTAGGGTTTCCAGACAGTGCAGTGGTTCCTTTAGGGGTTCCAGACAGTGCAGTGGTTGCTTTAGGGGTTCCTGACAGTGCTGTGGTTCCTTTAGGGGTTCCTGACAGTGCTATGGTTCCTTTAGGGGTCCCTGACAGTGTTGTGGTTTCTTTAGGGGTCCCTGACAGTGTAGTGGTTCCTTTAGGGGCCCCTGACAGTGCAGTGGTTCCTTTAGGGGTCCTTGACAGTGCAGTGGTTCCTTTAGGGTTTCCAGACAGTGCAGTGGTTCCTTTAGGGGTTCCAGACAGTGCAGTGGTTGCTTTAGGGGTTCCTGACAGTGCTGTGGTTCCTTTAGGGGTTCCTGACAGTGCTATGGTTCCTTTAGGGGTCCCTGACAGTGTTGTGGTTTCTTTAGGGGTCCCTGACAGTGTAGTGGTTCCTTTAGGGGCCCCTGACAGTGCAGTGGTTCCTTTAGGGGTCCTTGACAGTGCAGTGGTTCCTTTAGGGGTTCCTGACAGTGTGATGGTTCCTTTAGGGGTCCCTGACAGTGCTATGGTTCCTTTAGGGGTTCCTGACAGTGATGTGGTTCCTTTAGGGGTCCCTGACAGTGCAGTGGTTCCTTTAGGGGTTCCTGACAGTGCTATGGTTCCTTTAGGGTTTCTAGACAGTGCAGTGGTTCCTTTAGGGGTTCCTGACAGTGCTGTGGTTCCTTTAGGGGTCCCTGACAGTGCAGTGGTTCCTTTAGGGGTTCCTGACAGTGCAGTGGTTCCTTTAGGGGTCCCTGACAGTGTAGTGGTTCCTTTAGGGGTCCCTGACAGTGTAGTGGTTCCTTTAGGGGTCCCTGACAGTGTAGTGGTTCCTTTAGGGGCCCCTGACAGTGCAGTGGTTCCTTTAGGGGTCCTTGACAGTGCAGTGGTTACTTTAGGGGTCCCTGGCAGTGCTATGGTTACTTTAGGGGTCCCTGGCAGTGCTATGATTCCTTTAGGGTTTCCAGACAGTGCAGTGGTTCCTTTAGGGGTTCCTGACAGTGCTTTGGTTCCTTTAGGGGTCCCTGACAGTGCAGTGGTTCCTTTAGGGGTTCCTGACAGTGCAGTGGTTCCTTTAGGGTTTCGAGACAGTGCAGTGGTTCCTTTAGGGGTCCCTGACAGTGTAGTGGTTCCTTTAGGGGTCCCTGACAGTGCAGTGGTTCCTTTAGGGGTCCCTGACAGTGTAGTGGTTCCTTTAGGGGTCCCTGACAGTGCTATGGTTCCTTTAGGGGTTCCTGACAGTGCTGTGGTTCCTTTAGGGGTCCCTGACAGTGCAGTGGTTCCTTTAGGGGTTCCTGACAGTGCTATGGTTCCTTTAGGGTTTCTAGACAGTGCAGTGGTTCCTTTAGGGGTTCCTGACAGTGCTGTGGTTCCTTTAGGGGTCCCTGACAGTGCAGTGGTTCCTTTAGGGGTTCCTGACAGTGCAGTGGTTCCTTTAGGGGTCCCTGACAGTGTAGTGGTTCCTTTAGGGGTCCCTGACAGTGTAGTGGTTCCTTTAGGGGTCCCTGACAGTGTAGTGGTTCCTTTAGGGGCCCCTGACAGTGCAGTGGTTCCTTTAGGGGTCCTTGACAGTGCAGTGGTTACTTTAGGGGTCCCTGGCAGTGCTATGGTTACTTTAGGGGTCCCTGGCAGTGCTATGATTCCTTTAGGGTTTCCAGACAGTGCAGTGGTTCCTTTAGGGGTTCCTGACAGTGCTTTGGTTCCTTTAGGGGTCCCTGACAGTGCAGTGGTTCCTTTAGGGGTTCCTGACAGTGCAGTGGTTCCTTTAGGGTTTCGAGACAGTGCAGTGGTTCCTTTAGGGGTCCCTGACAGTGTAGTGGTTCCTTTAGGGGTCCCTGACAGTGCAGTGGTTCCTTTAGGGGTCCCTGACAGTGTAGTGGTTCCTTTAGGGGTCCCTGACAGTGCAGTGGTTCCTTTAGGGGTCCCTGACAGTGTAGTGGTTCCTTTAGGGGTCCCTGACAGTGTAGTGGTTCCTTTAGGGGTCCCTGACAGTGCAGTGGTTCCTTTAGGGGTCCCTGACAGTGTAGTGGTTCATTTAGGGGTCCCTGACAGTGTAGTGGTTCCTTTAGGGGTCCCTGACAGTGTAGTGGTTCCTTTAGGGGTCCCTGACAGTGCAGTGGTTCCTTTAGGGGTCCCTGACAGTGTAGTGGTTCATTTAAGGGTTTCTAGACAGTGCAGTGGTTCCTTTAGGGGTCCCTGACAGTGTAGTGGTTCCTTTAGGGTTTCTAGACAGTGCAGTGGTTCCTTTAGGGGTTCCTGACAGTGCTGTGGTTCCTTTAGGGGTCCCTGACAGTGCAGTGGTTCCTTTAGGGGTTCCTGACAGTGCTATGGTTCCTTTAGGGTTTCTAGACAGTGCAGTGGTTCCTTTAGGGGTCCCTGACAGTGTAGTGGTTCCTTTAGGGTTCCCTGACAGTGTAGTGGTTCCTTTAGGGGTCCCTGACAGTGTAGTGGTTCCTTTAGGGGCCCCTGACAGTGCAGTGGTTCCTTTAGGGGTCCTTGACAGTGCAGTGGTTACTTTAGGGGTCCCTGGCAGTGCTATGGTTACTTTAGGGGTCCCTGGCAGTGCTATGGTTCCTTTAGGGTTTCCAGACAGTGCAGTGGTTCCTTTAGGGGTTCCTGACAGTGCTGTGGTTCCTTTAGGGGTCCCTGACAGTGCAGTGGTTCCTTTAGGGGTTCCTGACAGTGCAGTGGTTCCTTTAGGGTTTCTAGACAGTGCAGTGGTTCCTTTAGGGGTCCCTGACAGTGTAGTGGTTCCTTTAGGGGTCCCTGACAGTGTAGTGGTTCCTTTAGGGGTCCCTGACAGTGTAGTGGTTCCTTTAGGGGTCCCTGACAGTGCAGTGGTTCCTTTAGGGGTCCCTGACAGTGTAGTGGTTCCTTTAGGGGTCCCTGACAGTGTAGTGGTTCCTTTAGGGGTCCCTGACAGTGCAGTGGTTCCTTTAGGGGTCCCTGACAGTGTAGTGGTTCCTTTAGGGTTTCTAGACAGTGCAGTGGTTCCTTTAGGGGTCCCTGACAGTGTAGTGGTTCCTTTAGGGGTCCCTGACAGTGTAGTGGTTCCTTTAGGGGTCCCTGACAGTGTAGTGGTTCCTTTAGGGGTCCCTGACAGTGTAGTGGTTCCTTTAGGGGTCCCTGACAGTGTAGTGGTTCCTTTAGGGGTCCCTGACAGTGCAGTGGTTCCTTTAGGGGTCCCTGACAGTGTAGTGGTTCATTTAAGGGTTTCTAGACAGTGCAGTGGTTCCTTTAGGGGTCCCTGACAGTGTAGTGGTTCCTTTAGGGTTTCTAGACAGTGCAGTGGTTCCTTTAGGGGTTCCTGACAGTGCTGTGGTTCCTTTAGGGGTCCCTGACAGTGCAGTGGTTCCTTTAGGGGTTCCTGACAGTGCTATGTTTCCTTTAGGGTTTCTAGACAGTGCAGTGGTTCCTTTAGGGGTCCCTGACAGTGTAGTGGTTCCTTTAGGGTTCCCTGACAGTGTAGTGGTTCCTTTAGGGGTCCCTGACAGTGTAGTGGTTCCTTTAGGGGCCCCTGACAGTGCAGTGGTTCCTTTAGGGGTCCTTGACAGTGCAGTGGTTACTTTAGGGGTCCCTGGCAGTGCTATGATTACTTTAGGGGTCCCTGGCAGTGCTATGGTTCCTTTAGGGTTTCCAGACAGTGCAGTGGTTCCTTTAGGGGTTCCTGACAGTGCTGTGGTTCCTTTAGGGGTCCCTGACAGTGCAGTGGTTCCTTTAGGGGTTCCTGACAGTGCAGTGGTTCCTTTAGGGTTTCTAGACAGTGCAGTGGTTCCTTTAGGGGTCCCTGACAGTGTAGTGGTTCCTTTAGGGGTCCCTGACAGTGTAGTGGTTCCTTTAGGGGTCCCTGACAGTGTAGTGGTTCCTTTAGGGGTCCCTGACAGTGCAGTGGTTCCTTTAGGGGTCCCTGACAGTGTAGTGGTTCCTTTAGGGGTCCCTGACAGTGTAGTGGTTCCTTTAGGGGTCCCTGACAGTGCAGTGGTTCCTTTAGGGGTCCCTGACAGTGTAGTGGTTCCTTTAGGGTTTCTAGACAGTGCAGTGGTTCCTTTAGGGGTCCCTGACAGTGCAGTGGTTCCTTTAGGGGTCCCTGACAGTGTAGTGGTTCCTTTAGGGGTCCCTGACAGTGTAGTGGTTCCTTTAGGGGTCCCTGACAGTGCAGTGGTTCCTTTAGGGGTCCCTGACAGTGTAGTGGTTCCTTTAGGGGTCCCTGACAGTGCAGTGGTTCCTTTAGGGGTCCCTGACAGTGTAGTGGTTCATTTAAGGGTTTCTAGACAGTGCAGTGGTTCCTTTAGGGGTCCCTGACAGTGTAGTGGTTCCTTTAGGGTTTCTAGACAGTGCAGTGGTTCCTTTAGGGGTTCCTGACAGTGCTGTGGTTCCTTTAGGGGTCCCTGACAGTGCAGTGGTTCCTTTAGGGGTTCCTGACAGTGCTATGGTTCCTTTAGGGTTTCTAGACAGTGCAGTGGTTCCTTTAGGGGTCCCTGACAGTGTAGTGGTTCTTTAGGGTTCCCTGACAGTGTAGTGGTTCCTTTAGGGGTCCCTGACAGTGTAGTGGTTCCTTTAGGGGCCCCTGACAGTGCAGTGGTTCCTTTAGGGGTCCTTGACAGTGCAGTGGTTACTTTAGGGGTCCCTGGCAGTGCTATGGTTACTTTAGGGGTCCCTGGCAGTGCTATGGTTCCTTTAGGGTTTCCAGACAGTGCAGTGGTTCCTTTAGGGGTTCCTGACAGTGCTGTGGTTCCTTTAGGGGTCCCTGACAGTGCAGTGGTTCCTTTAGGGGTTCCTGACAGTGCAGTGGTTCCTTTAGGGTTTCTAGACAGTGCAGTGGTTCCTTTAGGGGTCCCTGACAGTGTTGTGGTTCCTTTAGGGGTCCCTGACAGTGTAGTGGTTCCTTTAGGGGTCCCTGACAGTGTAGTGGTTCCTTTAGGGGTCGCTGACAGTGCAGTGGTTCCTTTAGGGGTCCCTGACAGTGTAGTGGTTCCTTTAGGGGTCCCTGACAGTGTAGTGGTTCCTTTAGGGGTCCCTGACAGTGCAGTGGTTCCTTTAGGGGTCCCTGACAGTGTAGTGGTTCATTTAGGGGTCCCTGACAGTGTAGTGGTTCCTTTAGGGGTCCCTGACAGTGTAGTGGTTCCTTTAGGGGTCCCTGACAGTGCAGTGGTTCCTTTAGGGGTCCCTGACAGTGTAGTGGTTCCTTTAGGGGTCCCTGACAGTGTAGTGGTTCCTTTAGGGGTCCTTGACAGTGTAGTGGTTCCTTTAGGGGTCCCTGACAGTGTAGTGGTTCCTTTAGGGGTCCCTGACAGTGTAGTGGTTCCTTTAGGGGTCCCTGACAGTGTAGTGGTTCCTTTAGGGGTCCCTGACAGTGCAGTGGTTCCTTTAGGGGTCCCTGACAGTGTAGTGGTTCATTTAGGGGTCCCTGACAGTGTAGTGGTTCCTTTAGGGTTTCTAGACAGTGCAGTGGTTCCTTTAGGGGTCCCTGACAGTGTAGTGGTTCCTTTAGGGGTCCCTGACAGTGTAGTGGTTCCTTTAGGGGTCCCTGACAGTGTAGTGGTTCCTTTAGGGGTCCCTGACAGTGTAGTGGTTCCTTTAGGGGTCCCTGACAGTGCAGTGGTTCCTTTAGGGGTCCCTGACAGTGTAGTGGTTCCTTTAGGGGTCCCTGACAGTGTAGTGGTTCCTTTAGGGTCCCTGACAGTGCAGTGGTTCCTTTAGGGGTCCCTGACAGTGTAGTGGTTCCTTTAGGGGTCCCTGACAGTGTAGTGGTTCCTTTAAGGGTTTCTGACAGTGTAGTGGTTCCTTTAGGGTCCCTGACAGTGTAGTGGTTCATTTAGGGGTCCCTGACAGTGTAGTGGTTCCTTTAGGGTCCCTGACAGTGTAGTGGTTCCTTTAGGGGTCCCTGACAGTGTAGTGGTTCATTTAGGGGTCCCTGACAGTGCAGTGGTTCCTTTAGGGGTCCCTGACAGTGTAGTGGTTCCTTTAGTGTAGGTTCCCTGACAGTGTAGTGGTTCCTTTAGGGGTCCCTGACAGTGCAGTGGTTCCTTTAGGGGTCCCTGACAGTGTAGTGGTTCCTTTAGGGGTCCCTGACAGTGTAGTGGTTCCTTTAGGGGTCCCTGACAGTGTAGTGGTTCCTTTAGGGGTCCCCCTGACAGTGTAGTGGTTCCTTTAGGGGTCCCTGACAGTGTAGTGGTTCCTTTAGGGGTCCCTGACAGTGTAGTGGTTCCTTTAGGGTCCCTGACAGTGTAGTGGTTCCTTTAGGGTCCCTGACAGTGTAGTGGTTCCTTTAGGGGTCCCTGACAGTGTAGTGGTTCCTTTAGGGTCCCTGACAGTGTAGTGGTTCATTTAGGGTCCCTGACAGTGTTCCTTTAGGGTTTCTAGACAGTGCAGTGGTTCCTTTAGGGGTCCCTGACAGTGTAGTGGTTCCTTTAGGGGTCCCTGACAGTGTAGTGGTTCCTTTAGGGTGGTTCCTTTAGGGGTCCCTGACAGTGTAGTGGTTCCTTTAGGGTCCCTGACAGTGCAGTGGTTCCTTTAGGGGTCCCTGACAGTGTAGTGGTTCCTTTAGGGTTTCTAGACAGTGCAGTGGTTCCTTTAGGGGTCCCTGACAGTGTAGTGGTTCCTTTAGGGGTCCCTGACAGTGTAGTGGTTCCTTTAGGGGTCCCTGACAGTGTAGTGGTTCCTTTAGGGGTCCCTGACAGTGTATTGGTTCCTTTAGGGGTCCCTGACAGTGTAGTGGTTCATTTAAGGGTTTCTAGACAGTGCAGTGGTTCCTTTAGGGGTCCCTGACAGTGCAGTGGTTCCTTTAGGGGTCCCTGACAGTGTAGTGGTTCATTTAAGGGTCCCTGACAGTGTAGTGGTTCCTTTAGGGGTCCCTGACAGTGTAGTGGTTCCTTTAGGGGTCCCTGACAGTGCAGTGGTTCCTTTAGGGGTCCCTGACAGTGTAGTGGTTCCTTTAGGGGTCCCTGACAGTGCAGTGGTTCCTTTAGGGGTCCCTGACAGTGTAGTGGTTCCTTTAGGGGTCCCTGACAGTGTAGTGGTTCCTTTATGGGTCCCTGACAGTGTAGTGGTTCCTTTAGGGGTCCCTGACAGTGTAGTGGTTCCTTTAAGGGTCCCTGACAGTGTAGTGGTTCCTTTGGGGGTCCCTGACAGTGTAGTGGTTCCTTTAGGGGTCCCTGACAGTGTAGTGGTTCCTTTAGGGGTCCCTGACAGTGTAGTGGTTCCTTTAGGGGTGCCTGACAGTGCAGTGGTTCCTTTAGGGGTCCCTGACAGTGTAGTGGTTCCTTTAGGGGTCCCTGACAGTGTAGTGGTTCCTTTAGGGGTCCCTGACAGTGTAGTGGTTCCTTTAGGGGTCCCTGACAGTGCAGTGGTTCCTTTAGGGGTCCCTGACAGTGTAGTGGTTCCTTTAGGGTTTCTAGACAGTGCAGTGGTTCCTTTAGGGGTCCCTGACAGTGTAGTGGTTCCTTTAGGGGTCCCTGACAGTGTAGTGGTTCCTTTAGGGGTCCCTGACAGTGTAGTGGTTCCTTTAGGGGTCCCTGACAGTGTAGTGGTTCATTTAAGGGTTTCTAGACAGTGCAGTGGTTCCTTTAGGGGTCCCTGACAGTGCAGTGGTTCCTTTAGGGGTCCCTGACAGTGTAGTGGTTCATTTAAGGGTCCCTGACAGTGTAGTGGTTCCTTTAGGGGTCCCTGACAGTGTAGTGGTTCCTTTAGGGGTCCCTGACAGTGTAGTGGTTCCTTTAGGGGTCCCTGACAGTGTAGTGGTTCATTTAGGGGTCCCTGACAGTGCAGTGGTTCCTTTAGGGGTCCCTGACAGTGTAGTGGTTCCTTTAGGGGTCCCTGACAGTGTAGTGGTTCCTTTAGGGGTCCCTGACAGTGTAGTGGTTCCTTTAGGGGTCCCTGACAGTGTAGTGGTTCCTTTAAGGGTCCCTGACAGTGTAGTGGTTCCTTTGGGGGTCCCTGACAGTGTAGTGGTTCCTTTAGGGGTCCCTGACAGTGTAGTGGTTCCTTTAGGGGTCCCTGACAGTGTAGTGGTTCCTTTAGGGGTGCCTGACAGTGCAGTGGTTCCTTTAGGGGTCCCTGACAGTGTAGTGGTTCCTTTAGGGGTCCCTGACAGTGTAGTGGTTCCTTTAGGGGTCCCTAACAGTGTAGTGGTTCCTTTAGGGTTCCCTGACAGTGTAGTGGTTCCTTTAGGGGTCCCTGACAGTGTAGTGGTTCCTTTAGGGGTCCCTGACAGTGTAGTGGTTCCTTTAGGGGTCCCTGACAGTGTAGTGGTTCCTTTAAGGGTCCCTGACAGTGTAGTGGTTCCTTTAGGGGTCCCTGACAGTTTAGTGGTTCCTTTAAGGGTCCCTGACAGTGTAGTGGTTCCTTTAGGGGTCCCTGACAGTGTAGTGGTTCCTTTAGGGGTCCCTGACAGTGTAGTGGTTCCTTTAGGGGTCCCTGACAGTGTAGTGGTTCCTTTAGGGGTCCCTGACAGTGCAGTGGTTCCTTTAGGGGTCCCTGACAGTGTAGTGGTTCCTTTAAGGGTCCCTGATAGTGTAGTGGTTCCTTTAGGGGTCCCTGACAGTGCAGTGGTTCCTTTAGGGGTCCCTGACAGTGTAGTGGTTCCTTTAAGGGTCCCTGATAGTGCAGTGGTTCCTTTAGGGGTCCCTGACAGTGTAGTGGTTCCTTTAAGGGTCCCTGACAGTGCAGTGGTTCCTTTAGGGGTCCCTGACAGTGTAGTGGTTCATTTAAGGGTTCCATACAGTAGAGTGTTGATAGTAAATCTAGACCATTCATTGGGTATGACTCAGTTTTGACACATCGACTGACCTCTATTTATTTGTCCTGGAGGATGTTTACCTTATAATCCTCTGCTTGGACTTAATGTTGAAATGCTTGTGGTGACGGTATTGCAAAACCATGCCCGCCGTTTGATCATGTGCGTAAGTGGTCCCCAAACCTCAGCTGAGTGAGCGAGCTACGTGCGTTATCAAACTGACATTTTTTTTTGCCTAGTGCCAAAAGCTTGCTGCATAGGGCCGCCGCACTGGGCTCGTCTCTGAAGCCAGGGGAGCAGAATGATTGCGAGAATGGGGGGGATCTGGAGAAGATGGGTGGGGGGAGGTGTCAGGCAGCAGCAACAAACACACACACAGCTAGGGGTGGGCTGGGGAGAATGGAGTGGGAGGGAGTGGCAGGGGGCAGATGCTGTGCTGTATCTTGTGTCAGTATAGCATAAGCCCCCTGCCACTCCCTCCCACTTCAAAGCTGGAGGTTACGGTTGCATAACACGGCTAATGTCAACCCCATCGCATGAGATGAGACCCTCCCCGGGATCCTTGACGCTGGCTGCCATTTTCCCTCTGAGTTCGAGGCATCAGCTAAACAATCACCCATTACAGCTGATTTGAACCATCTTTCACGACCAAGCACTCTGTCACCGAGACCAGCCTGCTCAGTTGAATGGGTGTGAAATGAAAGTAAATAGCAGCGTCGGATAAGATTGAATGGGGTCAACGTGCCCTTATTCATCTGATCTATTTTAACACTTCTCTGTATATGACATTTATTTGTCCTGGGCCTCCGTATCCCCTGTGCACACACAGACAAGTAAACACACACATGTATGCCAAACACACACACTCACACACATACCTGGTCCAGTGGATCCTCTGCATATAAAGGCATCAGTGGGAAATCAGGCTACTGGAACTCTACTGTGAGGGAGGAGAGAGAGTGAGGAGAGGAGACATGGAGTGAAAGAGAGAGAGAGAGAAGAGGGAGGAGAGGAGACAGGGAGTGAGAGAGAG
The DNA here is from genome assembly GCF_034236695.1 of Oncorhynchus nerka. Taxonomy (NCBI): domain Eukaryota; kingdom Metazoa; phylum Chordata; class Actinopteri; order Salmoniformes; family Salmonidae; genus Oncorhynchus; species Oncorhynchus nerka. The sequence goes on along the minus strand of NC_088419.1, from coordinate 17,151,841 downwards.
AAGAGGGAGGGAGGGAGGGAGGAGAGGAGGCAGGGAGGGAGAGAGAGAGAGAGCAGAGAGAAGGAGGGAGGAGAGGAGGGAGGGAGAGAGCAGAGAGAGAGCGAGGAGAGGAGGCAGGGAGGGAGAGAAAGGGAGGAGAGAAGGAAAGAGAGAGAGGAGAGGAAGGAGAGGAGGCTGGGAGGGAGAGAGAGAGAAGAGAGAGAAGGAACAGAGGAGGTAGGGAGCCAGAGGGAGGAGAGGGAGAAGATGAGGCGGGCAGAGAGGGAGGGAGGAAAGAGAAGGAGAGAAAGAGAGAGAGAGCGAGAGAGAAAGAGAGAGAGAGAGAGTGAGCAAGAGACAGAGAGAGAGAAGGAGAGAGAGAGAGAGAGAGAGAGAGAGAGAGAGAGAGAGAGAGAGAGGAGAGAGAGAATGAGCAAGACAGAGAGAGAGAGAGAGAGAGAGAGAGAAGGAGAGAGAGAGAGAGAGAGAGAGAGAGAGAGAGAGACAGAAAGGCAGACAGACAGAGACACATTAATTCCCCAGACTCCCCACTCCTCTGCCAATACAGGGACACATTCAGTCCTCAGAGTCTCCCCAATCCCCTACTGCCCATCTGACTTCACATGGACATAGTGGACATAAGTTTGTTCCCAGTTTGTTATATGAATATATGCAGAGATAGGACTTTATGCATTGCAAATTTACGAGACCAAATATAATTTTAGGTTCAATGATCTGTTAAAGTGAATGACAAATGTTTCTGTAGAATCATTCAAACTTTCTTCACTTTCTATATCAATATGAATAGTAATCTCGAATAAGAATAAAAATGCGAATAAGAATTTCTCATCTCAAGAAAATGACAACAGCATACAAATGATCTGCTTTATGTTTGTGTGAGGACCAAAACTCCCAACACAAAGACATAAAACATGAGAACCGAGTAAAACGAAGAAGACAGTGTGATTTGTGGGTGTTGAAATTATTAGTTATTACACCTCAATCTGGCCCATTCTCCTGGATGGATGAATTTCAGGGGCTGAAGCAACCATTTTGTGCCTGTATGATTAACGGCAATGAGAAGAGCCAGGTCATTAATGAGATTCAGTGCTGCTGTAATAAAGGCCTAGACAGACATGTTTTTCTGTTTCCTGTGGAAAATGAGTTGGCTAAACGCAACGAGCCCGGAGACTGGAAACGTGAGGAGCTGAATCATCAACAGTCACAAGTGGAGGCTCCAGATAAATCACTGTGTTGTGTGTGTTAACTAAAAGCTGGCATAATGTACCAGTGCCGCAACACTCACCACACCGTCACCCTCCCAGCGTTCATTTATTCCAATGAATGTGTTTTCCCACTTTTCTTAAGAGAATGGCAAAATAAAGGATGCATTGCTAAGATGATTCTGTGAAATGATAATAGCCTGTTCTGAAGTTGCAACAAGGGATGAAAGTAGGGGAGGAGCGGAGACAGAGAGAGAGAGAGAGTTAGAGAACGAGAGAGAGAAAGAAAGAGACAGAGAGAGAGTTAGAGAACGAGAGAGAGAAAGAAAGAGACAGAGAGAGAGAGAGTTAGAGAACGAGAGAGAGAAAGAAAGAGACAGAGAGAGAGAGAGTTAGAGAACGAGAGAGAGAAAGAAAGAGACAGAGAGAGAGAGAAAGAAAGAGAGGGAGGGAGAAAAAAATGAACTAATCTAGCTTCTCCACATTTGTTCCTTACACTCACTAAATTAATGTTGGGATTTGATATTATGGCCATGTCTCATTGATGTTATGATTTCAGATTGTTTTTATCAAATAAGAGTGAAAATATTATGCTGTCCAGCTGGTTTCTCTGTAGCTGCTTGAAACAACTGCTAGCACTCTGACCAGCTCCCATTGGATCAACAACTATCACATCCATCGAACATTTTCATTTCCAGTTGGAATTTAACCTGTGTGGCCTTGGATATGTGCTTTCTGTCAAATAAGGATTTCTGGCAGTTCTAGGAATGCAAATGTTTAATTGTAAAATAACCAGCACATTTGAAATAGGAGAGTTGAAACCTATGAACAGACTTAAAATACATTTACATTTACATTTAAGTCATTTAGCAGACGCTCTTATCCAGAGAATGTACTTAGCGACAGTACAATCCGACTATATCCATTATTGACAAGAGCTATGCACAAATTAGACTGGTAGAGACTATTATGGACCAAGACTAGAATGCATTTTGGTACTGTTGTCTGCTGTTACTTGTTGCTTAATTAAAAGGGAAGTTAAGGATTTTACAAAAATATTTTACAACTTGATGTTAGATGTTTTTTAACCCTGAAAGTAGTCTATGGACCAGGGGAAACTGTAATCCATGGTTCGCTTTTCTCTAAACAGCCACTACAAACTTCAGTTAACTTTAGCCACCGCTAGCTAAAAATCAATGTGAGTGATATGTGCATGTTTTTACATAAACTTGAAGAATCCTGAACGTCCCCTCTTATAACGATTTTGTGATGATTTTATTAACTTTTTCTTTGTCCAGAGCTACTTTCTCCATCCTTAAGCAATGGAGAATGATGAAAGGAAGAATTTCAGAATCCATTTCCTCCTTCTTCCAAGAAAATGACAACCCTGGGTTTGTGAGGTGGTGAGAGCTGAGCCAAAGACAGAGAGGTCAAACAACCAACCTTGATGATTACTGAGAGGAAGTCAAACAGCAACAGGGACCGAGCGATGGTCCGGGACAACAGTGAGTGAAGGATGCAAGGTAATGGCATAAGACGCATTAGGAGGAGCCAAGCCTGTCGCAGCATACTCAGGTCGGACAGGAAATGGAGCGGAAAAGAGGACGAGGGGAGTGGAGAGGAGAATCACTCGAATGAAGGTGGGACTTTGTCAGCGCTTTGACATGGGCTTATGTAAAATGTGTCATGGCGTGGGCTTGGTCAGTTAAGGAGGAGTTGCCTAAACTTTTATTTGCCCTGCCTTGACCATATTTCCGTAACATTATGAAAAAGTTATCGAAAAAGGTTTGTAAAACTATACTGAAGAAACATGCTGATTCTGTTATAATGCATCAGATTTAGAAGTCATAAGTATCTATGAACTGCTTATAATACACAAAGAAAATAGTATATAAACTGATTTATAATACATTCTAAGGGACTCATACAATACATTCTTAAAACAAGTAACAATACATTATAAATGTACACCCTAAGTAAAGTGTAACTAGTTTCTAATATAGGATTGTGATACAAACTACTGTATGTAAAATCCTCAATGCAATTGTTTTTTAAATGGTTGTTGTTGTTCAGAGTTTATAAGTTAGCTTGTTGTTTAGCTAAGCTGTTAAAAATGACCATTATTACACTACTTCTGGACAAACTGGAGTGTCTATTTAAGACACCAAACGTGCAGAGAATAGACTTGGATACTCAGCTGACAACTTTGTTTGAAGATCCTACTGCTATTTGTCTGGGGGCGGTATCAACGTGTGTGCAGGCGTGTGGAAGGCGTTGGACGGCAGATGCTGTAGTCATAGGAGGGATGGACCCTCTTCCTGATGCAGCAGCACCTACTGTTGTGACCCTCTGCTGATCTCAAGGTGTGAAGGAGATGTCTATGACTGGCTCTATTTGAGGCAATGTGGGTCTCCGTTTTGTTTCACCAAGCAGTTAAGAAATAATGTGATGAACTGAGATTTTGACTTTCAACTTGGGTAACCAGTACCACCGAATCATGATGTAAATAAATAAAAATTACAATAACAAAAAATTGTAGTCAATTTCCAATTAATAAACTTTATTAAGAAGATTAGACAAATCAGTGGTAGGATGATAAAAAAAATCCAACTCATAAAGAAATAGGACTGTCTTAAAAGTGTCTGTGGTTATATCTGGATCACAAATATGTGATTTACTGAATAGTCTTTATGCTGAAGAGGTCAAACAATGAGACGTTGTTTAAAACATCATGAGATGCTACTTATATTTTTGAAGGATTTTTAAAGCATTTCACTAAGGTTCATTGAAACTTTTTTTGATTGAATCACTTCAGATGGATTTGAATTAAAACACTTCTTAGGGATCGGCGTCCCGTCCCGGACAGTTGTAAATCATGCAGCACCTTGTGTCACGATTGCAGAATTTAGAGAAACAACAAATGTCGGTACATATAAGTGTCTTATATCGGCTGAAAGCTTCAATTCTTATTAATATAACTGCATTGTCCAATTTACAGTAGCTCTTACTGCGAAAAAATGCCATGTTATTGTTTGAGGAGAGCTCCTAACAACAAAACACTTTTTCACAGCGATAGTTTTTATAAATTCACCTCTGAAGGTAAAATGTGTACTTACATTCTGAAATCTTGCTCTGATTTATCATCCAAAGGGTGCCAGAGATAACATGAAGTGTTGTTTTGTTAGATAAAATCCTTTTTCATATCCTAAAAAGGTCCATATAGCACGCACGATCAATTTTGTTTTTCCACTCGTTCAATTTGCAAAGAAAGGAATCTGTGAAACTCTAACCCTAAACATTGTTTCAGCCAGTCAAATCACGTTCGTATGTATTCGTCAGAGATCCTAGAACGTAACCAGACTTCACACATATTTGGTCAGAGAGCGAAACCTTCATGGCACGCTGAAGAAGTGGGCGGTCTTCACTTGAACGACTAAATTTGCCAAATAAGCACCAATCGGGGTCAAACAAATCCAGCTAGATAGCCAATGAGCTGAGATTTATGGGAGTATCCAGAAACCATGTATCTGTTGGAAAATGTAGCTATTAACCTTGTGCGACAGCATGCCTTTTCCTTTTGGACAAAAATGATAAGAATATTCAGAGTTATGAAGTTATGAAAACTGGTTGTTTTGCAAATTTTGAACTTATAACATGCTACTAATACTGGAAAAGCTAAATCAAAGTACAAGTATACAGATTGTACGATATTCTTGCAGAAAACGTCATATAAATGCAAATGTCTCCTTCACGACTTGCCCAAATGTACCTGGGTGACTTCACACTAAATGTCATGTAGATCGCTCATACTTCAAGATATCCTTCGGAAACTTTGCACATACAGTGCTGCCATCTTGTGGACACCATCGGAATTGCAACCAGTGGGACCTTTCTCTTTCATTTCAAAGATGGTGGTAGAAAAAAACGGTTGTTTTTTTCTTTGTATTTTCTATTGTGTTATATTCTCCTACATTCAATTCACATTTCCACAAACTTCAAAGTGTTTCCTTTCAAATGGTACCAAGAATATGCATATCCTTGCTTCAGGGCCTGAGCTACAGGCAGTTATATTTCGTATGTCATTTTAGGCGAAAATTGGAAAAAAAAGGGGGCTATCCCTAAGAAGATGTGCCTTCTGACGTCATGAATCTGACGTCATGAAGATGCTGTTTTCTGGTTATAGATTTGTTTTCTAGTTGAGGAATCAGCAAATAAACAGATTACAAGCAGTTAAAGACACCCTTTTTCTTGATGTCATCAAGAAGTCATATTTTGGTTGTTATATAGTAAAATAACCAGATTACAGCCAGTTGTAGACATTTTTCTGGATCCTAAAAAGGCATTGAAAAATCTATTTTCAACCAACCCAAACAAAGACATACAGCGCCTTCAGAAAGTATTCAGACCCCTTGACTTATTCCACATTTTGTTGTGTTACAACCTGAATTCAAAATAGATTAAATTACTGTTTTTCCTCAACAATCTACATAATGAAAAGATGAAAACATGTTTTTAGATTTAAACATTTTTTTATTAAAAATGAAATACACAAATATATAATTTACATAAGTATTCACACCCCTGTGGCAATACTTTGTAGAAGCATCTTTGGCAGCAATTACAGCTTTGAGTTGTCTTGTGCAAAGCTGATACAGACATACCCATCTGTATTTGGGGATTTTCTCAAATTTTCTCCAATCCTTGCAGATTTTCTCAAGCTCTGTTAAGGTAGATGGGGAGTGGCGGTGAAAAAGAATCTTCAAATCTTTCCACAGATTTTCAATGGGATTCAAGTCTGGGCTTTGGCTGGGCCATTCAAGGACTTTCACATTCTTGTTCTGAAGCCATTCAGTGTTGCTTTAGCTGTATGCTTGGGGTCATTGTCCTGTTGGAACGTAAATCTTCGCTCCAGTCTGAGGTTGTTTGAATCAATCAGGTTCACATCAAGGATTTGCCTGTATTTGGCTCAATTCATTGTTTTCTCTATCCTTACCAGTCTCCCAGTCCCTGCCAGCTGAAAATCCTCCCCATAGCATGATGCTGCCACCACCATGCTTCACGGTAGGGATGGTGTTAGACGGGTGATGAGCTGTGCCTGGTTTTCTCAAGACAGCGCTTTGCATTCAGGCCAAAGAGATCTCAGAGTCTTTCACATGTTATTTATCAAATTCCAGGCGTGCTGTTGTCTTTTTCTCAGGAGTGGCTTCCTTTTGGCCACTCTCCAATAAATCCCAGATTGGTGAAGTAATGTAGAGTCTGTTGTTTTTCTGGCAGGTTCTCCCATCTCAGACAGGGAACTCTGTAGTCCTGTCAGAGTGGTCATTGGGTTCTTGGTCACCTCCCCTCCCTTGACCGGTTGCTCAGTTTGGTCTGACGGACAGCACTAGGCAGAGTCTGGGTACTTCCATATATTTTTCAATTTCCCAATGATGCAGACCACTGTGCTCTTGAAAACGTTCAACACTCTAGAAATGGTTTTATACCCTTCCCCAGACATATGCCTCATCACAATTATATCTCAAAGATCTGTTGACAGTTCATTGGACTTCATGGTATAGTTTCTGCTCTGACAGGCACTGTCAACTGTGGGTCCTTACAGACAGGTGTTTTTCTTTCTAAATAATGTCCAAACAATTGAATTGGCCACAGGTGGACTCCAATCAAGTTGTAGCAACATCTCAAGCATGATCAAAGAAAATTGGATGCACCTGAGCTCAGTTTGGAGTGTCCTAGCAAAGGTGTATCAATACTTATGTAAATGAGATATTCCTGTATTTCACTTTCAATACATTTGCAAAAATATATAAAAACACGTTTTCATGTTGTTATTATGGGGTATTGTGTGTAGATAGGTGATACATGTTTGTTTTTTGGTTTGTTAATCTATACCAAATTCAGGCTGTAACGTAACTAAATGTGGAATAAGTCATGGGGTATGAATACATTCTAAAGGCACTGTGACTGTAACCACTTTTGCCTGCTGGGCTACGAGCCAAACTAACCCATTTCAAATCTCCCTCTGATAACATTTAAGAGCATGACATCCATAGGAATATATTATTTAGGTACCAAAACATCAGGTGAGTTAGCATAAATTAGGATCTTCAATTCCATGTAATGCACTGGTATCCAGCGCCCTAAAGCATACAATAATGTTATAAAGTGCAGCAGTGAACAAGATTAGACTGTCTACTATGCACAAAGTGAGCCCACATGATCTGAGTAAAACCCTATTATGAAAACATAAAACAGATGAATAGCAAACATACAGTAAAACAATTATACACACAAGAAAAAAAGCATTAAAAAGAAAATGACAAAACGTAGCACAATGTATGATTGATTTTGTGGTTTGAGAGATAAATACAGTAAGTAACTAAAGCAAATCAAATTTAGTTTTTAGAACACTTTCACTAATAAAATTGGTTCTTCCCTAGTAAGTACATTGCTTAAATACAGTATCCATATTACAAATATATTTACATTTATTTAATGGATGATTATTGGGAGTCACACTTCAATACGTCCCTTTCTTCTTTGTGAAAAAGAGACAAACTTCACTCACCAAACTTAAAATCAGGTTTTGTTAAGTCATGTGGCTTATCATGATGCACAGTTTCTTAAAATACATAATCCCTCCATTTCGCATAAAAATATTTGTCTCTCACAGTGTAACGTGTCATCTTATCGTTCAAACAATCTGCACATGGTGAAGAGCAATAACTTCAACCTTAAATACGGCAAACGGTGAAGGGATGCTGAAAATATAGCAGGGATATAGTTCACAGGTGCAAAACTTCGGTCTTCGAGGCCTATTCTTGTTTTTGGAAAATCAGTGGCATTGATCGATCATTTAAAAGTGCCAGGCAAAAACACATCACCCCAGGACAGGGATCCCCTGAGGACTGTAAGTTGAGCACCCCTGATTTAGATCTTGGTTTAGTCCATCGAAAATAGTCCAACAGTATTAGGGTCCTTCCATGCGGTAGACAAGAGGTGTGGGTTGGTTCTTTTAAGCATTGAGTCCTCCAGACTTCTAGATGGAGCTGCGCCGCTTGCTGTGTCCTAGTCTGTACGGGGTGAGGCTGTGCAGGCCCGTGGACACAGAACTGATGACGGAATGGGGGTGGTGCATGCTGTAGACGCAGCCGTTGGAGTGAAGGGGGTGGAGGGCGTCGGAGGAAAAGGCCTCCCCCTGCTCCATGTAGGTGTCAGAGGTGGACAGGTCCCTGGGGATGATCATGGGGATGGAGTACTGCAGCTTCTCCCTGCTCTTGTACCACAGGCAGGAGCACATGGACTGGAAGTGGAGCACCTCCGCATACACGTTACGCAGCCCCCGCCCCGCTCCCCCAACACCACCGTTTCCGCCCCCTCCTGGTCCTCCCGTTCCTCCAGCTCCCCCACTGCACCCTGAGGCAGCCGAGGAGGAGGAAGGCGGGTCGGGGGCGCAGCCCGGGTGGTTGTGCCCTCCTGCCTGGCCATTCTGGGAGAGGAGGGCGCGCTGCTCGGCATCCCGCTTCTCGTCCTCCGCGTTCATGGTCATGAAGCGCAGCACAACCAGGTTGAGGAAGGCGCCAATCACAGTCAGGCCGGTGAGGATGTACATGAAGCAGAAGGCCACGTACTTGGGGTTTGTCTGCAGAGCCTGGTCCTTCTGCAGCGCCACGTAGTCTCCGAAGCCGATGGTGGTGAGCGTGATGAAGCAATAGTAGTAGGCGTGGAAAAAGCTCCAACCCTCAAAGTGGGAGAAGGAGAGCGCACCCACGCACAGCGTGCTCATGCAGGAGATGAAGCCGATGGCCACCATGTTCACCATGGAGACCTCGGTGCGCCGCATGCCAAGGCAGTTCTTCAGGCGATGCAGCAGATAGCGCACCAAGGTGTTGATGCGCTCGCCCAGGCTCTGGAACATGACCAGGGTGAGAGGGATGCCCAGTAGGGCGTAGAGCATACAGAACACCTTCCCCCCGTCTGTGCTGGGGGCAGCATGGCCGTAACCTAGGACAGAGAAGAGACAGGGGTAGAGAGTCAGTGGGATGGAACAGACTAAATATAGGCAGTTTCTTCAGTTAGTTAGTCAATTTAGTTATTTGAGTTACTTAGTTGAGTCAGTTGAGTTAGTCAGTTGAGTTAGTTGAGTTACTTAGTTGAGTTATTTTAGTTACTTAGTTGAGTTATTTGAGTTACTTAGTTGAGTCAGTTGAGTTAGTAGGTTGAGTTGAGTTAGTTGAGTTACTAAGTTGAGCTATTTGAGTTACTTAGTTGAGTCAGTTGAGTTAGTTGTTACTTAGTTGAGTCAGTTGAGTTAGTCAGTTGAGTTGAGTTAGTTGAGTTACTAAGTTGAGCTATTTGAGTTACTTAGTTGAGTCAGTTGAGTGAGTCGAGTTAGTTGAGTTAGTCAGTTGAGTTAGTTAGTCAATTGAGATAGTAAACCCGGTCAGATAGGTGAAGGTCGAGAATGCCAATTCACTACAATTGTATATTCTTAAAACAGCCCATCTGATTAATGTTGAGAGGCTCTGGGAGAATGCAAGGGAGTTATGAATGCACAGCAGTAGTGGTGATGAGATTGGCTCAGTATTGATGTCTTGTGGGAGAGAGAGGCCTTGAATTATTCATAACGAGTCAGTCTCTCTGGGGTTTGGCGAGTACAGACCACTACGGACAGTTGCTTCTAATTAGCACTTTACATTTTTTATGATATTTAAATAAGATCGAGAGCCATGGGGTTTGGAGGAGATGCACTTGCTCTCAATATGAATGCTCATTCTTTTTGAATACAGATCAGTTAGAGGCATTGTTTGTGATCATGTTACTGGTAGGTGTACAAGGTTTGTATTATCATTAATTATACTATTACCAGGCCAACTGAACAGGCTGTGACAGGATTGGTCCAAGACAAATAAATACCAGAGGGAGAGTCCCAAATTAAGCAGAGAGCCCAACTCTAGAAGTCAATGTCATAATGAAATAATGACATATGATTCGACGATTGGCACAGTTCTCTTAAAAGGGTTGCTAGGAGATGATATACCGATTTTAGTGATCTTGCACTTATTGAGAGAGACATTTAAAACCACTTGACATGATGGAATAACTTTTTTTTAACACTTCACAGCAGTTCCTAAGAAATGACTCATCCCGTGGACACTTGCTGAGCTGGCCGAACTTATAAACCCACCGAACGAGTGATCTGCCATGCACCCTGACATTTCAGGTGAAGTATTGTTCAGGTTAAAAACTCAACCTTTAACCGACTATCAAAAGTGCAGCCAACCTCCATCCCACACACATCCTGTCCCACACACATCCTGTCCCACACACATCCTGTCCCACACACATCCTGTCCCACACACATCCTGTCCCACACACATCCTGTCCCACACACATCCTGTCCCACACACACGTGTAATATAACATGGTTGTCAAGGGAGATGTGTTTCCACGGGCAGCAGACCCGTTGCATGCGAGAGCCTTGCAACCCGGTCTTAGATATCAATGACGCTGCAAATGGAAAACACTGTCCAATTGTTTGAAAGTAATTACTTTGCCGTTTGATTTAAATTCAAGGGATATGGTTTTATTGTCACACCAACCTGTGTGGTTAACTAATCTGTCTCTCTGAAGGCAAATCAGTTTAAAGCCTTACCCGCCACGCTGCCAAAAAAAGACAACCATTACGAATGATACATTGCCTCTTGGAAAGGGAAAGCTGTCCTGGGCTTTGGCTCTGCATCCCCGAAATGAGAAGCCATAACTTTAACCTCCTGACGACACTTAGCTATTTTTAGTTCCATCTACTGTGCGTTAAAGCATTTATCTCTCTATCCTGAGATCTTGTGTTATTTTCCAATGAGTTTTCCATCTCTATCTTTCTTCACCTTGTCCTATAGTGGAGATGGAGAGGCTTTAATGGAGCAGAATGTTCTGTTTTCTCTTTTCAAAACGTGTTGAATTGATATTTCTACACTGTAGGCACCTGCCACTTACCACAGGTGCGATAACTTAATTTGGTTTGAAGTGAATAATCTCAATTTCAGTTAAGATTATAATTTTTTTGTGGGGCCCTGTGTGGTTGTAAATCAAACAAATACACGTGAACAACAAAAGTTTTTTCAATTTCAATTAATTTAGGAAGAAATAGTGAATCGTGCAAATATGTCAATATATTTGACCACATCTGTAGGAACTAAACTGTTTAACAAAAATGAATAATGAGATTGATCGACACTGGAATTTATCAAGTAAATGGCAATATTTTCACGTCTGAAATGTTCTATGTTTCATTCACTAAATGTACTGAATGTAACGGCTCAATCAGCCAGGGCTGTTGTGTCAACCATCCGGCAGCCAGTCCTAATCTCTCATTGTCTTCTAATCCTCACGCTTTGTCACACCGGGAACCACATGTCACAGGTCGCTCCCTGCAGCTCCACCCATCTCACACCGTTTCCCTCACTCCATTGATATGCTCCCGGTTGTCAACCTTGAGAAGGACTTTAAAACCAAGGGATGAAGGTGGGATTACTTCACCAACTGATCAACAGGTTCTGTTGTCAATAACCTTGGGTGCGACCTCGATTGGTCTTTTCAAGAAAATTGTACTGCTGTCGTGGTTATGTAAATTATTCTTTACTTCTCCTTTGCAACATTAGATGTATTAGCTCATTGCTGCATTCATAATTCAGCATAGCCCCTAGTCAAAGCTGCTGTTGTTACCTTACGTTTGGACGACAAACTCCCTCCTGGCCAGGAAATCCACATACATCATTAGTCCTCTAAGCAGTAGCTCATGCAGAATGCCTTATGTCTAGTCTGCTGATGTTGGTGTTCAGCCTAGCCGAGGGTTTCAAGGCCCCCCCCCCCCCCCATGCAAATGTTAATTTCCACAGTTCCTCAACCGAGGTCGAATGGAAATGGCTGTGTAGCGCCAACATAACTACTTACGGAAATATTTATATTGTATATCCTTTGTGTCCTGGGTACTACTCTTCAGAGTTCTTCACCCAGGATGGTATACTGTAGGCTACGGATAACTGTAGAACTGCTCTGTAAATGACCGTGCAGAGCTTGTTACACAGTCTAAGTACTCTGTTGGACTCTGTAATGCACAGTGCACACAGTCTTTCAACCAGGGTGTACAGTGCATTGGAAAGTATTCAGACCCCATGACTTTTTCCACATTTTGTTACATTACAGCCTTATTCTAAATGGAGTAAATACAAAAAAATCCTCATCAATCTCCACACAATACCCCATAATGACAAAGCGAACACAGGTTTTTTAGAAATGTTTGCAAATTTATTTAAAATAGGGGTATTGTGTGCAGATTGATGAGACAATAAAAACATTTTAATCGATTTTAGAATAAGGCTGTAATGTAAAAAGTCAAGGGGTCTAAATATTTTCTGAATGCACTGTACACTATAGATGATAGAATAAGTATAAGTACTCCTAGGCCTCGGGGGCATCTTGTGCTGCTGAACCAAGTCTCTCAGGTGACAGTTGAGGAGGCGCTGGTTGAATCCCTGGGCTGTCAGGAGATGTCACGACCAAGGAACAACTCCACAGGACACAGGGAGGTTTGGAGTGACAGTCGGGCGGCTCGTCACTATCGGGCAGTGAAGCTGGAGGCGACAGAGCTGGGAGCCCCCGCAGTGGGAGTGTGGGGAGGCCCCTGTTACACAACAACACGCCCCCTTTACCCTGTGCCTGTGTCCCCTCGCCCCGACATGATGACTCAGGATGTGTCAGTGGCTCTGGCTGACTCTGGCTGGCACGCAGCGGTTGCTCCTCCAGGGCCCACTCACATTGTCCAAACTGATTACAGTCACTGGGAGAGGAGAAGTGCGCCATCACCCTATATGGCAGGTAACGAGTCCACTAACTGTCGACTAAGAGATTAGATTGACGCCTGCCTGACTGACCATCCGACCGACCTATGAACCCATGAACAGCTATTGGATGCTGTCACTGAACCTTTGACCAGCTATTGGATGCAGAAAAAGGTCCTCTGATTTTATTCAGTCATTTTTTATGCCTTTCCTACGCACGCCTTTCCTTCTCAGTAGTTGATATTCAGACTTACCTGAACGGACTTTGCTGCAGCTGTACATAGTCTATTGGTAAATAGCCCACCCATTTTCACCTACCTCATTCCCATACTGTTTTATACTGTTTTTTATTTATTTACTTTTCTGCACTTTTGCACACCAATATCTCTACCTGTACATGACCATCTGATCATTTATCACTCCAGTGTTAATCTGCAAAATTGTATTATTCGCCTACCTCCTCATGCCTTTTGCACACATTGTATATAGACTGCCCATTTTTTTCTACTGTGTTATTGACTTGTTAATTGTTTACTCCATGTGTAACTCTGTGTTGTCTGTTCACACTGCTATGCTTTATCTTGGCCAGGTCGCAGTTGCAAATGAGAACTTGTTCTCAACTAGCCTACCTGGTTAAATAAAGGTGAAATAAAAAAAATAAAAAAAACAGAAACCTATAGCTTGGGTCTCCACATTTCATCACCTCAGCAGATTCAACCCTACAGAAACCTATAGCTTGGGTCTCCACATTTCATCAACTCAGCAGATTCAACCCTACAGAAACCTATAGCTTGGGTCTCCACATTTCATCACCTCAGCAGATTCAGCCCTACAGAAACCTATAGCTTGGGTCTCCACATTTCATAAACTCAGCTGATTCAACCCTACAGAAACCTATAGCTTGGGTCTCCACATTTCATAAACTCAGCTGATTCAACCCTACAGAAACCTATAGCTTGGGTCTCCACATTTCATCAACTCAGCAGATTCAACCCTACAGAAACCTATAGCTTGGGTCTCCACATTTCATCAACTCAGCAGATTCAACCCTACAGAAACCTATAGCTTGGGTCTCCACATTTCATCAACTCAGCAGATTCAACCCTACAGAAGCCTATAGCTTGGGTCTCCACATTTCATCAACTCAGCAGATTCAGCCTTACAGAAGCCTATAGCTTGGGTCTCCACATTTCATCAACTCAGCAGATTCAACCCTACAGAAACCTATAGCTTGGGTCTCCACATTTCATCAACTCAGCTGATTCAACCCTACAGAAACCTATAGCTTGGGTCTCCACATTTCATCAACTCAGCAGATTCAACCCTACAGAAACCTATAGCTTGGGTCTCCACATTTCATCAACACAGAAGGTTCAACCCTACAGAAACCTATAGCTTGGGTCTCCACATTTCATCACCTCAGCAGATTCAACCCTACAGAAACCTATAGCTTGGGTCTCCACATTTCATCACCTCAGCAGATTCAACCCTACAGAAACCTATAGCTTGGGTCTCCACATTTCATCAACTCAGCTGATTCAACCCTACAGAAACCTATAGCTTGGGTCTCCACATTTCATCAACTCAGCTGATTCAACCCTACAGAAACCTATAGCTTGGGTCTCCACATTTCATCAACTCAGCTGATTCAACCCTACAGAAACCTATAGCTTGGGTCTCCACATTTCATCAACTCAGCAGATTCAACCCTACAGAAACCTATAGCTTGGGTCTCCACATTTCATCAACTCAGCAGATTCAACCCTACAGAAACCTATAGCTTGGGTCTCCACATTTCATCAACTCAGCTGATTCAACCCTACAGAAACCTATAGCTTGGGTCTCCACATTTCATCAACTCAGCAGATTCAACCCTACAGAAACCTATAGCTTGGGTCTCCACATTTCATCAACACAGAAGGTTCAACCCTACAGAAACCTATAGCTTGGGTCTCCACATTTCATCACCTCAGCAGATTCAGCCCTACAGAAACCTATAGCTTGGGTCTCCACATTTCATCACCTCAGCAGATTCAGCCCTACAGAAACCTATAGCTTGGGTCTCCACATTTCATAAACTCAGCTGATTCAACCCTACAGAAACCTATAGCTTGGGTCTCCACATTTCATCAACTCAGCTGATTCAACCCTACAGAAACCTATAGCTTGGGTCTCCACATTTCATCAACTCAGCAGATTCAACCCTACAGAAACCTATAGCTTGGGTCTCCACATTTCATCAACTCAGCAGATTCAACCCTACAGAAGCCTATAGCTTGGGTCTCCACATTTCATCAACTCAGCAGATTCAACCCTACAGAAGCCTATAGCTTGGGTCTCCACATTTCATCAACTCAGCAGATTCAGCCTTACAGAAGCCTATAGCTTGGGTCTCCACATTTCATCAACTCAGCAGATTCAACCCTACAGAAACCTATAGCTTGGGTCTCCACATTTCATCAACTCAGCTGATTCAACCCTACAGAAACCTATAGCTTGGGTCTCCACATTTCATCAACTCAGCAGATTCAACCCTACAGAAACCTATAGCTTGGGTCTCCACATTTCATCAACACAGAAGGTTCAACCCTACAGAAACCTATAGCTTGGGTCTCCACATTTCATCACCTCAGCAGATTCAGCCCTACAGAAACCTATAGCTTGGGTCTCCACATTTCATCACCTCAGCAGATTCAGCCCTACAGAAACCTATAGCTTGGGTCTCCACATTTCATAAACTCAGCTGATTCAACCCTACAGAAACCTATAGCTTGGGTCTCCACATTTCATCAACTCAGCTGATTCAACCCTACAGAAACCTATAGCTTGGGTCTCCACATTTCATCAACTCAGCAGATTCAACCCTACAGAAACCTATAGCTTGGGTCTCCACATTTCATCAACTCAGCAGATTCAACCCTACAGAAACCTATAGCTTGGGTCTCCACATTTCATCAACTCAGCAGATTCAACCCTACAGAAGCCTATAGCTTGGGTCTCCACATTTCATCAACTCAGCAGATTCAGCCTTACAGAAGCCTATAGCTTGGGTCTCCACATTTCATCAACTCAGCAGATTCAACCCTACAGAAACCTATAGCTTGGGTCTCCACATTTCATCAACTCAGCAGATTCAACCCTACAGAAACCTATAGCTTGGGTCTCCACATTTCATCAACTCAGCAGATTCAACCCTACAGAAGCCTATAGCTTGGGTCTCCACATTTCATCAACTCAGCAGATTCAGCCTTACAGAAGCCTATAGCTTGGGTCTCCAAATTTCATCCACGGAAATTGAGGGTAAGCAATAAGAATTCGGAAAAACGGCACAGATTTTTATAGCCTACTTCACAGTGGAAAGTCATGTTGGTTTGATTTTCAGTTTGCTTCCATATGACTGGTTTCACATTCGTCTCCTGGGATCATAAGGAAAAATCATCTAAAACAATTGTTATTTGTATTTACAATCCCCTTCTCCAAGACAGATTACTAATTTACCTAGCTATTATAAATAGCTCATCAGTGTATAAATTACAGTGCATGGATAATGCTGTTATTTCTATGAGAAAACATAAGGTAGATGCTTTTTCCACTTTGGAACCTGGCAGGTTCGCTCGACCTGGTGGAGGAATTATGAGGGAATTAAGTCATGGTCAGAATAACTGTAGACGTTCATTTCTTAGATCTCCACCCCGAACGAATAGCGCCAGCAAGGTCAGCATAGGCATATAGAGAAAAGTGTATACATTTGGAATCATGTTCCATTTACGCACGCTTAACTCGGGTTGGAATTCTAAACGACCAGCAAAAGCATTAGATTCCATCTATTGTTTACTCAGTACTTATTGAAACAGTATAAACTGGGTGGTTCGAGCCCTGAATGCTGATTGGCTGACAGCCGTGGTATATCAGACCGTATACCATGGGTATGACAAAACATTTATTTTTACTGATCTAATTACGTTGGTAACCAGTTTATAATAGCAATAGGCACCTTTGGGGTTTGTGGTATATGGCCAATATACCACAACTAAGTGCTGTGTCCAGGTACTCCACGTTGCATCTAGCATAAAGAACTGCCCGTAGCTGTGGTATATTGGCCACATACAGTACCAAACATCCTCGGGCTTTATCACATCAGTCACAGCAGATTGGTATGACCAAAGAAAGAAAAAAGGAATTTAGACACATTGTGGAAAGAAAAATAAATAGACAACACCTCCCTAACTATACTAACCATATATAACCATCTGGGAATGTTCATTACCAGTGAAAGAAAGGCCACTTTGTCCTAAAATGAACTATATACTTAGTTTCTGAATTACTAACCAAACACGACACATCAAAGCGAGACGCCACAAATGGGGCACCAGAGCTGATTGTGTCATTATACAATTTCCACAATTACCATCTGAATGAAAGTATGAAAATTGTGAAAACAGGCTAAACGCAATTGGGGCCTTAAAAATACTAATTAGGGGCTCAGAGTTAGGAGAAGAAAGGACTTGATGAAGGTCACAACACCCAGGTGCACCCTACACACCACCTTGTCTTCACCCCAGCAATGGAGCAGTCCCTTATTGGAAGACCTAAAACACTGAAGTGGTTGTATTATAATGATTCAGCCTTATAGAGAAGTTTATAGACTTTGCCATTTATTGTGTAGGTTAGGTGAAAGATTTTGTAAGGACAACGATATATTTGTCATACATGGGGCAGCAGAGAAAAACTCCTAAAAGTATACCATCATATAGGCAAAGCGATACGAAGGATTTCAGCGAGACCAAATAGCTTCGGCAGCCCTAAGAGTCTGCGTGCCACTTTACCCTTAGCCTTGAGGTACAGGACTGCGTTGTTATGCAATCACTCTGATTTCACAATTTTTAATCCGCCATATTCATTTTACCAGGCCTGTGCTCGGCTTTACGCAGCGTTGAGCCATATTAACCTTCATGCGGATTTTCTCAACTAAATTTCTGATATCTCCCAAAACGTTTTCCCTACAAAACCTGGAGTCGGGTTTGAAACAATGTGATCTGTATATGGGACTTTGGTCACCTTTTGTGGCTATGTCAGTGGGTTCAAAGGTTCAGCCTGGTCTACACATAAGAGTGTAGAGACTGGTTCCCTTGCATGTGATGTGTGCTTTTCCGAGGCATCCACCTGACGCATCTAACCGTCTTGATTATCCTGATTAATTGGATGGAGATAAAAAGAGGCTTTGAAATCACATCAAAGGAGGGCATTATGTGCCTGTTAGGACCCTCTGCCCCGGTCACTCTATTACATTTCCATTGATTACGGAGCACATTTTGTTCTCGCCATAAAGACGAGGAACGCAACCTATTTATTAACCCGCAGAGCACATCACCTTGCATAGTGGGCCGGGATTCTCAAAGAGGGTGAT
Source organism: Oncorhynchus nerka (assembly GCF_034236695.1). Lineage (NCBI taxonomy): Eukaryota > Metazoa > Chordata > Actinopteri > Salmoniformes > Salmonidae > Oncorhynchus > Oncorhynchus nerka. The sequence goes on along the minus strand of NC_088419.1, from coordinate 17,133,395 downwards.
GAATCTATCAAAAATCCATTTAGGAGACATTCGTGAAAAGGCTAAGGTGTATTTCATACTGACCCAGGTCTGGCAAGGAGCTGGAAATCAAATAACCTTGTCCATGTGCTCAAGGCATAACATGAAATTGCAGACATTAGGCAATGCTTAATAGGCATTAGGTATGTTAAGGTATTAGGTCATAAGTATTTTCCCATGGCAATGTAAACAAATGGGACTTGAAAAGGACTATAAAGATTACATATGAAGACATGATACACACATACACTCATCCATCAAGATTGCAAGCCATCAATATACAATAAGAGGGAGTATAGACAAGCCCCAGAGGAGGGGGGGACCATGACAGCAGAAGTGCCTGAGGTAGGGTCATGAAAAAAGATGGAGCCGGAGGGTAGGGCTGCCATCTTATCGGCTCTTTACCAACCATGCTATTTTGTTTGTTTTTTCGCATTGTTAGTAACTTCTTTGTACATAATGTTGCTGCTACCATCTCTTATGATTGAAAAGAGCTTCTGGACATCAGAACTGGGATTACTCACACCAAATTGGACGAGGAGTTTTTCTTCAATGAGTCGGACGCGAGGGATATACTACGGACACCCAACCAGGCCCAGATGCCCGTGACTCGCTGGAAAAGGAAACGTAGGTTTCGCAGAAAGAGATCAGGATACCTTGTGAGGATCAGGCGACGAGTGGCTAATCTGCCCTTGCCTTCTGTCCTGCTAGCTGACGTTCAAGCGCTGGAAAATAAATAGGACGAAATGAAAGCACATATATCCTACCAATGGGACATTAAAAACGGTAATATCTTATGTTTCACCGAGTTGTGGCTTAGCGATGACATTAACAACATACAACTGGCGGGTTATACACTCTATCGGCAGGACAGAACAGCAGCCTCAGGTAAAACACGGGGTGGGGGCCTATGCATATTTGTAAACCGTAGATGGTGCACAATATCTAAGGAAGTCTCAGGGTTTTTCTCACCTGAGGTAGAGTATCTCATGATAAGCTGTTGAACACACTATCTACCTATTCCGCCACAAGCAAACGGGAAAACGCTCTTCCAGAGGAGCGCTCCTAGTGGCCGGGGACTTTAATGCAGGGAAACTTAAATCAGTTTTACCTCATTTCTATCAGCATGTTTAACCTGTTTGGGATAGGGGGCAGCATTTTCACGTTTGGATGAAAAGCGTGCCCAGAGTAAACTGCCTGCTACTCAGTCCCAGTTGCTAATATATGCATATTATTAGTAGATTTGGATAGAAAACACTGAAGTTTCTAAAACTGTTTGAATGATATCTGGGAGTATAACAGAACTCATATGGCAAAATCCAATCAGGAAGTGGGAAATCTGAGGTTTGTAGTTTTTCAACTCTTGGCCTATTGAAAACACAGTGTCTATTGGGGTCAAATTGCACTTCCTAAGGCTTCTACTAGATGTCAGCAGTCTTTAGAACCTTGTTTGATGCTTCTACTGTAAAGTGGGGGCTTAAGGGCTCTTTGAGTCGTGGTCTGGCAGAGTGCCACGAGCTGGTGACGCACGTTCACGTGAGAGTTAGCTTGAGTTCCATTGCATTTCTGAAGACAAAGGAATTCTCCGGTTGGAACATTAGTGAAGATTTATGTTAAAAACATCCTAAATATTGATTCTATACTTTGTTTGACATGTTTCTACGGACTGCAACGGAACTTTTTTTATTTTTCGTCTGCTCGTGCATTCATGAATTTGGATTACTGGGTTGATCGCGTTAACAACAAGGAGGTATTTGGATATAAAGATGAACTTTATCGAACAAATCAAACATTTTTTGTGGAACTGGGATTCCTGGGAGTGCATTCTGATGAAGATCTTCAAATGTAAGTGAATATTTATAATACTATTTCTGACTTCTGTTGACTCAAACATGGCGGATATCTGTTTGGCTTGATTTGTCGTCTGAGCGCCGTACTCAGATTATTGCATGGTTTGCTTTTTCCGTAAAGTTTTTTTGAAATCTGACACAGTGGTTGCATTAAGGAGAAGTATATCTTTAATTCTGTGAATAACACTTGTATCTTTTATCAATGTTTATTATGAGTATTTCTGTAAATTGATGTGGCTCTCTGCAAAATCACCGGATTGTGACGTAGAAGTCCATCACTGGCCGCGGGCAGCTTTTGGTTCTTTAACGCACGCACATATTCATCACTCCTCCCTGCTCCGTTATCAGATAAGGTAACAATGTGGGTCGACACACAAGTTGACTTCTCTATGTTAGTACATACATTTCACACTTATGTCAATGTTCATATTTAATATAAGCAATATGTATTTTACTTATCGATGTTATGGATGAGCGCATTGTTTGTTTGTTTGTTCTGTTCCTCTCTCTCTCCAACTCTGTAACTTCCGGGTATGCTGGATAAGGACCCGAGCTAAGGGAATTGGGCTGACTTTGTAGTGCCTGTCCCGAATGGTTCATTCATGTAAATGGGCATATTGAAAGACACTGTCAGTAGTGATGTAATGTCGTAAATGTTATATTGGGATATTGTTTCATGAAAAACGTGTTGCAAGGTATATCCTTTAGTATGTTTAGTTAATGGAAAATGTAGGTTTGACTAGGTAATTGCTTAATTAATTAGTGTTAATTGATCTGAGGGGAGGGGCTAGCCCTACAAAAGGAGCCTCTCTTTTTAGTTCATGGAGAGGCATTTTGGATTGCGCTGTGGATGGGGCATCATTGTTTTTAGCTGTCCCATAAGGTATATGTTTGATGGCAGTACGGTTGTTTTTGTTCCGGAATCACTTTGTAAATAAACACTCTTGCATAGAATAACTTTTGCGGCTCCGCCATCTTTTTATTTTGATAGAGGTTAGGTTTTCCAGTATAGCCTTCTGGCCTACTCTACGTGACACGGATGTGTTGGAAGCAAAACATTACTGAACGTAACGCACCAATGTAAACTGAAGTGTACCTATGATAAAAATGACAGACCTCTACATGCTTTGTAAGTAGGAAAACCTGCAAAATCGGCAGTGTATCAAATACTTGTTCTCCCCGCTGTATGTGAGAATGATATTAATTGACTACAGCTCAGCATTCAACACCATTGTGCCCTCAAATAGCATCACTAAGCGAAGGACCCTGGGACTAAACACCTCCCTCTGCAACTGGATACTGGACTTCCTGACGGGCCGCCCCCAGGTGGTAAGGGTAGGTAACAACACATCCACCACGCTGATCCTCAACACGGGGACCCCTCAGGGGTACGTGCTCAGTCCCCTCCTGTACTCCCTGTTCACTCATGACTGCACGGCCAGGCACGGCTCCAACACCATCATTAAGTTTGCTGATGACACAAAAGTCTGATCACCAACAATGATGAGACAGCCTATAGGGAGGAGGTCAGAGACCTGGCCGTGGGGTGCAAGCACAACAACCTCTCCCTCAATGTGATCAAGACAAAGGAGATGATTGTGGACTACAGGAAAAGGAGGACCGAGCACACCCCCATTCTCATCGACAGAGCTGTAGTGGAGCAGCTTCAAGTTCTTTGGTGTCCACATCACCAACAAACTAACATGGTCCTAGCACAACAAGACAGTCGTGAAGAGGGCACGACAAAACCTATTCCCCCTCAGGAGACTGAACATATTTGGCATGGGTCCTCAGATCCTCAAAAGGTTCTACAGCTGCACCATCGAGAGCATCCTCACGGGTTGCATCACTGCCTGGTATTGGCAACTGCTCGGTCTCCAACTGCAAGGCACTACAGAGGGTAGTGCATACAGCCCAGTACATCACTGGGGCCAAGCTTCCTGCAATCCAGGACCTCTATACCAGGCGGTGTCAGAGGAAGGCCCTAAAAATGGTCAACAACTCCAAACACCCTAGTCATAGACTGTTCTCTCTGCTACAGCACGGCAAGCGGTATTGGAACGTAAAGTCTAGGTCCAAGAGGCTTCTAAACCTGTTTCCTCCAGTATTTTCACAAGGTCCTTTGCTGTTGTTCTGGGATTGATTTGCACTTTTCGCACCAAAGTACTTTCATCTCTAGGAGACAGAACGCGTCTCCTTCCTGAGTGGTATGGCGGCTGCGTGGTCCCATGGTGTTTATACTTGCATATTGTTTGTACAGATGAACGTGGTACCTCCAGGCATTTGGAAATTGCTCCCAAGGATGAACCAGACTTGTGGAGGTCTTGTGGAGGTCTTGGCTGATTTCTTTTGAAAATTCCCATGATGTCGAGCAAAGTAAGGTAGGCCTTGAAATACATCCACAGGTACACCTCCAATTGACTCAAATTATGTCAATTAGCCTATCAGAAGCTTCTAAAGCCATAACATCATTTTCTGGAATTTTACAAGCTGTTTAAAGGCACAGTCAACTTAGTGTATGTAAACTTCTGACCCACTGGAATTGTGCTACAGTGAAATAATCTGTCTCTAAACAATTGTTGGAAAAATGACTTGTGTCATGCACAAAGTAGATGTCCTAACCGACTTGCCAAAACTATAGTTTGTTAACAAGAAATTTGTGGATTGGTTGAAAAACTAGTTTTAATGACTCCAACCTAAGTGTATGTAAACTTCCGACTTCAACTATACATAATTACCTCAATTACCTCGACACCGGTGCCCTCTGCACATTGACACATTGACTCCCCTGTATATAGCCCCGGTACCCCCTGTATATAGCCCCGCTATTGTTATTTACTGCTGCTCTTTAATTATTTGTTGTTCTTATCTCTTACATTTTGGGGATTTTCTTAAAACTGCATTGTTGGTTAAGGGCTTGTAAGTAAGCATTTCACTGCATTTCACTCTACACCTGTTGTATTGAGCGCATGTGACAAATAAAATGTTATTTTATTTTATTTGACTCTGGACTTCAACCTTGACTAGATGTTCTCAGACATCTGGAGCTCCCTTGAGACATATGCCAGACTGGATGCTGGATGTTTAACTGCCACAGCGGGAAGCTAAAATAATCTGTGTGTGGCGGTGGCTGGTTCAACTCTAGACGTCAGAGGGACTGTAAAATATGGGACACCTGTTGGTTCAATAAACAAAGAATATCTGCAATGATAGTGGAGTTTGTTAGGAGATCCCATAGCTTTACGATGCTGCTCAGCCATATTAGCTAGCCCAGTTTTCCAGAATTGATGGCCACTTCAATCTAGTCTGGTCATATTGTCACTGTGACCTGTTTACATTTGACCCATGTGAGATACCGTATTTAGTGGGAACGTGTAATCTTATAACAGCACACCCATTTAACATTGCCAAAACTATAGTTTGTTAACAAGAAATTTGTGGATTGGTTGAAAAACTAGTTTTAATGACTCCAACCTAAGTGTATGTAAACTTCCGACTTCAACTATACATAATTACCTCAATTACCTCGACACCGGTGCCCTCTGCACATTGACTGTCTTCAAACCTACACCATCTCTAAACTCTCATCATGCATCATCCAGACCATTGTTTTAGCCTGGTGCTCCAATCTGTTGTGTTTTAGCCTGGTGCTCCAGTCTGTTGTGTTTTACCCTGGTGCTCCAGTCTGTTGTGTTTTACCCTGGTGCTCCAGTCTGTTGTGTTTTAGCCTGGTGCTCCAGTCTGTTGTGTTTTAGCCTGGTGCTCCAGTCTGTTGTGTTTTACCCTGGTGCTCCAGTCTGTTGTGTTTTAGCCTGGTGCTCCAGTCTGTTGTGTTTTAGCCTGGTGCTCCAGTCTGTTGTGTTTTACCCTGGTGCTCCAGTCTGTTGTGTTTTAGCCTGGTGCTCCAGTCTGTTGTGTTTTAGCCTGGTGCTCCAGTCCATTGTGTTTTAGCCTGGTGCTCCAGTCTGTTGTGTTTTGGCCTGGTGCTCCAGTCCGTTGTGTTTTAGCCTGGTGCTCCAGTCTTTTGTGTTTTACCCTGGTGCTCCAGTCCATTGTGTTTTAGCCTGGTGCTCCAGTCCATTGTGTTTTACCCTGGTGCTCCAGTCCATTGTGTTTTAGCCTGGTGCTCCAGTCCATTGTGTTTTACCCTGGTGCTCCAGTCCGTTGTGTTTTACCCTGGTGCCCCAGTCCATTGTGTTTTACCCTGGTGCTCCAGTCCGTTGTGTTTTACCCTGGTGCTCCAGTCCGTTGTGTTTTACCCTGGTGCTCCAGTCCAATGTGTTTTAGCCTGGTGCTCCAGTCCAATGTGTTTTAGCCTGGTGCTCCAGTACATTGTGTTTTACCCTGGTGCTCCAGTCTGTTGTGTTTTAGCCTGGTGCTCCAGTCCAATGTGTTTTACCCTGGTGCTCCAGTCCAATGTGTTTTAGCCTGGTGCTACAGTCCGTTTATGCTTCAGACAACTCCTCTCTGTGTTGGTTCATTGTGCCATGCTAAACAGCACAGTCTTGTATGACAATGCTAGAATGTCTATAACATGTCTATAACATGTACAGTGTGAGACCCAGGCTGGGACCTAGGCCAGTTGCGCCTGCCTAGCAACTGTATCGCTCTATGGTAGCTGCTCCAATCTTATGTAATCTTATAACAGCACACCCATTTAACATTGCCAAAACTATAGTTTGTTAACAAGAAATTTGTGGATTGGTTGAAAAACTAGTTTTAATGTTTTAACTAGTTTCTGTTGTGTTTTACCCTGGTGCTCCAGTCTGTTGTGTTTTAGCCTGGTGCTCCAGTCTGTTGACCAATGACCGATGAAGGTGCGTAGACTTCGGCTAAGAACTTCGGATTGCCATGAAACCATTACAGGTTAAGTATAGCATTCCCAGACCTAATGTGTCTCCCCCTCACCAATTTAAACAATAGACCCCGGAGGAGCCCCGACATGAATTTCTAATCATGGACAACTCAAACTCCAAACAACCCCCTGATTGTTTATTCATGCACTCCAACACGGCGCTGGCCCTCTCTTCCCTTCCCTCTCACCCCCCTTCCCTTCACTCCATTAGCCCAGCGAGATGTTGACCCATAAGAGACCCTTGCAAAACAGCTGCTCTCAAAGGGCTCTCGGTGGTGTCCACGTATACACTGTGAGACCAAGAACGCTTGGAATGTGGATTAGTTGGAATAATAATTCAATTCGAGAGTCAATGAGTCTAATCATGTATCCTGAGTAAAAAACTAAACTGTACAAACTTTTACTGGCTTCATTCATGTTCAATCAGCTAAAACAGGAAAAAGGAGAGGCGGGAGGGTCTTTTTAGAGGTAGGATATCTAAAACATGAATTATGTAATATAGTTTCTATTTAGCGCAGTTACACATTGCGACACAATGATCCAGGAGAAAAAGTTGACACTAGTATTTATTAAATACTAGTGTCAACTGAGTTGTTCTGTCATCAACTCCCTGGTTCAGCTCATTCAACCAGACATGACAAATACCAGCCCGGGGTCGTTACAACCAGAAACTGTACAACTAGTTTTGCCCACTGGGTCATTCAATGACGAAACCAACCTCCTTCATGACATATCTGTTGACGCTAGTAGAAAGTAGTCATTCCAAGCCCACATAATTTTCCATGTGCACAAGTGACTTCAGCTGATAGGAGCCAGGGGCCGGATTGGCTCTCATGTTTATGCCAGCCAGTGATCTGTGACCTCAGGGGCCAGTGAAGGTCCACCAGGAGCATTTATTATCTGCAAGCCAATGTGAAGCCGAGAGGAGAGACAGCACATTGGCAGCGCGGCACTGTTTTGGGTTAGGTTTAACTCAGTTACCCGTTCTGCCGGCTCCAGGCTCCTACGGCAGACCATTCAGCACCCATGTTGCTCTCATCACCAGGCTGTGTCAGTCAGTCCTCTAGTAGTCTAGATCAGGCTGTCTGTCTTCTAGTAGCCTAGACCAGGCTGTGTCTGTCCTCTAGTAGTCTAGACCAGGCTGTGTCTGTCCTCTAGTAGCCTAGACCAGGCTGTGTCTGTCCTCTAGTAGCCTAGACCAGGCTGTCTGTCCTCTAGTAGTCTAGATCAGGCTGTCTGTCCTCTAGTAGCCTAGACCAGGCTGTGTCTGTCCTCTAGTAGCCTAGACCAGGCTGTGTCTGTCCTCTAGTAGCCTAGACCAGGCTGTCTGTCCTCTAGTAGTCTAGATCAGGCTGTGTGTCCTCTAGTAGCCTAGACCAGGCTGTGTCTGTCCTCTAGTAGTCTAGACCAGGCTGTGTCTGTCCTCTAGTAGCCTAGACCAGGCTGTCTGTCCTCTAGTAGCCTAGACCAGGCTGTCTGTCCTCTAATAGTCTAGATCAGGCTGTCTGTCCTCTAGTAGCCTAGACCAGGCTGTGTCTGTCCTCTAGTAGTCTAGACCAGGCTGTGTCTGTCCTCTAGTAGTCTAGACCAGGCTGTGTCTGTCCTCTAGTAGCCTAGACCAGGCTGTCTGTCCTCTAGTAGCCTAGACCAGGCTGTCTGTCCTCTAGTAGTCTAGATCAGGCTGTCTGTCCTCTAGTAGCCTAGACCAGGCTGTGTCTGTCCTCTAGTAGTCTAGATCAGGCTGTGTCAGTCCATCCTCTAGTAGTCTAGACCAGGCTGTGTCTGTCCTCTAGTAGCCTAGACCAGGCTGTCTGTCCTCTAGTAGCCTAGACCAGGCTGTCTGTCCTCTAGTAGCCTAGACCAGGCTGTGTCTGTCCTCTAGTAGTCTAGATCAGGCTGTGTCTGTCCTCTAGTAGTATAGACCAGGCTGTGTCTGTCCTCTAGTAGTCTAGATCAGGCTGTGTCAGTCCATCCTCTAGTAGTCTAGATCAGGCTGTGTCAGTCAGTCCTCTATTGGTCTAGATCAGGCTGTCTGTCCTCTAGTAGTCTAGATCAGGCTGTGTCAGTCAGTCCTCTATTGGTCTAGATCAGGCTGTCTGTCCTCTAGTAGTCTAGATCAGGCTGTGTCAGTCAGTCCTCTAGTAGTCTAGATCAGGCTGTGTCAGTCAGTCCTCTATTGGTCTAGATCAGGCTGTCTGTCCTCTAGTAGTCTAGATCAGGCTGTGTCAGTCAGTCCTCTAGTAGTCTAAACCAGGCTGTCAGTCTGTCCTCTAGTAGTCTAGATCAGGCTGTCTGTCCTCTAGTAGCCTAGACCAGGCTGTGTCTGTTCTCTAGTAGTCTAGACCAGGCTGTGTCAGTCAGTCCTCTAGTAGTCTAGACCAGGCTGTGTCAGTCTGTCCTCTAGTAGTCTAGATCAGGCTGTGTCAGTCCGTCCTCTAGTAGTCTAGATCAGGCTGTCTGTCCTCTAGTAGCCTAGACCAGGCTGTGTCTTTCCTCTAGTAGACTAGACCAGGCTGTGTCTGTCCTCTCGTAGTATAGACCAGGCTGTGTCAGACCTCTAGTAGCCTAGACCAGGCTGTGTCTGTCCTCTAGTAGCCTAGACCAGGCTGTGTCTGTCCTCTCGTAGTCTAGATCAGGCTGTGTCAGTCTGTCCTCTAGTAGTCTACATCAGGCTGTGTCAGTCAGTCCTCTAGTAGTCTAGATCAGTAATCAGGCAGGGCCATTATGTCCTACAGTCACTATGAAAACATGATGAAATGACAGGGGGCTATTTCCATACACTTTCTCCCTCGGTTCCTTTTCAGGGAATAAAAGAGGAAACCTTGGCAGATCCCGGTTTTCCATGAGGTCATCAAGCCAGGCATTCCGAGCAGAGTGTGAGATCCCAGGAAGGATTAAGTGATTAATCAGTCACATGATTTATAGACCTGACACACAGTGGATTGGGACACGTTGTCATCCACCGCCACAGGGCCCAGGGTACATTTAAGGCTCAGGTACGTATGTAGAAGACAGGAGGTGGAAAGAGATGGTGGAAAGATGGGGAAGAGAAGGGAGGGTTAGGGGAGAAGATAGGAAGAAGTGTATAGTTCCAGTCAGTGTAAAATAGAGTCCAAAAACAGTAAATAATCTTGTTCTATAATTCGCTCTCTATTTCCATACAAAGCAGTAGTTACTTTAATTATTAACCACTCAATCTAGTGGTGAGGAAGGCTCACATTTGTTGTCATTTCTTATATACTGTACTGACTGTGTGTAGAGGTTTCTTTACAGGCTTTTAGACAGGTATCTTGATGGCCACTTCCGTTTCATCCCATTTGTGACATCCTGTGTGTGTGTGTGTGTGTGTGTGTGTGTGTGTGTGTGTGTGTGTGTGTGTGTGTGTGTGTGTGTGTGTGCGTGCATTTATATAATGGAAGGGTCTAATCCTGAATGCTGATTGGTTAAAACCTCATTCCAGCCGGTGTCTATTCCACAAGTTACCACCGGCTAAATCTATGACGTTAAAATGCCCATTTACTCTGTTCCATCTGACTGCGCAATCCACTGTCTCATCAGCCCAGGCAGGGAAATTATAAACTTGATCTCCACTATTAAAAGCATCTAGAAATTATCTCACATTTCTGTTAGACTAACATTTAGTTTTCAACAGCAGAGATTTGTATAAACCTTACTGTCTGTCTCTCCGACATTTGCAACATTGTTTCAATATTCAAATTCGATCTCCTGCTGTCCCATAGTAATAAATGAGTCGGAACGAGACAGACAAGCAGGCAGCGTTTCTCAGCCAGTCGAAATCATGAATCAGCCGGCATCATTTTTACGGATATATACAACAACAAAAAATCTATTGAAAAAAGGTACAATGAAACGTAGCTAATTTGCATTCTTTCCAGCTTCAGTTTGAAGTGATTGGGATACTGTAGCTGTGTTGTTAGCTAGCTCCTCTGAACAACAGTGTCCTGACGAGTGAGCACGTGTCCTATGTCAGTCGAAATCGCGCCTTATTCGCTCATTGTTATGGACGTATCCAAATAAATGTCACTTGAAAAAAGCTTAAATAAAAGCAAATGCAGCTACTTTGCTGTTATTCTTTTTGACATTACTGTAAGTTAGCTGAAGGTGGCTAGCTAGCAAGCAAGGGATAAGGACGTTGCTAGCCAGTGGAACATTTAGAACGAACGACTGGGTAAGGTCCACAGATACAGAACAAAAAGACTGAACGACTGGGTCACATCTCTAGCAACCCTAGATTTGTGTCGGGACTATATCTTGTGGAAGGATGAAATAATATGAATTAATTAATAAAAATAATGTTTTTAATGAAAATATATGTTATGGCACTGTGTATGTATGTGAAAGCATATGTACATGCTTAACTGAGTTCTACATTTAAGGACCTTGATTGCATAGAATCATATCAAACTATAATAATATTTGCATTATTAAGTCACTATATTTTTTTCTTCAGGATTACAGCAGAGTTAGTCATGCCTAAAGCCTTCTGGCCATTGTAAGCACTACACTCCACTTCAAGCATTGCCAATATTGGTCAGGACATTCCAAAACAAGTAATGTGGTCTGACCAGGAAAAACACTTCGTAACACTTTAGTTAACGTTGACAGGTATGTTTTATTACTTGTTATAAGCACTTATGAGCCCTTATAATGTCTCATTATAATGTCTCTTTATAAGGCTTGTAGCAATTCTACAATGGACTGAACATAGCTGTAATTTAGTCAGGGTCATTATGACATGATACTAAGAAATGGTAACGCTTTAGTTAAAGCTGACATGTAGAATGCTTGATTATAATAAAAGGGCATTGTCTCTATGTAACACATTCAACTGCCTGACATTACAGGAGTGTCATAGACACGTATGACAGATCATAGGCACTCATGTCTTATAATACAATATAATGCAGTCATAATGCATTATAAGACTTGAAAAAAAGCACTTTAATAAGCACCTCCCCACGTTGAGTAATAAGTGAGCCCTGTTTTCCTGCAGTCAGTGTAACCGATGTGAAATGGCTAGCTAGTTAGCGGGGTGCGCGCTAATAGCATTTCAATCGGTGACGTCACTCGCTCTGAGACCTTGAAGTAGTTGTTCCCCTTGCTCTGCAAGGGCCGTGGCTTTTGTGGAGCGATGGGTAACGATGCTTTGAGGGTGGCTGTTGTCGATGTGTACAGAGAGTCTCTGGTTCAAGCTCAGGTAGGGGCGAGGAGAGGGATGGAAGCTATACCGTTACATCAGCATAGCCCTGTCACAGATTACATGTGGGGCTGAGCGGTGATGTGCACATGTGTGTTGTACCCATTGCCATTGAACGCATCCAGCAGGCTATTCATGGCAGGCACCCACCTGTGAACCCTTGACTGTGACACACGTGATCATTGCTATGCAGACGACACACAATTAATCTTCTCCTTTCCCCCTTCTGATGACCAGGTGGCGAATCGCATCTCTGCATGTCTGGCAGACATATCCGTGTGGATGACGGATCACCACCTCAAGCTGAACCTCGGCAAGACGGAGCTGCTCTTCCTCCCGGGGAAGGACTGCCCGTTCCATGATCTCGCCATCACGGTTGACAACTCCATTGTGTCCTCCTCCCAGAGCGCTAAGAACCTTGGCGTGATCCTGGACAACACCCTGTCGTTCTCAACTAACATCAAGGCGGTGGCCCGTTCCTGTAGGTTCATGCTCTACAACATCCGCAGAGTACGACCCTGCCTCACACAGGAAGCGGCGCAGGTCCTAATCCAGGCACTTGTCATCTCCCGTCTGGATTACTGCAACTCGCTGTTGGCTGGGCTCCCTGCCTGTGCCATTAAACCCCTACAACTCATCCAGAACGCCGCAGCCCGTCTGGTGTTCAACCTTCCCAAGTTCTCTCACGTCACCCCGCTCCTCCGCTCCCTCCACTGGCTTCCAGTTGAAGCTCGCATCCGCTACAAGACCATGGTGCTTGCCTACGGAGCTGTGAGGGGAACGGCACCTCAGTACCTCCAGGCTCTGATCAGGCCCTACACCCAAACAAGGGCACTGCGTTCATCCACCTCTGGCCTGCTCGCCTCCCTACCACTGAGGAAGTACAGTTCCCGCTCAGCCCAGTCAAAACTGTTCGCTGCTCTGGCCCCCCAATGGTGGAACAAACTCCCTCACGACGCCAGGACAGCGGAGTCAATCACCACCTTCCGGAGACACCTGAAACCCCACCTCTTTAAGGAATACCTAGGATAGGATAAAGTAATCCCTCTCACCCCCCCTCCCCCTGAAAAGATTTAGATGCACTACTGTTCCACTGGAGGTCATAAGGTGAATGCATCAATTTGTAAGTCGCTCTGGATAAGAGCGTCTGCTAAATGACTTAAATGTAAATGTAAATGTAAATGTGATCGCTAACATAACATGCATGTCGTGCATCACGCACGTGTAAATATAGGGAAGCGAGGAATGAAGTAGTAAGTCTAATGGCTGACATCTTCACAGGCCGGCTGATTGGTGATTGAGTAATTTTCACTGTGCAGCCAGTTAATGTTTTATTCAGTCAAATGCTTTAAAAAAAATGGATAGTGCTTCACTCTTTCTCTCTCACTGTCTCTCTCCCTCTCTCTGGCTCGCTCTTTCTCCAATGCTCTCTCTCTCATTCCCCCTCATTCCCTCTCCCTCTGTCTGGCTCTCTCTCTCACTCCCCCTTTCATTCCCTCTCCCTCTCTCTGGCTCTCTCTCTCACTCCCCCTTTCATTCTCTCTCCCTCTCTCTGGCTCTCTCTCTCACTCCCCCTTTCATTCCCTCTCCCTCTCTCTGGCTCTCTCTCTCACTCCCCCTTTCATTCCCTCTCCCTCTGTCTGGCAGACTGGCAGACACACTCCGATCCTTCTACTCTTGTCACAAATATAAGAATAAAAACAATGTAGAGCTCTCCTGGATGAAAGAGATACGGTTTCCAAGGTTGATAGGTAGCTAATAGTACTTACACCTTCACTGGATGTGGTGGGGACAGGGAAGAGGGGTCTGGGAATTGGGATGGAAAACGGACCCAGAGTGGTTGGTTGAGTGGGTGGACTGGTGCCAGCAGGTCTCTTCAGGAGTGGATGGGTTCACTGTTTTAGATCAATGAGCCGGTGTATCAACACATAGACAGGCAGCCATGATAGTTGTCTAGGCTACGCAGTTTGGGTAGCACCAGGGGCATTTACTGTACCAAAACAGACACATGCGTGACACATCCCTAACACACACACACACACACTCACACTCACACACACACCGACAGCAGGTAGGCGGGCAGGCTCAGGCACAGACGCACACACACACACACGCACAAATACTCACATTCATGACAGCTGGCTGATGCTGTATCACAAAGGCTCTATAACAGAGTCATGGATACCCAAACCCTCTCTTGCTTGGTTCCGAGCCAAATGTAAAAGCTATCACATTGCATTGCACAAGCCTATTATAGGGCCCCTGCATAATGACTTGACATGCAATTAAATCAAGCAACGGATCTTATTTAGCGGTTATATGAACCGCAATTGTTCCTCCTCTGTCTATAGTCTAACACATGTAACAATACTGTAGTACTCGAGTCCTGTCTCGAGACCACATATTGAGTGACTCGGTCTTGTCTCGGTGTCGGATACATTTGTACTCGGTCTTGACTTGGTCTCGGACAGCGAGGACTCGTCATTTCTTTCTGAGACCAGCCGAGACCAGCGGAGTAAAAAACTCCTAATTATCAGCTTCCATTCTGTTAGCGCATACAACCCCTTCGGCAGGCCAAATATATACACTCCTTTCTTGAAACATGAATATCTTAACAGCCTTATCTATTATAGACATGTTTGCACAGTGGCGAACCTAGAATCCTTCAGTCCCTTACAAGAAAGATTGCAGTCAGAGTGCAGTGTAACTGGAGTACACTGTAGTTAGAATGCAGTGTAACTGCAGTATGCTGCAAATACTGCAGAAATATAACACTGTTTTTTTTACTGCCGTAATTTTGCAGTGTAACTGCAGTTACAATGCAGTAAACTACAGTTCAACTGCACTAAACTGAAGTTATTCTGCAATTAATGCGTCCAAAATACCACGGTCGACTGCAATTACTGCACTTTTACTGCAATTACTGCACTTTTACTGCAATTACTGCACTTTTACTGCAATTACTGCAGTTTCAAAATGGCAAACGTTTTTCACAAGGGCTGTGTGACAGGTTGGTGATTCTGAAAGGACAGCAACCGTAACACCAGCGCACTCATGTAGGAGAGAGGACTTTTTGTAAAACACAAAGGGTCAGTGTTTTAGTGGAGGGTATATGCAGGTATAAACTGTATACCCACTTTTTTGTCAGTGGGCATTGCATATACTAATTTCTTAATCCCTACTGATGTGCATCAAAGTGGTGTAGTGGAGGTATAAGACTTGTCAATTATGTAGTACAATGGAGAAATCATGCACAAAGTAGTCAACACAATCGCAATCCACCCACTGGGGAGCCAGGCCCTGACAGGCCCACCCAATCAGATTGATGTGGTTTAAGCATTATTGTGGACTTAGATTATAAGAAAACTCATTAAAAAAACATGGATTTTTCACACAGGGTGCCTTTCCTTCGCTGGGGGGCTGTTTGGGAACTTTGTGGCAAAACTAATACCCACTTCTCCAGGCACCACTACACCTCTGCATAGAGCCGATGGGAAGACAGCAGTCACACACAGCGTGATGTTAAAGCACCACTACACCCCTGCATAGAGCCGATGGAAAGACAGCAGTCACACACAGCGTGATGTTAAAGCACCACTACACCCCTGCATAGAGCAGATGGGAAGACAGCAGTCACACACAGCGTGATGTTAAAGCACCACTACACCCCTGCATAGAGCAGATGGAAAGACAGCAGTCACACACAGCGTGATGTTAAAGCACCACTACACCCCTGCATAGAGCAGATGGGAAGACAGCAGTCACACACAGCGTGATGTTAAAGCACCACTACACCCCTGCATAGAGCCGATGGGAAGACAGCAGTCACACACAGTGTGATGTTAAAGCACCACTACACCCCTGCATAGAGCAGATGGGAAGACAGCAGTCACACACAGCGTGATGTTAAAGCACCACTACACCCCTGCATAGAGCCGATGGGAAGACAGCAGTCACACACAGCGTGATGTTAAAGCACCACTACACCCCTGCATAGAGCAGATGGGAAGACAGCAGTCACACACATCGTGATGTTAAAGCCCCACTACACCCCTGCATAGAGCAGATGGGAAGACAGCAGTCACACACAGCGTGATGTTAAAGCACCACTACACCCCTGCATAGAGCAGATGGGAAGACAGCAGTCACACACAGCATGATGTTAAAGGATAAGCAGTCCATAAACTCTGACATAATAAGCCAGTAGGTCCCAATCATAAGAATACAAAAACACAACCATGAACCATTAATCGAAATGTACAACTATTAGTTCCCATTGCAAAAAAAAACATTTAACGAATGTAACTAAGGCTGGGAAAGTCAATACAATCAAACTAGCAAGGGCAATGAACACAAGTCATTCATAACAGTGCTAATAAACTAGCATAACTTTTTATGTAACAAACTAAAAACACGGAGCCTAACATTAGCTAGATAGCTAGCTGCTAGGAGGATGTCATGTCATGCCATTGAAGGAGTGGGTGAGTGACAGAATTTCTCTCTTCATATCGTTTTTTGGTGGCTATACACAGCTATAGATGCAGGTGTCATTTGGTTAGCTAGCAAGAACTTGAGTGACTGTTGTCCAGTTAGCATATCTCTCGCATTCACAAATTCACTCTGGCTATCTACTCCGATTTCAAAACACTCTATGTGAGTGTACCAGAGCGCAGAACTGATTCATTTACGAACACGCAACACCTGCTGAATATGACCGGTGTCAGTAAACATAGGCAAAAAAAGTACTAGTTAGTCAAGTACACTCTAAATAACATGTAAACAGCCAGCAGCTCTGCTTCGGGCAAGTAAAATCGTCAGAGTGAGGTGTTCTCTCATTTGTGTCTGGAAGTAGCTAGCTAGCAAGCTAGCCAACTTTAGCCAGTTTGCTTGGGTGATTGGTTGGGACAAGCATGCATTGGCAGGAAAGCTGCAGAAGGACAAGGAGGCTACAATTCCCCATCGCTTATCAGTGCAATTTTGATGGCCAACAAGCTGAAAAAGTGTTTATCTAATATTCCTTCGTTAGATTTTAGTTCATCTTTCTCTGGCTAGCATTTGTTGTTGACCTTGTTGTTGAGGTGCATAACTGAGGGAGAGAGAGCCGACCTTTTCATGGTTGTTTGAACAATAGGACTGTAAAGTTCCCAAATGTAAGAGGTCTCCCATGATGTTTACATATTTGCAGAAATCCATTCTGGTGTATTTTGTGGCTTTTGGCGAATGAATGCATTCTAATGATCTAAAGTTGTGCTGTTGCATCTGCCTGTAAACACACAGTCCAGTTCAAAGTGAATGATGGCAGGTCCATCTGCCTGTAAACACACAGTCCAGTTCCAAATGAATGATGGCAGGTCCATCTGCCTGTAAACACACAGTCCAGTTCCAAATGAATGATGGCAGGTCCATCTGCCTGTAAACACACAGTCCAGTTCCAAATGAATGATGGCTGGTCCGTGTGGCAAATGGCTTGTTTGTATATAGACCTACTGTAGCTCTGATTGGTTATAGCGAACCCGTCTGTGTAGACTCCAGTCCTGGACAAGTCAGATGTTTTTATTCCGTTTTATTTACTGCAGTGTCTATTAATTGGCCAAATACATGGCCGCTTTACCACTCTATATTGCTATAGAATTTTCGCAAATGCATTAGTATAGATAATTCCTAAACATAAGAATTTATGAACACTTATATATGGTCATTTTAAGTTGTCGCTTGTCAGAAAATTTTAAAGAAAGTGTTATATTCTTCCTGGGGGTATAAATCCTTAGCTCTTCTCTGAAGGCATAGAAGGCCCATTGGGTTAGTAATAATTTGTAGAGTGGCTCTATTTTACCTCAGCATGCATTTTGTTCGCTATTCTGAATGTCTAAAGAATCCATATGTTGTTCTGAAATATGAATACAGAACACTCTTATTATGGAGGTGATTTGACAAAATTACAATCATGGTCTTAAATTGGACTCTGGTCTTGGTCTTCTGGTCTTGGTCTTAACTCGATCTCGAACCCCTTGTCCCACTCCCGGTCTCGGTCTTGGCTCGGTCTCGAACCCCTTGTCTCACTCCCGGTCTCGGCTCGGTCTCGAACCCCTTGTCCAACTCCCGGTCTCGAACCCCTTGTCCCACTCCCGGTCTCGGTCTTGGCTCGGTCTCGAACCCCTTGTCCCAGTCTCGGTCTTGGCTCGGTCTCGAACCCCTTGTCCCACTCCCGGTCTCGGCTCGGTCTCGAACCCCTTGTCCCACTCCCAGTCTCGGTCTCGGCTCAGTCTCGAACCCCTTGTCCCACTCCCGGTCTCGGTCTTGGCTCGGTCTCACACCCCTTGTCCCACTCCCGGTCTCGGTCTTGGCTCGGTCTCTGGACTCGGTTTCTGTATAAGCACTTTGTGACAACTGCTGTTATAAAAAAGGGCTCTATAAATAAATGTGATTGATTGATTGATTAATTGATTGCGTTACTAGGGACAAGCCCTGACCCTGACACCCTTTTTTCACTACCATGCATATCCAAATGGATGAAAAGACAGGGAATAAAGGAATGGACAAACCACTTTCACCGCTTCTCTCCTATCCACAGCCATGATATCAGAGTGATATCTAATGGAGGTCTCCAAGCCCACATCTGGGTCCTAACAGTATTTGTTTTCCTTAAAATACTTTGAGCGTTTGATTGAGCCTGCCTAGAGTGCCCAATGGACGGGGTTTAAACTTTTCGGACTATTCCATTGTGTTCCATTGCGCCAAGCATGCTAAATCAACCGTAGATAACGTATTTGATCAAATACACAACCATAAACAAATACTATTTCAATCCAGGATTTTCCAGACCGCTACTGGAACCCAGGAACATCTCAGTTAGGCCTGTGTGTCAGTGCTCCTTTCCCTTTGTCCCTTTCAGTCACAGAAAATCGATGTGTTCATAAGCTCCCTACTCCCTCAGGGATAAGCTCCCTACTCCCTCAGGGATAAGCTCCCTACTCCCTCAGGGATAAGCTCCCTACTCCCTCAGCCCCCAGGGGTAAACACCGTTCACCTATTACTGTTATTGCTATTATCATTAGTGTGTGTGACGGTCTCCTGCATCAAAGGTGGCTCACAGAGCTTAAATCAAATGCAAAAACAAAATGGAACATATAGTTGTTGAAGGAGAAGACAATCGCAGCTAAGGTTTCAAAGGGAGAGTATATTACTGGTAACTTCCAAAGGGAGGGTATATTACTGGTAACTTCCAAAGGGAGGGTATATTACTGGTAACTTCCAAAGGGAGGGTATATTACTGGAAACTTTCAAAGGGAGGGTATATAACTGGTAACTTTGAAGTTTACTAGTGAACTAATCAGAACTTTGGTAACTTTCAAGGTTTTTAGGGAATTTTACCACATGACATCTAGTGGCCTTTTGGGGTACTTCAGATTATCACAGGTGTCTGTAATTATCTCTGGCCATCTATGTGGCCTTATCATGTAAAATATATAAAATCATCTGTAAAAACATTATTCAAATGATAAACTTCTTCTTTTTTTTTACACACTTTTATTTATTTTACTATGTTAATATGTCTTTGTTGTAAATGTTTTAGTGCCAAACTGGTGGCAGTTGTGAAAAAAGTTAATAGTTGGAAGAGATGCAGAATTATTCGAAAATAATACCATAGTTGATAAGATGCTTTTTTCATGAATTAGGCTTTTTTCTCTTGAACCATATGCTCTACCTAGAAACTCAAGGACAATATGGACACACATATAAAAAAATATACCATATGAATACTTTAAAAAATATATATACTTAAGTATAAATGACCAACGTTACCATTGAGTGCCATAGATGACCTGTTAATTTGTGGACGCATAAATTCTACACTCCAAAATGCGATGTGGTTTGATGAGAACACAACATTTTTGCCAAGGCAAAGACGAGTGGCTGACACCGAGATGCCCACGGACAGCAGTGGATGTATAAATTCTGGCCTAATGTCATTACACTTTTTGGTGTTTTGTGTAAACCACTGTTTGTAGGCTGGAAATATGTTGCGAGTGGATGAACGTGCCTAGTAAAGGAGCACCTTTGAAGTGATTGTTTGGCTATCAGATGAAAACATCATGACTGGTTGTGTTTATGACACAATAAAAGGTAATCCATTTTAAAAGTTAAATGACAAATCTTTACGACTAGGTCCACAGAGATCCTATGATTAGGACAATACTTTTTTGGGGTGTACATGCAAGTGCGCTTACATATAGGTCTCATAACAGGGATAAATGAACTCTACTTTCACCCCAGGCCTAATTGATCAAATCTATTTTATAAAGCACATTTTTACATCACCTGCTGTAATGCACAAAATGTTTTACAGATAAAACCCCAAAGTGCAAGCAATGCAGAGGCAGAAGCACAGTGGCTAGGAAAACTCCCTAGAAGGCAGGGTCCTAGGAAGAAACCTAACGAGGAATTAGGAAAAATCATTCTAATGCATTGCACTTTGTAAAGGATAGGGAAAATATGCTCTGTTACCATAGCGACCGAACACAACCTTGTTTTTAACATTGAACATCTTGTGAACCTGTAGACAGTTGGAACTGTGTACAAGGTGGTGAGTTGTGAGAAGGCCATCCCAGGTTTGTTATGATAAAGACAGCAATTGATGGTCGTCCATTACTGGATCATAAACACACAGGGTTTGCGTCCCAAATGGTGCCCTATCGCCTATGTAGTGCACTATTTTGACCAGAGCCCTATGGGTAGTGCACTATATAGGGGATAGGCTGCCATTTGGGATGCAGTGAGGGGCAACGTCTCAGAGACGTCTAACAGCTTTCCACACACACTATGGGCAGACTCTGTTTTGCAGCACGAGGGTTTGTGAGGATAGTCAAGCACTGGGATAGTGTGCTTAACTTGCCAACTCTATTGCATTGAGGTACAGGACCACAGAATTGCCAGGGCATCGATATTAAAACTGCCTTGGCTGATAGTGGTGTGAGAGGTGTGTGTGTGTGTGATAGAGAATAACATAGACACAAAAAGTTTCTAGTTAATAGTGATAAGGACAGCTTCTTGCTAAAAGTGAAATGAGAGCAGCCTGTCTGTGTGAGAGAATGATTTATTCCATCACACTATGATGTCCCACTGTTTTCTTTAACCGGCTGATGCACTGTGCTGAGAGAGATAGTTGTTCCTAGGGATTACCACATTGTCCTTCCCAACATCCCAAACACAAACACCCTTCCATCCCTAGCTTCATGAAAGACATCACTTGCAGAGCACACATATTCACAGCTCTGAGTATATTTTTTTAAACTAGGCAAGTCAGTTAAGAACAAACTCTTATTTACAATGACAGCCTACCCCGGCCAAACCCGAACGACGCTGGGCCAATTGTGCGCCGCCTTATGGGACTCCCAATCACGGCCAAATGGTATGCAGCCTGGATTTGAACCAGGGTCTGCAATGACGCCTTAGACCACTGCACTACTCAGACACAGACACACACACACACACACACACACACACACACACAGACAGACACACACAGACACACACACACACAGACACACACACACACATTTGCAGCACAGTAAAACAGAAGTGCTTTAGATCATTCAGAATTTCAGATGAAGCGCGGGTGAACGTGTCTGGAAAAATAACCAGCAAGAGGGCTGGAGATTAAATATGTATATGTAGGGTATATTACCTCTCTCAGGCGTTGCCTTAAAACTTGTGGACAGAGACTCAGTTGATAGACACACGAACATCGCCTGCGGTTTCTGACACCATCTTCAGCAGCATGCAGTTTGTAATATTCTTCCTTTTCGTTTACACAATCCAGCCCTCTACTCATGGGCTATCTCTATCTCCTCCTCCCCCTCTATCTCCACCTCCACCTTCTCTATCACCACCTACTCCACCTCATCCACGTCCACCTCCACCAGAATTTCCACCTCTATCTCCCCTCTATCTCCACCACAATCTTCATCTCTATCTCCACTTCTTTCTTCATATCTATCTCCTCCTCCCCCTCTATCTCCACTTCCATCTTCTCTATCACCACCTACTCCACCTCATCCACATCCGCCTCCACCAGAATTTCCACCTCTATCTCCCCTCTATCTCCACCACAATCTTCATCTTTATCTCCACTTCTTTCTTCATATCTATCTCCTCCTCCCCCTCTATCTCCACCTCCATCTTCTCTATCACCACCTACTCCACCTCATCCACGTCCACCTCCACCAGAATTTCCACCTCTATCTCCCCTCTATCTCCACCACAATCTTCATCTCTATCTCCACTTCTTTCTTCATATCTATCTCCACCTCCATCTCTATATCCACCTCCCTTCTACCCCCTCCTCCATCTCTTCCACTATCTCCATCTCCAACTCCACTCTATCTCCCCCTCCATCTCCACTTCCCCTCTATCTCCACCTCCAACTCTATCTCCTCCTCCCTCTCTAGCTTCAGCTCCACCTCTATAATCACCTCCACCTCAATTTCCACCTCAATTTCCACCTCCACCTCTATGTCCACCTCTATCTCCATCTCCACCGCTATCTCCACCTCTATCTCTATCTGCACCTCCTCCTCCACCACCTCCACTCTATCTCCACCTCTATCTCCATCTGCACCTCTATCTGCACCTCTTTCTGCACCTCCTCCTCCACCACCTCCACTCTATCTCCACCTTCATCTCCACCTCCATCTCCAATTCCACCTCTATCTGCACCTCTATCTGTATATCCACCTCTATCTCCACCTCCACCTCTATATCCACCTCCTCCACCACCTACACCTCTATCTCCACTTCCCCTCTATCTCCGACTCTATCTACACCTCCACTTCTATCTCTATCATCTCTATCTCCACCTCCACCTCTATATACACCTCCTCCACTATCTCCACATATATCTCCACGTCTATCTCCTCCTCCCTCTCTATCTTCAGCTCCACCTCTATAATCACCTCCACCTCTATTTCCACCGCCACCTCTATGTCCACCGCTATCTCCACTGCTATCTCGACCTCCACCTCGACCTCCACCTCAATCTCCACCTCCATCTCCACCTCCTCCTCGACCTCCACCCCCTCCACTATCTCCACCTCCACCTCCACCTCAATCTCCATCTCCACATCCATCTCTAGTTCCACCTGTATCTCCACCTCCTCTAAGTCCAACTCCAACTCCACCTCCTCCATCTCCTCCTCCACCTCTATCTCCATCTCCACCCCACCTCTATCTCCACCTCTGCCTCTATCTCACTATCTCCACCTCCACCTCTATATCTCTATTTCCACCTCTATCTCCTCCTCCTCTATCTCCGCCTGGCGGCAGGTAGCCTAGTGTCTGGATCGAACACCCGAGCTGACAAGGTAAAAATCTGTCGTACTGCCCCTGAGCAAGGAAGTTAACACACCGTTCCCTGGGCACCTGCAACTCTCTGATTCAGAAGGGTTGGGTTAAATGTGGAAGACACATTTGGACAACTGACTAGGTATCCCCCTTACCACCACCTCTATTTCCACTGTCTCAACCTCTTCTATCTCCACTTAAACATCTGTCTCTATCTCCACTATCTCATTCTCCACCTGGCAGCAGATAGCCTAGTGGTTAGCGTGTTGGGCCAGTAACTGGAAGGTTGCTGGATTAAATCCCTGAGCTGACAAGGTAAAAATCTGTTGTTCTGAGCAAGGCAGTTAACCCACTGTTCTCCAGGAGCTGAAGACATGCATGTTGATTAAGGCAGCCCCCTGCACCTCTCTGATTCAGAGGTGTTGGGTTAAATGCAGAAGACACATTTGGACAACTGACTAGGTATCTCCAGCACTATCTCAACTTCCTCCTCTTCCACCTCTATCTCTAGTTCCACTTCTCCTCCACCTCCACCTCCATCTCCACATCCTTCTCCACCTCTGTCTGTCTCCATCTCTATCTATCAGTGGTGTAAAGTACTTAATAAGTAAAATGACTTTAAAGTATTACTTCAGTGGTTTTTTGGGGTATCTGTACTTTACTAGACAACTTCTACTTTTACACCACAAAATTTTGAATGCTTAACAGGCCAGGAAAATGGTCCTATTCGCACACTTATCAAGCAAACATCTTTGGTCATACCTACTACCTCTGATCTGGCAGACTTACTAAACACATATGCTTCATTTGTAAATTATTTCTGAGTGTTGGAGTGTTCCCCTGGCTATCTGTAAATTGAAAATGGTACCATCTGGTTTGCTTACTATAAGGAATTAGAAATTATTTATAATTGTACTTTTACTTTTGATACTTAAGTATATTTTTGCAATTACATTTGCTTTTGATACTTTCGTATATTTCAAACCAAATACTTTTAGACTTTTACTCAAGTAGTAGTTAACTGGGTGACTTTTTCACTTTTACATGAGTCTTTTTCTATTATTAAGGTATCTCTACTTTTACTCAAGTATGACAATACGGTACTTTTCCACCACTGCTTTCTATCTTACTCCAGTGTTTCCCAAACATCTTCCCAAGTTCCCCCAGAGAAATCCATGTACTTGATGTGTTCTATTCAAATAAAATCTAAGTTTATTTGTCACGTGCGCCGAATATAACAGGTACAACAGACCTTATAGTGAAATGCTTATTTACAGGCTCTAACCAATAGTGAAAAAAAGGTGTTAGGTGAACAATAGGTAAGTAAAGAAATAAAACAACAGTAAAAAGACAGGCTATATACAGTAGTGAGGCTATACAAGTAGCGAGGCTACATACAGACACTGGTTAGTCTGGCTGATTGAGGTAGTATGTAAATGTAGATATGGTTAAAGTGACTATGCATATATGATGAACAGAGAGTAGCAGTAGCGAAAAAGAGGGGTTGGCGAGGGGTGGGTGGCGGGACATATTGCAGATAGCCCGGTTAGCCAATGTGCGGGAGCACTGGTTGGTCGGCCCAATTGAGGTAGTATGTACATGAATGTATAGTTAAAGTGACTATGCATATATGATAAACAGAGAGTAGCAGCAACGTAAAAAGAGAGTTTGGGGGGGCACACAATGCAAATAGTCCGGGTAGCCATTTGATTACCTGTTCAGGAGTCTTATGGCTTGGGGGTAAAAACTGTTGAGAAGCCTTTTTGTCCTAGACTTGGCACTCCGGTACCGCTTGCCATGAGGTAGTAGAGAGAACAGTCTATGACTGGGGTGGCTGGGGTCTTTGACAATTTTTAGGGCCTTCCTCTGACCGCCTGGTATAGAGGTCCTGGATGGCAGGCAGCTTAGCCCCAGTGATGTACTGGGCCTTACGCACTACTCTCTGTAGTGCCTTGCGGTCAGAGGCCGAGCAATTGCCATACCAGGCAGTGATGCAATGCTCTCGATGTTGCAGCTGTAGAACTTTTTGAGGATCTCAGGACCCATGCCAACTCTTTTTCGTTTCCTGAGGGGGAACAGGCTTTGTCGTGCCCTCTTCACGACTGTCTTGGTGTGTTTGGACCATTCTAGTTTGTTGTTGATGTGGACACCGAGGAACTTGAAGCTCTCAACCTACTCCAAGACAGCCCCGTCGATGAGAATGGGGGCATGCTCGGTCCTCCTTTTCCTGTAGTCCACAATCATCTCCTTAGTCTTGGCTATGTTGAGGGATAGGTTGTTATTCTGGCACCACACGGCCAGGTCTCTGACCTCCTCCCTATAGGCTGTCTCGTCGTTGTCTGTGATCAGGCCTACCACTGTTGTGTTGTGTTGTTGTATTACAAGCACACCTGATTCAACTGCTCAACTTATCCTCAAGCCCTTGGTTTGTTTAATCAGGTGTGCTGCTGATACTTCAATTGTGGAACTGGCTGGGGGTACTCGAGAATATGTTTGGAAAACACTGTCCTAAAACACTGTTCTACTCAGTTGCTACTTACAATTCGTTACTGGCTGTAAGCTACTGTATAAGTTTCCAATACCTTTCCATTTAAGGTCACGGGAGGAGAAACTTTACAGAGGAACCAAATGTTATCCCAAAGACAGTCATTTGATTACTGTGAGCGTAGCTGGACAGACAGACAACAAAAGGCTGACATTGTCAATCAATGGCTACTTACACTAAAACATTCTAATATCTACGACACAAATCCAAAGGAAAGTTTGAGATACGGGTTTAATATTTTAAATGCTCTGTACTGTACTTTCAGGTACAATGTAGTTACGTTCCATGAAGGACAGTTTATAGAGGACATTACCTGCCAAAAACTATTGTAAGGTATCAAAAAACTCCCCCTCCATCAAATCAATCAAATGTTTTTATTTTTCCCAGAAAATAATATAACGCATGGTGTACTTTACTGACTTTTTGCGTTTTCTAGACATATCTTGTTTCTGTGACGGCACTCTCTTAATATCACATTTCCACTCAAAGGATTAGCACATAAATCATATCGCTAGCTATACCTGTCCAGGAGTCACTAAGAGAGAGAGAGAGAGTGTGTGTGTGTAAACTCTGGGTAGACGAGCGGCCCATAATTCAATATTCTGGGGCCATGAGATTATATCCGTTTTTTCATTCAGAAAACGCCACATGGAAAACCAAGTTCTTAAATCGGATTAAACAGACTGAACTGGAAGGCTAGAAAATGATACAATATTATTTGCCTGACTGCAGTTGATGAATTGTATTTACTTATCCCTTGAACAAACCTGAATGTGTAAATGTCTCAGAGAGATTTAGATCCTATTTAGTCTAGTTTAAAGCTGATCAGATCCCGCTAGCTCATAGTCTTATGAATGAACATGGTCATTTTTTTGTTTAACAAGGTAATCAAGAACTCATTCTTTGTTGAAAGAATAAACACAACAGACAGAGATTCTGCTAACATGTCAGCTGATCATGAGCACATTCTCCAGATATACTCAGTTTCACACGTGTCTCTCGGCAGAACGAGCTTTCGCAGCCCAAAATAGTCTGCATCATTTCATTATTTTTTTCGCTCTCCACTGTACTGAAAATGTGACACTGAAAATCCATTAAATATTTGGACAAATCAGATACTGAGGTGACAAGGATTAATTTCCTTTAAGCTCTCAGTGGGTTACATGAGAGGTGTGTCATTTTGACCCTCCATGGTGTGAATGTGTTTTCATCTATTTGACGATGGCCCATTTCTGCCATGCGAGGGCTATGCCAGGCTTGTTGCTGGTACAGTATTAGGAGTGGGTACTGCCTGATCTCTGACTGGTTCTTCTCCAGCCTAGTGCCACTGACACTCAGAGCTCCTGAGGCCTTGTCACTTTTAATCTTAGTGTGTCTTGATCATTAGCAAAAGGGGGCAGTGCCTCACTGGAGAGCACAGCATCAGGTTAAGCAAGGTTATTTGTTATGTTTTTCATTTGACTTTATGTAAGGGCTTGAGGAAGCAAGGGCTAGGAGGCCACTATCGGCTCATAATAATACAACTGATAATATAATGCTCACTCATCATGCCTCAGCAAGTACTCGCGGTTATCATTTTATTTTCTGAAATGAGGATAAGTGCCTTGTCATCTTTTGGAGGGAGTATTGTGATTCAGGATGAAAGAGGAAGGTACAGCTAATGGGGTGAGGTGCTGGCATCGAAATGGAACCGCTGAAAGAGTTTTTTTTAACATTTAAAGTCTTAAAAGGATAGATTAGAGAAAATGACATATTTAGATAGCCCTACATTGAAAGCAGTCTAGGAACAAAGAGTGACTGCAATCCCGACTTTGCCACTATTATTAACAAGCCACTATTATTAACATTTTCGGGCCCCAGAAAATGTTTGATCTGCATACTCCATCAATATAATGACTTGGAACCAAGAATGAAAAGCTAAATAATTGGTATAGTTTACATAACACATGTAACAAAAGCAATGTATGGATAGAGGTTATCATACGTCATACCTAAACATTCCTAAACAGTCCTCATTGTCAGTCCTCAGCAGACCACCTGCTTTCTCTTGGACCCAGTCCCTCTTTCTCGTCTCTCAACAGATGACTAGATTATCATGGATCAACAGCAGCATCTCT
The DNA here is from genome assembly GCF_034236695.1 of Oncorhynchus nerka. NCBI lineage: Eukaryota > Metazoa > Chordata > Actinopteri > Salmoniformes > Salmonidae > Oncorhynchus > Oncorhynchus nerka. Next base: position 17,105,452 of record NC_088419.1, on the reverse strand, counting down.
CTGATAGGCAGAAATCTCTTAACATATTGAGCCGTCTTGTGATCAAAAGGATACCAGTTACTCCTGTACACTGGACCTAAAGCATACAGACATCTGAGCATGATGTATTCAGCCATGTACATTTATTTTTTTATTTTTTTTATTTCACCTTTATTTAACCAGGTAGGCAAGTTGAGAACAAGTTCTCATTTACAATTGCGACCTGGCCAAGATAAAGCAAAGCAGTTCGACACATACAATGACACAGAGTTACACATGGAGTAAAACAAACATACAGTCAATAATACAGTAAAAAAACAAGTCTATATACAATGTGAGCAAATTAGGTGAGAAGGGAGGTAAAGGCAAAAAAGGCCATGGTGGCAAAGTAAATACAATATAGCAAGTAAAACACTGGAATGGTAGTTTTGCAATGGAAGAATGTGCAAAGTAGAAATAAAAATAATGGGGTGCAAAGGAGCAAAATAAATAAATAAATTAAATACAGTTGGGAAAGAGGTAGTTGTTTGGGCTAAATTATAGGTGGGCTATGTACAGGTGCAGTAATCTGTAAGATGCTCTGACAGTTGGTGCTTAAAGCTAGTGAGGGAGATAAGTGTTTCCAATTTAAGAGATTTTTGTAGTTCGTTCCAGTCATTGGCAGCAGAGAACTGGAAGGAGAGGCGGCCAAAGAAAGAATTGGTTTTGGGGGTGACTAGAGAGATATACCTGCTGGAGCGTGTGCTACAGGTGGGAGATGCTATGGTGACCAGCGAGCTGAGATAAGGGGGGACTTTACCTAGCAGGGTCTTGTAGATGACATGGAGCCAGTGGGTTTGGCGACGAGTATGAAGCGAGGGCCAGCCAACAAGAGCGTACAGGTCGCAATGGTGGGTAGTATATGGGGCTTTGGTGACAAAACGGATTGCACTGTGATAGACTGCATCCAATTTGTTGAGTAGGGTATTGGAGGCTATTTTGTAAATGACATCGCCAAAGTCGAGGATTGGTAGGATGGTCAATTTTACAAGGGTATGTTTGGCAGCATGAGTGAAGGATGCTTTGTTTGTGAAATAGGAAGCCAATTCTAGATTTAACTTTGGATTGGAGATGTTTGATATGGGTCTGGAAGGAGAGTTTACAGTCTAACCAGACACCTAAGTATTTGTAGTTGTCCACGTATTCTAAGTCAGAGCCGTCCAGAGTAGTGATGTTGGACAGGCGGGTAGGTGCAGGTAGCGATCGGTTGAAGAGCATGCATTTAGTTTTACTTGTATTTAAGAGCAATTGGAGGCCACGGAAGGAGAGTTGTATGGCATTGAAGCTTGCCTGGAGGGTTGTTAACACAGTGTCCAAAGAAGGGCCGGAAGTATACAGAATGGTGTCGTCTGCGTAGAGGTGGATCAGAGACTCACCAGCAGCAAGAGCGACCTCATTGATGTATACAGAGAAGAGAGTCGGTCCAAGAATTGAACCCTGTGGCACCCCATAGAGACTGCCAGAGGTCCGGACAGCAGACCCTCCGATTTGACACACTGAACTCTATCAGAGAAGTAGTTGGTGAACCAGGCGAGGCAATCATTTGAGAAACCAAGGCTGTCGAGTCTGCCGATGAGGATGTGGTGGTTGACAGAGTCGAAAGCCTTGGCCAGATCAATGAATACGGCTGCACAGTAATGTTTCTTATCGATGGCGGTTAAGATATCGTTTAGGACCTTGAGCGTGGCTGAGGTGCACCCATGACCAGCTCTGAAACCAGATTGCATAGCAGAGAAGGTATGGTGAGATTCGAAATGGTCGGTAATCTGTTTGTTGACTTGGCTTTCGAAGACCTTAGAAAGGCATGGTAGGATAGATATAGGTCTGTAGCAGTTTGGGTCAAGAGTGTCCCCCCCTTTGAAGAGGGGGATGACCGCAGCTGCTTTCCAATCTTTGGGAATCTCAGACGACACGAAAGAGAGGTTGAACAGGCTAGTAATAGGGGTGGCAACAATTTCGGCAGATAATTTTAGAAAGAAAGGGTCCACATTACAGTTAACATATACAGCATAGAACATATGCCCAGTGCAAGACTTACATAGAAATGGACCTTGCATGTAAAAACAAAATGCAGGATGGAAGAGTTGGTCTCTATCCATGAGTTAAAGTGAAATGAGCAACAGAGTAGATTATTACTGTATATTATTATATTATTACTCCAGCATATTCAGAACAAGAATTGAAATTCAGTTCATGACTTGAAACAATCCCATTATGCTCTATGATGATAAATGAACACGGTGACACTTATGTATGAATAAACGTGGAGTGTATTTACATGGCTAATTAGTTTGTTCTGTATGCTAATTGTTACTAAGACTAAACAAAAGGTCAAAGGTGAGGGGATAGGGGTTTGATAATTTCCTTGAATCAGCGTCACTGAATTAAAAGCAGCACATTGGAGATGTTTTGATCTTACATTTATAATGAACCATTTACTGTCTCTGCATATAATGTACCACAGAAAAGGCCTTACCCACAATAAAAAACACTGTCCTAATTAAACAAATGCAAATGACTTCCACATTTTGCTGAGCATGAAATTACTGCTATATCAAAGGGATAGGCAGAGCAGAGACAGCTGCCCAGGGAGAATAACCCAGGGAGTCTGTGGCCTGGAATCACCTTGTTTTTGTCAATTATTCTATCACACAGCCATAGCTCCTTTATATCATAGGCACAGTCGCAGGTGAGCCCTGTCATCTTTTGTAACACAATACACGGGGGGGCAAAAAGAAACAAAGCACCAGCTCTGCTTTCGACACCGCTGCTATCTGCTATGTTCAGTTTGTTCCTAGCCTCATGGATGGATGGATGCTCTATAGGCCCGAGTTGCTTATAGGCAGTCAATAGTGTTCATTCAGTCAGTGTTCAGCCAGCCAGTGTTAAGTGATGTGGGAATGACAGCAGGGGCTTATGATGTGAACGTTCCCCCAGACTTGATCAAAACCGTCCCAGTGCCAAGAGGCCCCAGCTCTCTCCCTGGCTCTCTCCCCGGCTCTCTCCCCGGCTCTCTCCCCGGCTCTCTCCCCGGCCAGCTCTCTCCCCGGCCAGCTCTCTCCCCGGCTCTCTCCCCGGCTCTCTCCCCGGCCAGCTCTCTCCCCGGCCAGCTCTCTCCCCGGCTCTCTCCCCGGCTCTCTCCCCGGCTCTCTCCCCAGCTCTCTCCGGCTCTTCTGAGACTCGCAGAGTGCTTTCCAACTGGCTGCTTATTTATTCTCCCCTTGTGGGATTCCTTCCATCGAAACAATCTTTCCCAGGAGATGAGTGGACACCACCTCCCCCTCTCTGAGTATCGTCAGAGTGAAGACTCATTCCTACTAGCAACCTTACTTAGACTTACTCCTTTCCTGTCTTCTCTCCCTTCCCCACTTCAGACAGGCATTTATACTGAGTTATTAGTAACATGCTGGAACCAATCTTTCTCAGGAGGTGGATACTGAATATTTCCAATGGTGGAAACACGTACTTATCTTTAGCAGGTTAATACTATGTCAGGATGATTTAATAAAGGAGTTCTTAGATATGGGTCTTTAAGGGGGAGCGGAACAGAGATTTACTCAAGAGAGCAAGACACTCCCCCTGTTATTTGGGGGGGTTTCACAGATGTATGGTTCTATCACAGAATCCTTCTGTGTTCCGTGGAGAGGTCACTGAAACATTTTCCATGAACATCCTTAGATGTTCTCTCAGAGGCATTTACAAAGGACCACATGTGCCATTTTCCTTTTTCCTCCAAACTCTTGAACCTTATAGTGATATATATTGAACAAAAATATAAAGGCAACGTGTAAAGGGTTGGTCCCATGTTTCATGAGCTGAAGTAAAAGATCCCAGAAATGTTCCATATGCACAAAAAGCTTATTTTTCTCAAATGTTGTGCACACATTTGTTTACCTCCCTGTTAGTGAGCATTTCTCTTTTGCCAATATAATCCATCCACCTGATTGCAGGAATGTCCACCATTGGCTGGGCCTATTCCCTCCCATGCCTACGCATGGCTGTGCCCCATTGGCTGGGCCTATTCCCTCCCATGCCTACGCATGGCTGTGCCCCATTGGCTGGGCCTATTCCCTCCCATGCCTACGCATGGCTGTGCCCCATTGGCTGGGCCTATTCCCTCCCATGCCTACGCATGGCTGTGCCCAATCATGTGAAATCCATAGATTAGGGCCTAATGAATTTATTTCAATTGACTGATTTCCTTATATATGAAAATATGAACTGTAACTCCGTAAAATCGTTGAAATTGTTGTATGTTGCATTTATATTCAGTATAGATTCCACTGGTCCACATGTACATACAGTGCCTTCGAAAGGTATTCAGACCCATTGACTTTTTCCAAATGTTATTACATTACAGCCTTATTCTAAAATGTATTTAATTTTTTCCCCCTCATCAATCTACACACAATACCCCATAATGACAACGCAAAAACTGATTTTATATATATATATCATATTAACATAAGTATTCAGACCCTTTACTAAGTACTTTGTGGAAGCACCTTCTGCAGAGATTACAGCATTGAGTCTTCTTGGGTATGACGCTACATGCTTGGCACACCTGTATTTGAGGAGTTTCTCCCATTCTTCTCTGCAGATCCTTTCAAGCTCTATCAGGTTGGATGGGGAGTGTTGCTGCACAGCTATTTTCAGGTCTCTCCAGAGATGTTTGATCAGGTTCAAGTCTGGGCTCTGGCTGGCCCACTCAAGGACATTTAGAGACTTGATCGGCTATGAAAAGCCAATTGACATTTACTCCTGAGGTGCTGACCTGTTGCACCCTCGACAACCACTGTGATTATTATTATTTGACCCTGCTGGTCATCTATGAACATTTGAACATCTTGGCCATGTTCTGTTATAATCTCCACCCGGCACAGCCAGAAGAGGACTGGCCACCCATCAGAGCCTGGTTCCTCTCTAGGTTTCTTCCTAGGTTTTGGCATTTCTGGGGAGTTTTTCCTAGCCACCGTGCTTCTACACCTGCATTGCTTGCTGTTTGGGGTTTTAGGCTGGGTTTCTGTACAGCACTTTTGAGATATCAGCTGATGTAAGAAGGGCTTTATAAATACATTTGATTTGATTTTTCCCCAAAGCTACTCTTGCATTGTCTTGGCTGTGTGGTTAGGGTCGTTGTCCTGTTGGAAGGTGAACCTTCGCCCCAGTCTGAGGTCCTGAACGCTCTGGAGCAGGTTTTCATCAAGGAGCTCTCTGTACTTTGCTCCGTTCATCTTTGCCTCGATCCTAACTAATCTCCCAGTCCCTGCTGCTGAAAAACATTCCCACAGCATGATGCTGCGACCACCATGCTTCACCATAGGGATGGTGCTAGGCTTCCACCAGACGTGACGCTTGGCATTCAGACCAAAGTGTACAACAAATGAAGGACACCTGCTCTTTCCATGACCAAGTAAATGCTATGATCCCTTATTGACGTTACTTGTTAAAACCACTTCAATCAGTGTAGATAAAGGAGGGATAGGTTAAAAAGGGACTTTTAAGCCTTTAAACAATTGAGACATTGATTGTGTATGTGTGCCCTTCAGTGGGTGAATTGTCAAGACAAAATATTGAATTGCCTTTGAACTGGGTATGGTTGTGACGTGGTGAGGTTGGACCCAGGTGCAGAGAAGAGACCAGACAAGGAATCAGTGGTTAAAGATAAGCATAAATACTTTACTGATAAACAGTAGCCACAGGATCACAGTACCATGGGAAAAACAACAAACACTTCATCTCAAAAACTCACTCAGGAAACAAACAAACACGGTAAACAAAGCTTTTGCAAAGGACACCAGAACACACACCTTTTTTAACAGGTAAATCATAAAGAGTAGTAGGACACACCTGAGTGTCAATGAATGTCTCTAGGACGGTCTCTGCCGCCCTCTGTTGACAGGTGGAACCATGACAATGGTAGAAGGTGCCAGGCACACCGGTTTGTGTCAAGAACTGCAACTCTGCTGGGTTTTCCCATGCGTTACCGTGTGTATCCAGAATGGTCCATCACCCAAAGGACTTCCAGCCAACTTGACAACTGTGGGAAGCATTGCAGTGAATGTTTTCTTGCCTAACATCATTATTTGGAAATGGTATATTGATGATATTTTTGTTCTATGGAGGGGTGATGCAAAACAGCTCCAGGCATTCCATGTTTTTCTTAACTCTTGTTCTGAGCATCTAAGATTTACTATGCAAGCTGACACACGTCAAATCAGTTTCTTTGATCTTCTGAGTTTATGGAGGTTAATGTTCTATACATTTATCTTTACAGGAAACCTACTGATCTTAACAGTTTGTTCAGGGCTGATAGCTGTCACCCGATTCCCTTGAAAAACAGTTTTCCCTACAGCCAATTCTGTAGAGTCAAAAGAATTAGCAAAAAACAATCAGATTTCGAAAGAAATCTGGCTGAGACGCAAAGAAAATTCAAGGAGAGGGGCTACAAAAATGGTCAGATTAATACTGCCATTGAGAAAATCCTAAACAAACCGAGACATGATCTTTTTCAAGGACAGTCTCGCAAAAATAAACATTATTGCGTTCTAACTACCCGCTATTCAAAGTGCTCTGAACAAATTAAGGGAATCATTCACAAACATTGGCATATTCTAAGATCGAATGACAGAATCAGTAATGTGTTTTCGGACCCTCCCTTGGTCGTATTCTTGTGGGGCAAAAATCTCAGAGATCAATTGGTAAACTCTGATTTAACACCCCAAGATATCCCTGCACAACATCTATTTGTGCCTCTACTGGATGGAAACTACAAGTGTAAAACTTCAAGTGTAATGGCTGTGCTCAATACAATGGCACTTATACATTTACAGTTTAAGTCAGAAGTTTACATACACCTTAGCCAAATACATTTAAACTACATTTTTCACAATTCCTGACATTTAATCCTAGTAAAAATGCCCTGTCTTAGGTCAGTTAGGATCACAACTTTATTTTAAGAATGTGAAATGTCAGAATAATAGTAGAGAGAATGATTTATTTCAGCTTTCATTTCTTTCATCACATTCCCAGTGGGTCAAAAGTTTACATACAGTCAATTAGTATTTGGAAGCATTGCCTTTAAAATGTGTAACTTGTGTCAAACATTTCGGGTAGCCTTCCACAAGCTTCCCACAATAAATTGGGTGAATTTTGGCCAGTTCCTCCTGACAGAGAGCTGGTGTAACTGAGTCAGGTTTGTAGGCTTCCTTGCTCGCACACACTTTTTCAGTTCTGCCAAAAACAATTATATGGGATTGAGGTCAGGGCTTTGTGATGACCACTCCAATACCTTGATTTTGTTGCCCTTAAGCCATTTTGCCACAACTTTGGAAGTATGCTTGGGGTCATTGTCCATTTGGAAGACCCATTTACGACCAAGCTTCAACTTCCTGACTGATGTCTTGAAATTTTGTTTCAATATATCCACATAATTTTCCCACCTCATGATGCCATCTATTTTGTGAAGTGCACCAGTCCCTCCTGCAGCAAAGCACCCCCACAATATGATGCTGCCACCCCCGTGCTTCACGGTTGGGATGGTGTTCTTCGGCTTGCAAGCATCCATCCCCCTTTTTCCTCCAAACATAATGATGGTCATCATGGCCATTTTGTTTCATCAGACCAGAGGACATTTCTCCAAAAAGTACGATCTTTGTCCCCATGTGCAGTTGCAAACCGTAGTCTGCTATTTTATGGCGGTTTTGGAGCAGTGGCTTCTTCCTTGCTGAGCGGCCTTTCATGTTATGTCGAAATAGGACTTGTTTTACGGTGGATATAGATTATTTTGTACCGGTTTCCTCCAGCATCTTCACAAGGTCCTTTGCTGTTGTTCTGGGATTGATTTTGCACTTTTCGCACCAAAGTACGTTCCTCTCTAGGAGCCAGAACGCGTCTCCTTCCTGAGCGGTATGACAGCTGAGTTGTCCCATGGTGTTTATACTTGCATACTATTGTTCGTACAGATGAATGTGGTACTTTCAGGTGTTTGGAAATTGCTCCCAACGATGAACCAGACTTGTGGAGGTCTACAAATTTCTTTCCGATGTCTTGGCTGATTTCTTTTGATTTTCCCATGATGTCAAGCAAAGAGGCACTGAGTTTGAAGGTAGGCCTTGAAATACATCCACAGGTACACCTCCACTTGACTCAAATGATGTCAATCAGCCTATCAGAAGCTTCTAAAGCCATGACATCATGACTAGCTTTTTAAAGGCACAGTCAACTTAGTGTATGTAAACTTCTGACCCACTGGAATTGTGATACAGTAAATTATAAGTTAAATAATCTGTCTGTAAACAATTGTTGGAAAAATGACTTGTGTCATGCACAAAGTAGATGTCCTAACCGACTTTCCAGAACTATAGCTTGTTGACAAGAAATAATTGGAGTGTTTGAAAAATGAGTTTTAATGACTCCAACCTAAGTGTATGTAAACTTCCAACTTCAAATGTAGATCCTTCAAACATCCCCAAACAGGGAAACAGATCCTAATTAAAGGTGTTATCACGTGCTCCGCTAAGGCAGTTATTTATCTTATAACTTGTCCTTGTGGTAAAAATTATGTGGGTAAAACAAAGTGTGAATTAAAAGTACAAATCTCGGAGCATCGTAGCACCATTAGGTGCAAAAACTCAACTTATCCAGTTGCGGCCCACATTTTAGAAGCAAACCACTCGATTTCGTCCCTACGTTATATCGGCATCTAACATGTCACCCTCCCTAGGAGAGGGGGCGACCTCGAGAATTTATTGTTAAACCGAGAGGCTGCCTGGATCTTTCATTTAAAGACCCTTGCTCCCTTCGGTCTCAACGTAGACTTTAAATCTGGAGCCATTCTTGTGATTATTGTGATTGTTTGTAGGCCTCTGTTGCCAAATTGTATCTACGATCGTATGCTATCCATTCATGTTTTTGGTATGTTATTTTTATATCTGAGAAATAACCAATAATATCAGGCCACACCCGGCCATGATTACAGACACCTGTGTGTGTCCTTTGACACTATATAACCCTGCAGTGTTTGCCATTATACCCTGATGAAGACAGCTTGTCTGTCGAAACGTTGGATATTAGGTTATTCAATTATTGCATCTGAGCTCCTAGAGTGTGCGGCTCTCCTTTAATTTTTCAAGTGTTCTACTCCGCTAGCCAGCACCTCGCCTAAATAGATGTGTGAGTCAACATGGGCCAGCATCCCTATGGAACGCTTTCAAACACCTTGTAGAGTCCATGCAACAATTCCAAAGATTTACTGAGTTACAGTTCATATAAGGAAATCAGTCAATTGAAATAAATTCATCAGGCCCTAATCTATGGGTTTCACATGATTGGGAATAAAGATTTGCATCTCTTGGTCACAGATACCTTTTTTAAAAAGTAGGATAAAAAAAACAGTCAGTATCTGGTGTGACCACCATTTGCCTCATGGACTGCAACACATCTCCCTCGCATAGAGTTAATCAGGCTGTTGATTGTGGTATATGGAATGTTTTCCCAGTCCTCTTCAATGGCTCTGTGAAGTTGCTAGATATTGGCTGGAACTGGAACACGCTGTCGTACACATCAATCCATAGCTTCCCAAACATGCTCAAACGGTGACATGTCTGGTGAGTATGTAGGCCATGGAAGAACTGGGACATTTTCAGCTTCCAGGAATTGCGTACAGGTCCTTGTGACATGCTAAAACATGAGGTGATGGCGGTGGATGAATGGCATGAATGGGCCTAAGGATCTCTTCACGGTATCACTGTGCATTCAAATGGCCATTGAAAAAATGCAATTGTGTTCGTTGTCTGTAGGTTTTGCCTGCCCATACGATAACCCCACCGCCACCATGTGACACTCTGTTCACAACACTGACATTAACAAACCCACTCACCCACACACCACTATACAACGCTGTCTGCCATCTGCCCGGTACAGTTGAAACCATGATTCTCCAGTGTGCCAGTGGCTTATCGAAGGTGAACATTTGCCCACTGAAGTCGGTTACAACGCCGAACTGCAGTCAGGTCAAGACTCTGGTGAGAACGACGAGCACGCAGATGAGCTTCCCTGAGACGTTTCTGACAGTTTGGGAAATTCTTCAATTGCGCAAACCCACAGTTTCATCAGCTGCCCGGGTGGCTGGTCTCAGACGATCCCGCAGATGAAGAAGCTGGATGTGGAGGTCCTGGACTGGCATGGTTAAAGGTGTTCTGCGGTTGTGAGGCCGGTTGGATGTACACTACTGTTCAAAAGTTTGGGGTCACTGAGAAATATCCTTATTTTTTTAAGAAAAGCACATTTTTGTGTACTTGTCCTCTTGCTCAGTTGTACACCGGGTCCACCCACTCCTCTTTCTATTCTGGTAAGAGCCAGTTTGCGCTGTTCTGTAACGGGAGTAGCACACAGCGTCGTACGAGATCTTACATTTCTTGGCAATTTCTCGCATGGAATAGCCTTCATTTCTTAGAACAAGAATAGGCTGACGATTTCAGAAGAAAGTTCTTTGTTTCTAGTCATTGTGAGCCTGTAATCGAACCCACAAATGCTGATGCTCCAGATACTCAACTAGTCTAAAGAAGGTCAGTTTGATTGCTTCTTTAATCATGACAACAGTTTTCAGCTGTGCTAACATAAATTCAAAAGGGTTTTCTAATGATCAATGAGCCTTTTTAAATGATAAACTTGGATTAGCTAACACAACGTTCCATTGGAACACAAGAGTGATGGTTGCTGATAATGTGCCTCTGTACGCCTATGTAGATATTCCATTAAAAATCAGCCGTTTACAGCTACAATAGTCATTTACAACATTAACAATGTCTACACTGTATTTCTGATCAATTTAATGTTATTTTATTTTAATGGACCAAAAAATGGATGTTCTTTGAAAAACAAGGACATTTCTAAGGGACCCAAACTTTTGAACAGTAGTGTACTGGCAAATTCTCTAAAACAACATTGGATGCGGCTTAAGGTAGAGAAATTAACATTCAAGTCTCTGACAACAGCGCTGGTGGACATTCCTGCAGTCAGCAGGCCAATTGGATGCTCTCTCAAAACTTGAGACATCTGTGGCATTGTGTTGTATGACAAAACTCCACATTTTAGAGTGGCTTTTTATTGTACCCAGCACAAGGTGCACCTGTGTAATGATCATGCTCTTTAATCAGCTTCTTGATATGCCACACCTGTCAGGTGGATGGATTATATTGGTAAAGGAGAAATGTTCACTAAGAGGGATGTAAACACATTTTAGCAAAACATTTGACATCAACTTTTTGTGCATATGGAAAATGTCTGGGATCTATATTTCAGCTGATGAAACATGGGACCAACACTTTACATGTTGCATTTAGATTTTTGTTCAGCATATATATCAACACTGCTCATACATATACTAACTAATTAAAGTTGTGAAATGTGAGACATTTTGCATCATGTGATGTTTCTTTCATCAGTGCATAAAAATAATAAAGATAAAAAATGTACTTTTATTATATTATATCTTCATTTATTTATTTTTGCTTGGTCCTGACCGCAATAAGTCCATATAAAGAGACTGTGGCTTTACCAACAAAATAAATATTACAAAACTGCCACATCCATTTGCAAAGAAATTAACAAAGAAATTACTTCATACAATAGGTTAGGTTTAGGTTTATATCCCTCTGATATCATTGCACATCATTGCATGTACAATAGAAGAGCAGAGTGTGTAATGCACAGGTTTCCACCACCATGCTGGATGCTCTTCTCCTCCGTTTCCTAAACACTAACAAATGTGCCTTGGTGCTTTGTGTCCAGGTTATGGGGTTTCACTAAAGTTGTAGCTGTGTGTCTACGTCTTCTGTGATATGGTTCGGTGTGACTACACACAGGGTCATGACTGTGTTATTGTGTGTGGGGTCATGACTGCGTTATTGTGTGTGGGGTCATGACTGCGTTATTATGTGAGTGTGAGGGGTCATGGCTGTGTTATTGTTTGTGGGGTCATGACTGCGTTAGTGTGTGAGTGTGAGGGTTTATGACTGCGTTATTGTGTGAGTGAGAGAGGTCATGACTATTTTATTGTTTGTGGGGTCATGACTGCGTTATTGTGTGAATGTGACGGTTCATGACTGCGTAATTGTGTGAGTGAGAGGGGTCATGACTGTGTTATTGTGTGAGTGAGAGGGGTCATGACTGTGTTATTGTGTGAGTGTGAGGGTTCATGACTGCGTTATTGTGTGAATGAGAGGGGTCATGACTGCGTTATTGTGTGAGTGTGAGGGGTCATGACTGTGTTATTGTGTGAGTGAGAGGGGTTATGACTGTGTTATTGTGTGAGTGAGAGGGGTCATGACTGTGTTATTGTGTGAGTGAGAGGGGTCATGACTGCGTTATTGTGTGAGTGTGTGGGATCATGACTGTGTTATTGTGTGAGTGAGAGGGGTTATGACTGTGTTATTGTGTGAGTGTGAGGGGTCATGACGGTGTTATTGTGTGAGTGAGAGGGGACATGACTGTGTTATTGTGTGAGTGAGAGGGGTCATGACTGCGTTATTGTGTGAGTGAGAGGGGTCATGACTGTGGTATTGTGTGAGTGAAAGGGGTCATGACTGTGTTATTGTGTGAGTGTGTGGAGTCATGACTGTGTTATTGTGTGAGTGAGAGGGGTTATGACTGTGTTATTGTGTGAGTGAGAGGGGTCATGACTGTGTTATTGTGTGAGTGAGAGGGGTCATGACTGCGTTATTGTGTGAGTGTGTGGGATCATGACTGTGTTATTGTGTGAGTGAGAGGGGTTATGACTGTGTTATTGTGTGAGTGTGAGGGGTCATGACGGTGTTATTGTGTGAGTGTGAGGGGTCATGACTGCGTTATTGTGTGAGTGAGAGGGGTCATGACAGTGTGTCATTGTGTCAGTGAGAGGGGTCATGATGACTGTGTGTCATTGTGTCAGTGAGAGGGGTCATGATGACTGTGTGTCATTGTGTGAGTGAGAGGGGTCATGATGACTGTGTGTCATTGTGTCAGTGAGAGGGGTCATGATGACTGTGTGTCATTGTGTCAGTGAGAGGGGTCATGACAGTGTGTCATTGTGTTAGTGAGAGGGGTCATGATGACTGCGTGTCATTGTGTTAGTGAGAGGGGTCATGATGACTGCGTGTCATTGTGTCAGTGAGAGGGGTCATGATGACTGTGTGTCATTGTGTCAGTGAGAGGGGTCATGATGACTGTGTGTCATTGTGTCAGTGAGAGGGGTCATGATGACTGTGTGTCATTGTGTCAGTGAGAGGGGTCATGATGACTGCGTGTCATTGTGTTAGTGAGAGGGGTCATGATGACTGCGTGTCATTGTGTTAGTGAGAGGGGTCATGATGACTGTGTGTCATTGTGTCAGTGAGAGGGGTCATGATGACTGTGTGTCATTGTGTCAGTGAGAGGGGTCATGATGACTGCGTGTCATTGTGCTAGTGAGAGGGGTCATGATGACTGTGTGTCATTGTGTCAGTGAGAGGGGTCATGATGACTGTGTGTCATTGTGTCAGTGAGAGGGGTCATGATGACTGCGTGTCATTGTGTCAGTGAGAGGGGTCATGATGACTGTGTGTCATTGTGTGAGTGAGAGGGGTCATGACTGCGTTATTGTGTGAGTGAGAGGGGTCATGACTGTGGTATTGTGTGAGTGAAAGGGGTCATGACTGTGTTATTGTGTGAGTGTGTGGAGTCATGACTGTGTTATTGTGTGAGTGAGAGGGGTTATGACTGTGTTATTGTGTGAGTGAGAGGGGTCATGACTGTGTTATTGTGTGAGTGAGAGGGGTCATGACTGCGTTATTGTGTGAGTGTGTGGGATCATGACTGTGTTATTGTGTGAGTGAGAGGGGTTATGACTGTGTTATTGTGTGAGTGTGAGGGGTCATGACGGTGTTATTGTGTGAGTGTGAGGGGTCATGACTGCGTTATTGTGTGAGTGAGAGGGGTCATGACAGTGTGTCATTGTGTTAGTGAGAGGGGTCATGATGACTGTGTGTCATTGTGTCAGTGAGAGGGGTCATGATGACTGTGTGTCATTGTGTGAGTGAGAGGGGTCATGATGACTGTGTGTCATTGTGTCAGTGAGAGGGGTCATGATGACTGTGTGTCATTGTGTCAGTGAGAGGGGTCATGATGACTGTGTGTCATTGTGTCAGTGAGAGGGGTCATGATGACTGCGTGTCATTGTGTCAGTGAGAGGGGTCATGATGACTGTGTGTCATTGTGTCAGTGAGAGGGGTCATGATGACTGCGTGTCATTGTGTCAGTGAGAGGGGTCATGATGACTGCGTGTCATTGTGTCAGTGAGAGGGGTCATGATGACTGTGTGTCATTGTGTCAGTGAGAGGGGTCATGATGACTGCGTGTCATTGTGTCAGTGAGAGGGGTCATGATGACTGTGTGTCATTGTGTCAGTGAGAGGGGTCATGATGACTGCGTGTCATTGTGTCAGTGAGAGGGGTCATGATGACTGTGTGTCATTGTGTCAGTGAGAGGGGTCATGATGACTGCGTGTCATTGTGCTAGTGAGAGGGGTCATGATGACTGTGTGTCATTGTGTCAGTGAGAGGGGTCATGATGACTGTGTGTCATTGTGTCAGTGAGAGGGGTCATGATGACTGCGTGTCATTGTGTCAGTGGGAGGGGTCATGATGACTGTGTGTCATTGTGTGAGTGAGAGGGGTCATGACTGCGTTATTGTGTGAGTGAGAGGGGTCATGACTGTGGTATTGTGTGAGTGAAAGGGGTCATGACTGTGTTATTGTGTGAGTGTGTGGAGTCATGACTGTGTTATTGTGTGAGTGAGAGGGGTTATGACTGTGTTATTGTGTGAGTGTGAGGGGTCATGACGGTGTTATTGTGTGAGTGTGAGGGGTCATGACTGCGTTATTGTGTGAGTGAGAGGGGTCATGACAGTGTGTCATTGTGTTAGTGAGAGGGGTCATGATGACTGTGTGTCATTGTGTCAGTGAGAGGGGTCATGATGACTGTGTGTCATTGTGTGAGTGAGAGGGGTCATGATGACTGTGTGTCATTGTGTCAGTGAGAGGGGTCATGATGACTGTGTGTCATTGTGTCAGTGAGAGGGGTCATGATGACTGTGTGTCATTGTGTCAGTGAGAGGGGTCATGATGACTGCGTGTCATTGTGTCAGTGAGAGGGGTCATGATGACTGTGTGTCATTGTGTCAGTGAGAGGGGTCATGATGACTGCGTGTCATTGTGTCAGTGAGAGGGGTCATGATGACTGCGTGTCATTGTGTCAGTGAGAGGGGTCATGATGACTGTGTGTCATTGTGTCAGTGAGAGGGGTCATGATGACTGCGTGTCATTGTGTCAGTGAGAGGGGTCATGATGACTGTGTGTCATTGTGTCAGTGAGAGGGGTCATGATGACTGCGTGTCATTGTGTCAGTGAGAGGGGTCATGATGACTGTGTGTCATTGTGTCAGTGAGAGGGGTCATGATGACTGCGTGTCATTGTGCTAGTGAGAGGGGTCATGATGACTGTGTGTCATTGTGTCAGTGAGAGGGGTCATGATGACTGTGTGTCATTGTGTCAGTGAGAGGGGTCATGATGACTGCGTGTCATTGTGTCAGTGGGAGGGGTCATGATGACTGTGTGTCATTGTGTGAGTGAGAGGGGTCATGACTGCGTTATTGTGTGAGTGAGAGGGGTCATGACTGTGGTATTGTGTGAGTGAAAGGGGTCATGACTGTGTTATTGTGTGAGTGTGTGGAGTCATGACTGTGTTATTGTGTGAGTGAGAGGGGTTATGACTGTGTTATTGTGTGAGTGAGAGGGGTCATGACTGTGTTATTGTGTGAGTGAGAGGGGTCATGACTGCGTTATTGTGTGAGTGTGTGGGATCATGATTGTGTTATTGTGTGAGTGAGAGCGGTTATGACTGTGTTATTGTGTGAGTGTGAGGGGTCATGACGGTGTTATTGTGTGAGTGTGAGGGGTCATGACTGCGTTATTGTGTGAGTGAGAGGGGTCATGACAGTGTGTCATTGTGTCAGTGAGAGGGGTCATGATGACTGTGTGTCATTGTGTCAGTGAGAGGGGTCATGATGACTGTGTGTCATTGTGTGAGTGAGAGGGGTCATGATGACTGTGTGTCATTGTGTCAGTGAGAGGGGTCATGATGACTGTGTGTCATTGTGTCAGTGAGAGGGGTCATGACAGTGTGTCATTGTGTTAGTGAGAGGGGTCATGACGACTGCGTGTCATTGTGTTAGTGAGAGGGGTCATGATGACTGCGTGTCATTGTGTCAGTGAGAGGGGTCATGATGACTGTGTGTCATTGTGTCAGTGAGAGGGGTCATGATGACTGTGTGTCATTGTGTCAGTGAGAGGGGTCATGATGACTGTGTGTTATTGTGTCAGTGAGAGGGGTCATGATGACTGCGTGTCATTGTGTCAGTGAGAGGGGTCATGATGACTGTGTGTCATTGTGTCAGTGAGAGGGGTCATGATGACTGCGTGTCATTGTGTCAGTGAGAGGGGTCATGATGACTGTGTGTCATTGTGTCAGTGAGAGGGGTCATGATGACTGTGTGTCATTGTGTCAGTGAGAGGGGTCATGATGACTGTGTGTCATTGTGTCAGTGAGAGGGGTCATGATGACTGTGTGTCATTGTGTCAGTGAGAGGGGTCATGATGACTGCGTGTCATTCTGTCAGTGAGAGGGGTCATGATGACTGTGTGTCATTGTGTCAGTGAGAGGGGTCATGATGACTGCGTGTCATTGTGCTAGTGAGAGGGGTCATGATGACTGTGTGTCATTGTGTCAGTGAGAGGGGTCATGATGACTGTGTGTCATTGTGTCAGTGAGAGGGGTCATGATGACTGCGTGTCATTGTGTCAGTGAGAGGGGTCATGATGACTGTGTGTCATTGTGTCAGTGAGAGGGGTCATGATGACTGCGTGTCATTGTGCTAGTGAGAGGGGTCATGATGACTGTGTGTCATTGTGTCAGTGAGAGGGGTCATGATGACTGTGTGTCATTGTGTCAGTGAGAGGGGTCATGATGACTGCGTGTCATTGTGTCAGTGAGAGGGGTCATGATGACTGTGTGTCATTGTGTCAGTGAGAGGGGTCATGATGACTGTGTGTCATTGTGTCAGTGAGAGGGGTCATGATGACTGCGTGTCATTGTGTCAGTGAGAGGGGTCATGATGACTGTGTGTCATTGTGTCAGTGAGAGGGGTCATGATGACTGCGTGTCATTGTGTCAGTGAGAGGGGTCATGAGGACTGTGTGTCATTGTGTCAGTGAGAGGGGTCATGATGACTGTGTGTCATTGTGTCAGTGAGAGGGGTCATGATGACTGCGTGTCATTGTGTCAGTGAGAGGGGTCATGATGACTGTGTGTCATTGTGTCAGTGAGAGGGGTCATGATGACTGTGTGTCATTGTGTCAGTGAGAGGGGTCATGACAGTGTGTCATTGTGTTAGTGAGAGGGGTCATGATGACTGCGTGTCATTGTGCTAGTGAGAGGGGTCATGATGACTGTGTGTCATTGTGTCAGTGAGAGGGGTCATGATGACTGCGTGTCATTGTGTCAGTGAGAGGGGTCATGATGACTGCGTGTCATTGTGTCAGTGAGAGGGGTCATGATGACTGCGTGTCATTGTGTCAGTGAGAGGGGTCATGACTGTGTTATTGTGTGAGTGAGAGGGGTCATGACTGTGTTATTGTGTGAGTGAGAGGGGTCATGACTGCGTTATTGTGTGAGTGTGTGGGATCATGACTGTGTTATTGTGTGAGTGAGAGGGGTTATGACTGTGTTATTGTGTGAGTGTGAGGGGTCATGACGGTGTTATTGTGTGAGTGAGAGGGGTCATGACTGTGTTATTGTGTGAGTGAGAGGGGTCATGACTGCGTTATTGTGTGAGTGAGAGGGGTCATGACTGTGGTATTGTGTGAGTGAAAGGGGTCATGACTGTGTTATTGTGTGAGTGTGTGGAGTCATGACTGTGTTATTGTGTGAGTGAGAGGGGTTATGACTGTGTTATTGTGTGAGTGAGAGGGGTCATGACTGTGTTATTGTGTGAGTGAGAGGGGTCATGACTGCGTTATTGTGTGAGTGTGTGGGATCATGACTGTGTTATTGTGTGAGTGAGAGGGGTTATGACTGTGTTATTGTGTGAGTGTGAGGGGTCATGACGGTGTTATTGTGTGAGTATGAGGGGTCATGACTGCGTTATTGTGTGAGTGAGAGGGGTCATGACAGTGTGTCATTGTGTCAGTGAGAGGGGTCATGATGACTGTGTGTCATTGTGTCAGTGAGAGGGGTCATGATGACTGTGTGTCATTGTGTCAGTGAGAGGGGTCATGATGACTGTGTGTCATTGTGTCAGTGAGAGGGGTCATGATGACTGTGTGTCATTGTGTCAGTGAGAGGGGTCATGACAGTGTGTCATTGTGTTAGTGAGAGGGGTCATGATGACTGCGTGTCATTGTGTTAGTGAGAGGGGTCATGATGACTGCGTGTCATTGTGTCAGTGAGAGGGGTCATGATGACTGTGTGTCATTGTGTCAGTGAGAGGGGTCATGATGACTGTGTGTCATTGTGTCAGTGAGAGGGGTCATGATGACTGCGTGTCATTGTGTCAGTGAGAGGGGTCATGATGACTGTGTGTCATTGTGTCAGTGAGAGGGGTCATGATGACTGCGTGTCATTGTGTCAGTGAGAGGGGTCATGATGACTGTGTGTCATTGTGTCAGTGAGAGGGGTCATGATGACTGTGTGTCATTGTGTCAGTGAGAGGGGTCATGATGACTGCGTGTCATTGTGTCAGTGAGAGGGGTCATGATGACTGTGTGTCATTGTGTCAGTGAGAGGGGTCATGATGACTGTGTGTCATTGTGTCAGTGAGAGGGGTCATGATGACTGTGTGTCATTGTGTCAGTGAGAGGGGTCATGATGACTGCGTGTCATTGTGCTAGTGAGAGGGGTCATGATGACTGTGTGTCATTGTGTCAGTGAGAGGGGTCATGATGACTGTGTGTCATTGTGTCAGTGAGAGGGGTCATGATGACTGCGTGTCATTGTGTCAGTGAGAGGGGTCATGATGACTGTGTGTCATTGTGTCAGTGAGAGGGGTCATGATGACTGCGTGTCATTGTGCTAGTGAGAGGGGTCATGATGACTGTGTGTCATTGTGTCAGTGAGAGGGGTCATGATGACTGTGTGTCATTGTGTCAGTGAGAGGGGTCATGATGACTGCGTGTCATTGTGTCAGTGAGAGGGGTCATGATGACTGTGTGTCATTGTGTGAGTGAGAGGGGTCATGACTGTGGTATTGTGTGAGTGAAAGGGGTCATGACTGTGTTATTGTGTGAGTGTGTGGAGTCATGACTGTGTTATTGTGTGAGTGAGAGGGGTTATGACTGTGTTATTGTGTGAGTGAGAGGGGTCATGACTGTGCTATTGTGTGAGTGAGAGGGGTCATGACTGCGTTATTGTGTGAGTGTGTGGGATCATGACTGTGTTATTGTGTGAGTGAGAGCGGTTATGACTGTGTTATTGTGTGAGTGTGAGGGGTCATGACGGTGTTATTGTGTGAGTGTGAGGGGTCATGACTGCGTTATTGTGTGAGTGAGAGGGGTCATGACAGTGTGTCATTGTGTCAGTGAGAGGGGTCATGATGACTGTGTGTCATTGTGTCAGTGAGAGGGGTCATGATGACTGTGTGTCATTGTGTGAGTGAGAGGGGTCATGATGACTGTGTGTCATTGTGTCAGTGAGAGGGGTCATGATGACTGTGTGTCATTGTGTCAGTGAGAGGGGTCATGACAGTGTGTCATTGTGTTAGTGAGAGGGGTCATGACGACTGCGTGTCATTGTGTTAGTGAGAGGGGTCATGATGACTGCGTGTCATTGTGTCAGTGAGAGGGGTCATGATGACTGTGTGTCATTGTGTCAGTGAGAGGGGTCATGATGACTGTGTGTCATTGTGTCAGTGAGAGGGGTCATGATGACTGTGTGTCATTGTGTCAGTGAGAGGGGTCATGATGACTGCGTGTCATTGTGTCAGTGAGAGGGGTCATGATGACTGTGTGTCATTGTGTCAGTGAGAGGGGTCATGATGACTGCGTGTCATTGTGTCAGTGAGAGGGGTCATGATGACTGTGTGTCATTGTGTCAGTGAGAGGGGTCATGATGACTGTGTGTCATTGTGTCAGTGAGAGGGGTCATGATGACTGTGTGTCATTGTGTCAGTGAGAGGGGTCATGATGACTGTGTGTCATTGTGTCAGTGAGAGGGGTCATGATGACTGCGTGTCATTCTGTCAGTGAGAGGGGTCATGATGACTGTGTGTCATTGTGTCAGTGAGAGGGGTCATGATGACTGCGTGTCATTGTGCTAGTGAGAGGGGTCATGATGACTGTGTGTCATTGTGTCAGTGAGAGGGGTCATGATGACTGTGTGTCATTGTGTCAGTGAGAGGGGTCATGATGACTGCGTGTCATTGTGTCAGTGAGAGGGGTCATGATGACTGTGTGTCATTGTGTCAGTGAGAGGGGTCATGATGACTGTGTGTCATTGTGTCAGTGAGAGGGGTCATGATGACTGCGTGTCATTGTGTCAGTGAGAGGGGTCATGATGACTGTGTGTCATTGTGTCAGTGAGAGGGGTCATGATGACTGTGTGTCATTGTGTCAGTGAGAGGGGTCATGATGACTGCGTGTCATTGTGTCAGTGAGAGGGGTCATGATGACTGTGTGTCATTGTGTCAGTGAGAGGGGTCATGATGACTGCGTGTCATTGTGTCAGTGAGAGGGGTCATGAGGACTGTGTGTCATTGTGTCAGTGAGAGGGGTCATGATGACTGTGTGTCATTGTGTCAGTGAGAGGGGTCATGATGACTGCGTGTCATTGTGTCAGTGAGAGGGGTCATGATGACTGTGTGTCATTGTGTCAGTGAGAGGGGTCATGATGACTGTGTGTCATTGTGTCAGTGAGAGGGTCATGACAGTGTGTCATTGTGTTAGTGAGAGGGGTCATGATGACTGCGTGTCATTGTGCTAGTGAGAGGGGTCATGATGACTGTGTGTCATTGTGTCAGTGAGAGGGGTCATGATGACTGCGTGTCATTGTGTCAGTGAGAGGGGTCATGATGACTGCGTGTCATTGTGTCAGTGAGAGGGGTCATGATGACTGTGTGTCATTGTGTCAGTGAGAGGGGTCATGACTGTGTTATTGTGTGAGTGAGAGGGGTCATGACTGTGTTATTGTGTGAGTGAGAGGGGTCATGACTGCGTTATTGTGTGAGTGTGTGGGATCATGACTGTGTTATTGTGTGAGTGAGAGGGGTTATGACTGTGTTATTGTGTGAGTGTGAGGGGTCATGACGGTGTTATTGTGTGAGTGAGAGGGGTCATGACTGTGTTATTGTGTGAGTGAGAGGGGTCATGACTGCGTTATTGTGTGAGTGAGAGGGGTCATGACTGTGGTATTGTGTGAGTGAAAGGGGTCATGACTGTGTTATTGTGTGAGTGTGTGGAGTCATGACTGTGTTATTGTGTGAGTGAGAGGGGTTATGACTGTGTTATTGTGTGAGTGAGAGGGGTCATGACTGCGTTATTGTGTGAGTGTGTGGGATCATGACTGTGTTATTGTGTGAGTGAGAGGGGTTATGACTGTGTTATTGTGTGAGTGTGAGGGGTCATGACGGTGTTATTGTGTGAGTGTGAGGGGTCATGACTGCGTTATTGTGTGAGTGAGAGGGGGTCATGACAGTGTGTCATTGTGTCAGTGAGAGGGGTCATGATGACTGTGTGTCATTGTGTCAGTGAGAGGGGTCATGATGACTGTGTGTCATTGTGTCAGTGAGAGGGGTCATGATGACTGTGTGTCATTGTGTCAGTGAGAGGGGTCATGATGACTGTGTGTCATTGTGTCAGTGAGAGGGGTTATGACAGTGTGTCATTGTGTTAGTGAGAGGGGTCATGATGACTGCGTGTCATTGTGTTAGTGAGAGGGGTCATGATGACTGCGTGTCATTGTGTCAGTGAGAGGGGTCATGATGACTGTGTGTCATTGTGTCAGTGAGAGGGGTCATGATGACTGTGTGTCATTGTGTCAGTGAGAGGGGTCATGATGACTGTGTGTCATTGTGTCAGTGAGAGGGGTCATGATGACTGTGTGTCATTGTGTCAGTGAGAGGGGTCATGATGACTGTGTGTCATTGTGTCAGTGAGAGGGGTCATGATGACTGCGTGTCATTGTGTCAGTGAGAGGGGTCATGATGACTGTGTGTCATTGTGTCAGTGAGAGGGGTCATGATGACTGTGTGTCATTGTGTCAGTGAGAGGGGTCATGATGACTGCGTGTCATTGTGTCAGTGAGAGGGGTCATGATGACTGTGTGTCATTGTGTCAGTGAGAGGGGTCATGATGACTGTGTGTCATTGTGTCAGTGAGAGGGGTCATGATGACTGCGTGTCATTGTGTCAGTGAGAGGGGTCATGATGACTGTGTGTCATTGTGTCAGTGAGAGGGGTCATGATGACTGCGTGTCATTGTGTCAGTGAGAGGGGTCATGAGGACTGTGTGTCATTGTGTCAGTGAGAGGGGTCATGATGACTGTGTGTCATTGTGTCAGTGAGAGGGGTCATGATGACTGCGTGTCATTGTGTCAGTGAGAGGGGTCATGATGACTGTGTGTCATTGTGTCAGTGAGAGGGGTCATGATGACTGTGTGTCATTGTGTCAGTGAGAGGGGTCATGACAGTGTGTCATTGTGTTAGTGAGAGGGGTCATGATGACTGCGTGTCATTGTGCTAGTGAGAGGGGTCATGATGACTGTGTGTCATTGTGTCAGTGAGAGGGGTCATGATGACTGCGTGTCATTGTGTCAGTGAGAGGGGTCATGATGACTGCGTGTCATTGTGTCAGTGAGAGGGGTCATGATGACTGTGTGTCATTGTGTCAGTGAGAGGGGTCATGACTGTGTTATTGTGTGAGTGAGAGGGGTCATGACTGTGTTATTGTGTGAGTGAGAGGGGTCATGACTGCGTTATTGTGTGAGTGTGTGGGATCATGACTGTGTTATTGTGTGAGTGAGAGGGGTTATGACTGTGTTATTGTGTGAGTGTGAGGGGTCATGACGGTGTTATTGTGTGAGTGAGAGGGGTCATGACTGTGTTATTGTGTGAGTGAGAGGGGTCATGACTGCGTTATTGTGTGAGTGAGAGGGGTCATGACTGTGGTATTGTGTGAGTGAAAGGGGTCATGACTGTGTTATTGTGTGAGTGTGTGGAGTTATGACTGTGTTATTGTGTGAGTGAGAGGGGTTATGACTGTGTTATTGTGTGAGTGAGAGGGGTCATGACTGCGTTATTGTGTGAGTGTGTGGGATCATGACTGTGTTATTGTGTGAGTGAGAGGGGTTATGACTGTGTTATTGTGTGAGTGTGAGGGGTCATGACGGTGTTATTGTGTGAGTGTGAGGGGTCATGACTGCGTTATTGTGTGAGTGAGAGGGGTCATGACAGTGTGTCATTGTGTCAGTGAGAGGGGTCATGATGACTGTGTGTCATTGTGTCAGTGAGAGGGGTCATGATGACTGTGTGTCATTGTGTCAGTGAGAGGGGTCATGATGACTGTGTGTCATTGTGTCAGTGAGAGGGGTCATGATGACTGTGTGTCATTGTGTCAGTGAGAGGGGTTATGACAGTGTGTCATTGTGTTAGTGAGAGGGGTCATGATGACTGCGTGTCATTGTGTTAGTGAGAGGGGTCATGATGACTGCGTGTCATTGTGTCAGTGAGAGGGGTCATGATGACTGTGTGTCATTGTGTCAGTGAGAGGGGTCATGATGACTGTGTGTCATTGTGTCAGTGAGAGGGGTCATGATGACTGTGTGTCATTGTGTCAGTGAGAGGGGTCATGATGACTGTGTGTCATTGTGTCAGTGAGAGGGGTCATGATGACTGTGTGTCATTGTGTCAGTGAGAGGGGTCATGATGACTGCGTGTCATTGTGTCAGTGAGAGGGGTTATGACTGTGTTATTGTGTGAGTGTGAGGGGTCATGACGGTGTTATTGTGTGAGTGTGAGGGGTCATGACTGCGTTATTGTGTGAGTGAGAGGGGTCATGACAGTGTGTCATTGTGTCAGTGAGAGGGGTCATGATGACTGTGTGTCATTGTGTCAGTGAGAGGGGTCATGATGACTGTGTGTCATTGTGTCAGTGAGAGGGGTCATGATGACTGTGTGTCATTGTGTCAGTGAGAGGGGTCATGATGACTGTGTGTCATTGTGTCAGTGAGAGGGGTCATGACAGTGTGTCATTGTGTTAGTGAGAGGGGTCATGATGACTGCGTGTCATTGTGTTAGTGAGAGGGGTCATGATGACTGCGTGTCATTGTGTCAGTGAGAGGGGTCATGATGACTGTGTGTCATTGTGTCAGTGAGAGGGGTCATGATGACTGTGTGTCATTGTGTCAGTGAGAGGGGTCATGATGACTGCGTGTCATTGTGTCAGTGAGAGGGGTCATGATGACTGTGTGTCATTGTGTCAGTGAGAGGGGTCATGATGACTGCGTGTCATTGTGTCAGTGAGAGGGGTCATGATGACTGTGTGTCAT